>NW_024070211.1:94498536-95092746 GCF_014754425.2 Oryx dammah | reverse complement strand
ACACACACACACACACACACACACACACACACACACACACACACACAGTCTACCACCAAGCAAAAGGATTTCAAATCTTATTTAATTCTGTCATCATTTCATTTGCTTTTCAGCTTCACCTTCCTCTGACTTACAAATCAAATAGTCAAAAACTCTGATTCAAACATATCATTTGTATATTCAAAATAAAAACCCCAACTTTCCATACATTCTTACTGGCAATGGCATTGAATGGCTAATAAATAAGGAATTTAGTTTCACATCAATTACTGGAATAAGAGAAAACAAACATATGTTTTTATCAATTATACTTTTACTTCAGCCCCTTAAATACATATTTCCTTGAAAACACAGACAGAAAATACAAGTAATAATATGTTACTCTATTTGTTCATTAACTTTTATAGTCCAACTTTACCTTTTCAATAATAGTTCTATCTTTAGAAAAATTAAAAGTTTGATTTTATATCTCTGATGTGGAAAGTTTGTGATCATGTTGGATTAACTAGAAGCATCTGTGTATTTCATACTAACTAGCCTGTTTTTAAGCATTTTTGGAAAAGAAGGTGGCTCAGACGATAAAGAATCTGCCTGCAATGTGAGAAACCTTGATTCAATCCATAGGTCAGAAAGATTCCCCTGGAAAAGGGAATGGCTACCCACTCCAGTATTCTTGCCTGGACAATTCCATGAACAGAGAAGTCTGGTGGGCTACAGTCTATGGGATCACAAAAAGTCAGACACAACTGAGTGACTAACACTTCACTTTTCATATTTGTTCATTAACTTTTATAGTCTTAACTTTACCTTTTCAATGACAGCTCTATCTTTAAAACAATAAAAAGTCTTGTTTTTATATTCCTGATGTGGAAAGTCTGTGATCATGTTGGATTAAATAGAAGCATCTGTATATGTCATACTAAATAGCCTGTTTTTGAGCATTTAGGGGAAAGAAACTCAAATAATTGCAATTTACCTTTCAGAGTATTGAAATAAGTCTTATTCCTACTTTATATGTAAAGTCAAATATTTGTGGAGCCGTAAATGTGTGTGTGTGTGTGTGTGCACGTGTATCATTATCACGTGAAATTCTAAATAAAGCCACTGAGAGGAGCTCTAATCAAGACAATGCAGCTTGTTAGAGCTGATCCATATCCCTCTTAATTTGATGAAATTAGGAAGAACTGATTTTAAAACATTAGTTTTGAGTTTCATCCTTTGTAGGGCCAAAGAATTTGGTCTGCCTTAGATTTACGAGAACTGTCATTATTATTTTGCGTTTATGAAAACAAATTTTCCAAAGTTTGAGCATTCAAGAGTGGACACAGGTCTATGTTTGTTTATGGCATAGATATAAAAACTGTCCTTAAGGAAAAATATTTATAAGGATCCTGAAACACACAATGCTATGTAAATAAACTAAATCTTTATATTTATCTAAAATTAATATAATTTATAGATGGATATACTGATATTCTTTTTTTGAAAATTTACCATAAATTAAACTTATTGAAAAATGAAAACAACAATAAAAATGACTCCTATCTGCCATTTACTCAAGTGTATCAATTATTAAGATTTGCCTTATATTTTTATATAAAATGTTTTAACCATTGAGGGTAGGTTTTAGATATCCTGGTAACTTACTTTTACATACTTCCATATGTATCCTAAAAATGACATTGTTTTATACAAACTTATTTATAAAACTCAGGAAATCTATTCTGTAGCTGATATTGATATAGTATTATTCTCTAATCTATGTAATTTATGATGAAATTTTGCCAATTTTCTCAATGCTGCACTTGCTGCCATTATTTTCCTCTGTTCAGGATCTAATCCATAATCTCATATTGCTTTCAGTTTTCATATTGCTTTTAGTTTTCTCTTTGGTCTCTTTTAACCTGGCACATTTCTTGCTTTAACCTTGATATTCTTAAAGAGTCCAGGCCAATTATTTTGTTGAATATCCCTTTCTTTGGGTTTATCTAATGTTACTTCATGAAGGATGATGTAAACCTAAAATAAAAATATACCATATATCGACCATATACTGATGACTGGAATTATTTATACTTAAACAATTTTACTTTAAACATTATCAAATTAATATTAAGCTAAAATATAATATGATGATCTTCCATGTTTATATTGATAAAGTCTTCTTTAAATAAATATGGACTTCCTGAATGTCATGTATTGGCTCCAACAAAACTTCTTTTTTAGAAATAAAAATAAGGATATTATGGGATGAGTTATTTTCCTTTTAATTGCTACCATCAAAAATATTTATTTGAAAGTGTTTAAATTATGGAAGAAGTTTGGGATAAACAAAAATATTAATTTTGTATTAATATTATTGGTGGCACAGATTATTTGCTCCAATTTAACATGATTTTTAGATTTTATTAATACAGAAAACCAATCCATTCTGAAGGAGATCAGCCCTGGGATTTCTTTAGAAGGAATGATGCTAAAGCTGAAACTCCAGTACTTTGGCCACCTCATGAGAAGAGTTGACTCATTGGAAAAAACTCTGATGCTGGGAGGGATTGGGGGCAGGAGGAGAAGGGAACGACCAAGGATGAGATGGCTGGCTGGCATCACTGACTCGATGGACGTGAGTCTGAGTGAACTCCGGGAGTTGGTGATGGACAGGGAGGCCTAGCATACTGCGATTCATGGGGTCGCAAAGAGTCGGACATGACTGAGTGACTGAACTGAACTGAATACAGAAAAATTCTCAAAGGAAAGGAGTTTGTATACCATACAATGAAACTCAGAGAAATGAGTCAAGTTGGGTGGTGAAATGAACAAGTAAAATTTTATTGTAAGTAATCTCGCTAATCATTTTCATTTAGGTGATGATACTCTTAGCCTGCCCTACACATAATGCACAACAAAAAGCCCGAAAATTACAGTTATGTAAATTTCTAGAATATCATTACTAAAATATGTTCCCTATACTTAGAGGAACTTAAATGTTGTGACAGATGCTTATCCAATGCCTCAGGGAAGGGAGAAGAATTACTTGCTAAGAGGAGAACTACCTGCTAAATTCTTCCTAGAATATTTAGGATTAAGTCTGTGCTCTCATGTTTGTCCCATGTGCTGTAAGTGATCTGTGTATACAAAATTTTCAGGAGGCAGCATCTCTGAGTCATGAATTCTTCTTCTTATAAACCTTTCTCAAGTACATTTTTTTCTATGTTAGAATTATGGAATGATAGACCTAGAACAGATTTTAAGGATCCTCTAATCCCAGATCTTCATGTAAAACAAAGATCTTTCATTTTTTCGGTAATTTATAGAGAGTAAGGGTTTATATGTGCCCATTGTGCTCAGTTGCTTCAGTCGTGTCCAGCTCTTTGTGACCTTATTGACTGTAGCCTGTCAGTCTCCTCTGTCCATGGGAATCTCCAGACAAGAATACTGTAGTTGGGGGGGGGGGGCGGTCCTAAGATGGTGGAGGAATAGGACAGGGAGACCACTTTCTCCCTCACAAATTCATCAAAAGAACATTTCAATGCTGAGTAAATTCCACAAAGCAACTTCTGAATGCTGGCAGAGGACATCAGGCACCCAGCAAAGCAGATCATTGGCTTTAAAAACAGGTAGGAAAAAATATAAAAGATGAAAAAAGGGACAAAGGAGGTAGGGAGGGAGCTCCATTCCGGGAAGAGACTCTTAAAAAGAGAGGTTTCCAAACACCAGGAAACATTCTCGCAGCTGAGTTTGTGGCGAGCCTTGGAAGCACAGAGGGCAACAGAACAGGAAGGAAAAATAAATAATTAAAACCAACAGATTACGAGCCCAACAGTAACTCCCCCAGCGGAAAAGTGGCGCAGACGCCTGCATCCGCCACTAGCAAGTGGGGGCTGGGCAGGGAGGCACCGGAGGCACAGGCGGCAGTGCTTTTTAAGAATCGGGCCACGGGAGGTGCGAGCTGCAGTGCTTTTTTGAGAATTGGGCCGGAACGCCCCGTGCATGGCCAGAGCGAACTAACTTGGGCTAGCAAACCAGACTGTGGGATAGCTACCACATGAAACGCTTGAACATAAGACACCGCCAGGACCATGCACAGAACAAAGGACAGAACGGAAATAGCCAGCTGCAGACCATCCCCCTCCGGTGACAGGCAGCCAGAGCTTTAAGGACTGGAAGAGGGCAATCGCAGCACAAGAGAGACATTACCTACCAAAATGCAAGTAGGCTTCTTTGCTAACTAAGACTTCTGGGGATTCTGGACAGTCATAATCCGCCTGAGAAGGAACACCAGAGGTACTCTCAGAAAACTGAGCAGCAGGGAAAGGCCATAAATCACAGCGATTGTGCTCGCCAAACTCCTGAGCTACTCGGACCTGGGAAGGGCACAAAACACAGGCCCAACCAAATCCGCACCTCTGAGGGCTTTCTGAGCGCTGAGCCTGAGCGGCTTAGACCGGGGAGGTGAATGAAGCCTAGGGCCAGCCTCAGACGGTTCCCCGGCTGAGCAACGTAGAGCCTGAGCAGTGTGTGCCGCGAGAAGGGGCAAGCCTAGCGTGGATGAGATACTGCAAGCACACGCCAGTAATATTAGTTTGCAGCATCCCTCCCCCACTACAGCGCGACTGAACAGTGAGCCAAAAAAAAAAAAAAAAATGTGTCCACCACTGCCCTCCCTGTGTCAAGACAGAAATCAGACACTGAAGAGACCAGCAAACAGAGGAAGTTAAACAGAGGGAACCGCCTTGGAGGTGACCCCACACAGCCCACAACACCAGAGAAAGGGCCAGATATACCTTTACTACTTTTATGATCATTCTTTTTTTTTTTTTAGTTGATGTGGTTGCGTGAATGTTTTTTCTTCTTTTATTTTTCTTCTTTTTTTTAACTTTCTTAAATTTTTAAGTCCTCTATTTCTCTAATTATTATTTTTATAACCTATTATTACTTTTCAAAAAAAAAAGGACTCTTTTTAAAGCAAACGCTGTATATAGTCTTTTTGTGGTTGATGTTGTTGTTTTTTAATAATTTTGTGACTTTGTTTTTTTTTTGTTTTTTTTGTTTGTTTGTTTTTTCCTTCTTCTTCTTCTTTTCTTTAATATTGTATTTTTGAAAATCCAATCTCTACTCCAGATTTTTAATCTTTGCTTTTTGGTATTTGTTGTCAATTTTGTACATGTAAAAACCCAATCTTTAGTACCCAATTTTACCTGAGAGCGAAATTACTGGCTTGACCACTCTCTCCTCCTTTGGACTCTCCTTTTTCTCCACTAGGTAGCCTCTGTCTTTTCCCTCCCCCTTCTCTTCTCTACCCAACTCTGTGAATCTCTGTGTGTTCCAGACGGTGGAGAACACTCAGGGAACTGGTTATTGGCCGGATCTGTCTCTCTCCTTTTCATTTCCCTCTTTTATCCTCCTGGCCACCTCTGTCTCCTTCCTCCCTCTCCTTTTCCCTGTATAACTCTGTGAACACCTCTGAGTGGTCCAGACTGTGGAGTGCACATAAGTAAGTGATTACTGGCTAGCTTGCTCTCTCCTCTTTTGATCCCACCTCATCTCATTCCAGTCACCTCTATCCCCTCCCTCTTCCCTTCTCCATGTAACTCAGTGAACCTCTATGGGTGACACTCAATGTGGAGAAACTTTTCATCTTTAACCTAGATGTTTTATCATCGGTGCTGTATAGATGGAGAAGTCTTGAGGCTATTGTAAAAATAAAACTGAAAACCAGAAACAGGAGGCTTTAGTCCAAATACTGAGAACATCAGAGAAATCCTGAATCCAGGGAACATTATTTGATAGGAGCTCATCAAACGCCTCCATACTTACACTGAAACCAAGCACTACCCAAGGGCCAACAAGTTCCAGAGCAAGACATACCATGCAAATTCTCCAGCAACACAGGAACACACCCCTGAGCTTCAATATACAGGCAGCTCAAAACTACTTCAAAACCACTGATGTCTCATAACCCATTACTGGACACTTCATAGCACTCCAGAGAGAAGAAATCCAGCTCTACCCACCAGAACTCCAACACAAGCCTCCCTAACCAAGAAACCTTGACAAGCCACTGATACAACCCTGCCCACAGTGAGGAATCTCCATAATAAAGAGAACTCCACCAATTCCCAGAATATACAAAGGCCACACCAAGCTATATAACCAAGATGAAGAGACAGAGGAATACTTAGCAGGTAAAGGAACAGGAGAAATGCCCACCAAACCAAACAAAAGAGGAAGAGATAGGGAATCTACCTGAGAAAGAATTCCAAATATGATAGTGCAAATGATCCAAAATCTTGAAATCAAAATGGAATCACAGATAAACAGCCTGGAGACAAGGATTGAGAAGATGCAAGAAATGTTTAACAAGGACCTGGAAGAAATAAAAAAGAGTCAATATACAATGAATAATGCAATAAATGAGATCAGAAACACTCTGGAGGCAACAAATAGTAGATTAACGGAGGCAGAAGACAGAATTAGTGAAATAGAAGATAGAATGGTAGAAATAAATGAATCAGAGAGGAAAAAAGAAAAACGAATTAAAAGAAATGAGGACAACCTCAGAGACCTCCAGAACAATATGAAACGCTCCAACATTCGAATTATAGGAGTCCCAGAAGAAGAAGACAAAAAGAAAGATCATGAGAAAATACTTGAGGAGATAATAGTTGAAAACTTCCCTAAAATGGGGAAGGAAATAATCACCCAAGTCCAAGAAACCCAGAGAGTTCCAAACAGGATAAGGCGAAACACCCCAAGACATATATTAATCAAATTAACAAAGACCAAACACAAAGAATAAATATTAAAAGCAGCAAGGGAAAAACAACAAATAACACGCAAGGGGATTCCCATAAGGATAACTGCAGATCTTTCAATAGAAACTCTTCAGGCCAGGAGGGAATGGCAAGACATACTTAAAGTGATGAAAGAAAATAACCTACAGCCCAGATTACTGTACCCAGCAAGGATCTCATTCAAATATGAAGGAGAAATCAAAAGCTTTACAGACAAGCAAAAGCTGAGAGAATACAGCACCACCAAACCAACTCTCCAACAAATGCTAAAGGATATTCTTTAGACAGGAAACACAAAAAGGGCATATAAACCTGAACCCAGAACAGTAAAGTAAATGGCAATGGGATCCTACTTATCAATAATTACCTTAAACATAAATGGGTTGAATGCCCCAACCAAAAGGCAAAGACTGGCTGATGGATACAAAAACAAGATCCCTAAATATGCTGCCTACAAGAGACCCACATCAAAACAAGGGACACATACAGACTGAAAGTGAAGGGCTGGAAAAAGATATTCCATGCAAATAGAGACCAAAAGAAAGCAGGAGTAGCAATACTCATATCCAATAAAATGGACTTTAAAACAAAGGCTGTGAAAAGAGACAAAGAAGGACACTACATAATGATCAAAGGATCAACCCAAGAAGAAGATATAACAATTATAAATATATATGCACCCAACATAGGAGCACCACAATATGTAAGACAAATGCTAACAAGTATGAAAGGGGAAATTAACAATAACACAATAATAGTAAGAGACTTTAATACCCCACTCACACCTATGGACAGATCAACTAAACAGAAAATTAACCAAGAAACGCAAACTTTAAATGATACAATAGACCAGTTAGACCTAATTGATATCTATAGGACGTTTCACCCCAAAACAATGAATTTCACCTTTTTCTCAAGTGCTCACGGAACCTTTTCCAGGATAGATCACATCCTGGGCCATAAATCTAACCTTGATAAATTCAAAAAAATCGAAATCATTCCAAGCATCTTTTTTGACCATAATGCATTAAGATCAGATCTCAATTACAGGAGAAAAGCTATTAAAAATTCCAACATATGGAGGCTGAACAACACGCTTCTGAATAACCAACAAATCACAGAAGAAATCAAAATATGCATAGAAATGAATGAAAATGAAAACACAACAACCCAAAACCTGTGGGACACTATAAAAGCAGTGCTAAGAGGAAAGTTCATAGCAATACAGGCATACCTCAAGAAACAAGAAAAAAGTCAAATAAATAACCTAACTCTACACCTAAAGCAACTAGAAAAGGAAGAAATGGAAAACACCAGAGTTAGTAGAAGGAAAGAAATCTTAAAAATTAGGGCAGAGATAAATGCAAAAGAAACAAAAGAGACCATAGCAAAAAACAACAAAGCCAAAAGCTGGTTCTTTGAAAGGATAAATAAAATTGACAAACCATTAGCCAGACTTATCAAGAAACAAAGAGAGAAAAATCAAATCAATAAAATTAAAAATGAAAATGGAGAGATCAAAACAGACAACACAGAAATACAAAGGATCATAAGAGACTACTATCAGCAATTATATGCCAATAAAATGGACAACGTGGAAGAAATGGACAAATTCTTAGAAAAGTACAACTTTCCAAAACTGAACAAGGAGAAATAGAAAACCTTAACAGGCCCATCACAAGCACGGAAATTGAGACTGTAATCAGAAATCTTCCAGCAAACAAAAGCCCAGGTCCAGACGGCTTCACAGCTGAATTCTACCAAAAATTTCGAGAAGAGCTAACACCTATCCTACTCAAACTCTTTCAGAAAATTGCAGAGGAAGGTAAACTTCCAAACTCATTCTATGAGGCCACCATCACCCTAATACCAAAACCTGACAAAGATGCCACAAAAAAAGAAAACTACAGGCCAATATCACTGATGAACATAGATGCAAAAATCCTCAACAAAATTCTAGCAATCAGAATCCAACAACACATTAAAAAGCTCATACACCATGACCAAGTGGGCTTTATCCCAGAGATGCAAGGATTCTTCAATATCCTCAAATCAATCAATGTAATTCACCACATTAACAAATTGAAAAATAAAAGCCATATGATTATCTCAATAGATGCAGAGAAGGCCTTTGACAAAATTCAACACCCATTTATGATAAAAACTCTCCAGAAAGCAGGAATAGAAGGAACATACCTTAACATAATAAAAGCTATGTATGACAAACCCACAGCAAACATTATCCTCAATGGTGAAAAATTGAAAGCATTTCCCCTAAAGTCAGGAAGGAGACAAGGGTGCCCACTTTCACCGCTACTATTCAACATAGTTCTGGAAGTTTTGTCCACAGCAATCAGAGCAGAAAAAGAAATAAAAGGAATCTAAATTGGAAAAGAAGAAGTAAAACTCTCACTGTTTGCAGATGACATGATTCTCTACATAGAAAACCCTAAAGACCCCACCAGAAAATTACTAGAGCTAATCAATGAATATAGTAAAGTTGCAGGATATAAAATCAACACTCAGAAATCCCTTGCATTCCTATACACTAATAATGAGAAAGTAGAAAAAGAACTTAAGGAAACAATTCCATTCACCATTGCAACAAAAAGAATAAAATACTTAGGAATATACCTACCTAAAGAAACTAAAGACCTATATACCGAAAACTATAAAAGACTGATGAAAGAAATCAAAGAGGACACTAATAGATGGAGAAATATACCATGTTCATGGATCAGAAGAATCAATATAGTGAAAATGAGTATACTACCCAAAGCAAACTACAGATTCAATGCAATCCCTATCAAGCTACCAGCGGTATTTTTCACAGAACTAGAACAAATAATTTCACGATTTGTATGGAAATAGAAAAAACCTCAAATAGCCAAAGCAATCTTGAGAAAGAAGAATGGAACTGGAGGAATCAACCTGCCTGACTTCAGGCTCTACTACAAAGCCACAGTCATCAAGACAGTATGGTACTGGCACAAAGACAGAAATATAGATCAATGGAACAAAATAGAAAGCCCAGAGATAAATCCACACACCTATGGACACCTTATCTTCGACAAAGGAGGCAAGAATATACAATGGAGTAAAGACAATCTTTTTAACAAGGGGTGCTGGGAAAACTGGTCAACCACTTGTAAAAGAATGAAACTAGATCACTTTCTAACAGCACACACAAAAATAAACTCAAAATGGATTAAAGATCTAAATGTAAGACCAGAGACTATAAAACTCCTAGAGGAGAACATAGGCAAAACACTCTCCAACGTAAATCACAGCAGGATCCTCTATGATCCACCTCCCAGAAAACTGGAAACAAAAGCAAAAATAAACAAATGGGATCTAATGAAAATTAAAAGCTTCTGCACAACAAAGGAAACAACTGTAAGCAAGGTGAAAAGACAGACTTCTGAATGGGAGAAAACAATAGCAAATGAAGCAACGGACAAACAACTAATCTCAAAAATATAGAAGCAACTTATGCAGCTCAACTCCAGAAAAATAAATGACCCAATCAAAGACTGGGCCAAATAACTAAATAGGCATTTCTCCAAAGAAGACATACGTATGACTAACAAACACACGAAAAATGCTCAACATCACTCATTATCAGAGAAATGCAAATCAAGACCACCATGAGGTAGCATTTCACACCAGTCAGAATGGCTGTGATCCAAAAGTCTACAAGCAATAAATGCTGGAGAGGATGTGGAGAAAAGGGAACCCTCTTACACTGTTGGTGGGAATGCAAACTAGTACAGCCACTGTGGAGAACAGTGTGGAGATTCCTTTAAAAACTGGAAATAGAACTACCTTATGACCCAGCAACCCCACTGCTGGGCATACACACCAAGGAAACCAGAATTGAAAGAGACACATGTACCCCAATGTTCATTGCAGCACTGTTTATAATAGCCAGGACATGGAAACAATGTAGATGTCCCTCAGCAGATGAATGGATAAGAAAGCTGTGGTACATATTTACAATGGAGTATTACTCAGCCATGAAAAAGAATACATTTGAATCAGTTCTAATGAGATGGATGAAACTGGAGCCGATTATACAGAGTGAAGTAAGCCAGAAAGAAAAACACCAATACAGTATACTGACACATATATATGGAATTTAGAAAGATGGTGATGATGACCCCGTATGTAAGACAGCAAAAGAGACACAGATGTATAGAACGGACTTTTGGACTCTGAGGGAGAGGGAGAGGGTAGGATGATTTGGGTTAATGGCATTGAAACATGTATACTATCATGTAAGAAACGAAGCGCCAGTCTATGTTCGATACAAGATACAGGATGCCTGGGGCTGGTGCACGGGCATGATCCAGAGAGATGATATGGGGTGAGAGGTGGGAGGGGCATTCAGGATTGGGAGCTCATATACACCCATGGTGGATTCATGTCAATGTATGGCAAAACCAGTACAGTATTGTAAAGTAAAATAAAGTAAAAATAAAATTTAAAAAAAAAAAGAATACTGGAGTGGGTTGCCATGCCCTCCTCCAGGAGATCTTCCCAACTCAGGAATCGAAACCTTTTCTCCTGCATTGCAGGCAGATTCTTTAGCCATTGAGCTATCCGAGAAGCACTGAGCAAGATTTTTCATCTAGTCACTCAAGAAAGTGATTTACAGGGTCATTTCAACTGTGTATTCTTATTGATCATTGTTAAGTGAAACAGTAAGCTATACTTCTATATAATTTACATCTCTTATTAGTTATCATTTTTTATTCACAATAAATCTCCATTGTGCACTAAATCTGATTATTGAGGCAGTGACAGATGGAGAAGAGGCATTGCATGGCTAATTACTAAGGCTGGCTGGGTTTCATGGCTAGTGCAAAGGAAAAGCACTAGATAGTGGTCCTAAAAGAAACACATGGATGTACACATTCCTTATCTGTCTAGAAAATTAATACAGGGGATGGAAAGTATTTACATAAAATACTTATGAATATCAACTGGTTTATAATAAATATCTAGGCAATTTTCCTCCGAGTGGTACTCGTATGACCTAGCATAGAATATCGATAGATAATTTTTACTCACCTTCCATTTTATTAATCTACACTTTGGATTTGGCTCTTGAATGGTAGAGTCAAAACTCAAATGACTTAGATCACTGAGGAACTGGTTAATGTTATTAGTTTAAACTGTCTGTTTATCTTCTTTCCAAATTTTTTTCCTAAATACACTTCAAATTTAAATGTTCTAATGTATTTAATAGATTTAGTAAATACAATAAAGAGAAACTGACCCTTTATTAGATGACTCCATAGTCATATCTGAATACAAGACAACACATGAACATTGTCCTAGCCACAAAGTACTAGATAACCCCTTTCCCCACTATGTGAGTGATAGCTACTTCATTAAAACTGCCAACTTCAGTTTCAGGTTTGGTCCAGTAGTCTACCCTCCTAGATAAGATTTATTAAGATACTCAGTCATAATATGTATTACCCCTGCTTCCCAACGCATTTCATCCAGAGAAAAGCCTGCTTCTTTAAATATTCCCCAAATTATTACTATCAAACACATGTTCAAATCCTGTCAAAAGTTCTTTCCAATATCCCTTTTTTGAGATGAACTAGTTTTCTATGCCATACCTTCTCCCTCATGGCATTAAGTAATAAGTCCAACTTGTTCATATGCAGATATGTTCCTATGGTTGCTGAAAGGAAGGCACTGGCCCTGCCTAGATTTCCAAGATACCTACATGAAAGCAGTAAATAACTATTTACCCCAAATAACTCTTACCCCAAACTGTGACATTTTAATTGATTTTCTATACATTTTGTACTATTAAAAATTAAATGATGATAAATTTTCTTTTAAAGTGATTTTATTGTTCTTTCTTTATGTTTCTTTGGATCAGTGACAACTCAGATGATGCCTCCACACAGTGGTTTCCCCAAATCAATCCACTTAAAGTTTGTAAGAGACTCTATCAGTCCCTGGATGGATCAGCTCAACCCACCTGGAGATTATCAGGAGACAGTTCCTGAATGCTCTAATAGCTTCCTCTATCTTCCTGAATAAGAGGATTCCCTGTTTGTAAAAGAATGCCCAGCCAGAGCCAGGAGCTGGCTGGAGGGTTTGAGAGGGAAGACATAATTAGTGTCCAGAATCAACAATAATGGATGGGAGTGTTGAATGAACTTGAATGCCTCTAGGAGAACTTAGTGAGCACTCTCGTTGGAAATCTAGAATTGGATCACTCTTCATTCTGAAGGCAAGAAGGAACGTGTTGATAATTTTAGCTTGGAATTGAAATTTGGAAATAAAATTGGAATTTTAGCTTGGTGAAGCATCGCAAATGCTCATACTTTCTTCCCTTGCAGAGTACTGGAATTAGGTATATACCTTAAAAAATTATTTTAGCCCTTAAAAGTTACATATGATATAAGCTATATATGGAGTCCAAAAATACAATAAACTAGTGAATATAATGGCTCAGAATGGTAAAGAATGGCTATAATGGTAAAGAATCTGCCTGCAATGCAGGAGACCTGGGCTGGGAAGATCCCCTGAAGAAGGGAAAGGCTTCCCTCTCCAGTATTCTGGCCTGGAGTATTCCATGGACTGTATAGTCTATGGAGTCACAAAGAGTTGGACACAGCTGAGCAACTTTCACTTTCAGTGAATATAATGAAAAGGAAGCCACAGATATAGAGAGCAAGTTAGTGGTTACCCAGTGGGGAAGGGACAAGTGTCAATATCAGGGTAGGGTATTAGGTGATGCAAACCATTAGGCATAAAATAAGCTACAAGGCTATATTGTGCAACATCAACAGTATAGCAATTATTTTGAAATAACAAAGAGAATACAAACTTTAAAAATTGTAAGTCACTATATTTTACACCTGAAATAGATATTATATATCAACTACACTTCAATAAAAAATAAACAATTCAATTAAAGACTAAAAAAACAATAAGTAAATTTACTTAAGAAATGGCTGATGCAAGAGAGATGATTTGACTCTTCTCTCTTGTCTCTCTGAAAGTAGAAAATAAATCTCCTATGTGAAAGATGCCCTCCTTGTCCTGGGAGGAAGAAAGACACTCATCACCAGAGACAGAATTCAGGGCAAAGCAGCTGATATAAACAATGTTATTTCTTACTAATTTAACTGACCAAGTCCAAATGTTGCTTAAATTCCTTATATATCCAAACCTAAGTTTCTTTGTCCTGTCAAATCTTCATATATTTATTGTTTCTTTGTATAAAAATATATAAAAGCTTCTTGCTTTTGGCCACACTCTGAGCTTCATATTATGATCTCTTGTGCACACAGAATTAAACTGATTTTTTTTCCCATTACTCTATCTTATGTATTAGTCCAGGCACAAGGATTCAAGAATGGTGGTGTTCTCCGTCTCTACAGATGGTTATCAGATTAAAGTATATTACTCTGCTTTTATCTTTATATATGTTGTTGAAAATATATAAAAAGAAAGATGAATACTTGGAAGATGTTTTTTTCCCTAAAGTTGAGGTGAATCTTTCTTAAGATAGAATATTGTGGGGAAAATGTGTTTTTATGATACCTGAAGCATTTGGTAAAACTTGGGATTGTGAAAAATGAAGGAGAACGGTTAAACTGGGTGTTTTGGAAAGCATCTAGGAAATCCCAGAGAAAGATGTGATTGTGAGTTCAGCATTTTCTTGAAAAGAAATTTCCTAATTGAAATCAATTTTTATCCTCAGTAAGGAAAGGAATTGCACCTCAGAAAGACATTTAAGAATGTTAAATCAAGAAGGTAACTAAAAGACCATTGGATCTCAATTTTTTAATTTTGTGAACCATGAAGCTGTAATCATTTTTATTAAGTGAGAGCACACTGTCAGCTGGCTTGTGCTCTTCAGCAGGTCTCTGACAACTTTACCAGGATCCCCATTCCTTTCCTATTTTAATGCAACTTCTATACCACAGCAATCTTTGTAAACCTTCTTCCCCATTTCTGATGATTGTTCCAATTTATTTTTTTTTTAATAAACTACTTTTGTTCACTACAAAATGTGACCTGTGCTTAAATATTTTGACTGAGAAAGGTCATTTAGTTTTTAGACATACAAAAAAGTATGAATGTTGCTTCCCTTTGTTTCCTATGAAAAAGGAAAATTTAGCTCTGTCAGAAAAAGATGAAGGGAAATGTTGGAACAAACTCAGTAGTTTGTGATATATTGTCACTGTTTGCTGTATCAGGGAAAAAGAAAAATAGTGTCCTATTTTTTAGAAATTTTCAGATGTGGTGACCTGAGATTTTCTCTGGATTCAAAGCAGTACCTTGATTGCAACAGTGCCTTTAATTATGAACTGTAAAATTTCTTTGTGGATTACACATTAAATGGCAATGTTGTCATCTGGAGTTTTAAAATCTCCTTCTAAATAATGCTGCAGAGCATGTTTCTTTTTTTATTTTCACAGTTCAAAAAAAAAAAAAAGATCTATCATGCAATGATTCTGTGCCATTGTATTCAAGAGTTTGCTCCTGTGTGGGTACTGCATGCATGCAGTGTTTGAAAATCATCTTGTGACAAGTTTACACTTCTTACACAATGCCTCTGTTAGGTGGTTAGAATAGGAAAAAGGAGTCCAGAATGGCCATGGCTAAAAGACAAGGAAGGGAAAAGCCTGTGAAAATAGAACAAAGGAAGGTCCAAGGATCTGAGTAAGGACCTCAGCTAGAACAAACAATACTCCTGGCTAGCCCGATTTACATAGGGCAGGCCCAGGGGGAGGAGAGAAAACACATTAAAAAGAGGAGCCAAAGGACTGGGGATCTCTCTCTCTCTTTTCTTCCTGTCTTTTGGGTCGGCATGCCCTCATGCCCTGAAGATGTCTTTTCCTTTATTTTCTAAATAAAACTGAGCTGTAATACAGAGCTGTAACACTGATCCATCTGAAAGCTGTAATGCTGGTCTGTCACTTCAAATTTTTGTTGTGACAAGACAGAACCAAGGAAACTACACACTCCCCCAACACCTCAAATAATTCAAACTTTTTAAACTAAAGTTAAAATGCTGAACTCAATTTTGATATTTTTTCATAAAATCTGATGAGCTCATGGAAAGATACAAGCAACAGAAGTGGAAATTCTGTTCTATGGCTTATTGGAGAAGGCAATGGCAACCGACTCCAGTACTCTTGCCTGGCAAATCCCATGGATGGAGGAGTCTGGTAGGCTGCAGTCCATGGGGTCGCTAGGAGTCAGACATGACTGAGTGGCTTCCCTTTCACTTTTCACTTTCATGCATTGGAGAAGGAAATGGCAACCCACTCCAGTGTTCTTGCCTGGAGAATCCCAGGGACGGGGGAGCCTAGTGTGCTGCCATCTATGGGGTCACACAGAGTCGGACATGACAAGTGACTTAGCAGCAGCAGCAGCATACCACTCAGTAGAGAGGAAAAATCTTCTTTTACATATTTATTTAAAAATAACAATAAAACAACAATAATTAAATTCAAGAATAGTGTGGTGTTGCAGAATGTAATTTAACTGGAAATAGCACTTGACTCTGGGGAATTGGATGGTTTTTAAGAGAACAATTTGTTTGGCGTTAAGGAGAGTACTATTCAAATACAGCCTATTGTCCAAGGCCTGGATCACAACACAAGCAACCTTTGGAAATTTATTAGAAATAAAGCCTCAGGCAAAGCCCAGAACTTTTGAATTAGACTTTCTGTGGATGAGACTTAGCAATCTGAGCTAACATTCTCTCTGGATAATTCCCGCCCCCCCCTGGATAATTTTAACACCCACTAAAATTTGAGAAGCTCTGCCTTAAATTTCCCACTGGAAATAAGGGGTTAGACTACCTACTGACTGAAGTTACTTCAAACAGTTAAGTTAAATGGCTTGTTAATTATAAGTGAGTAACTGATAAATGAAGGGCTTTTCACGTGGCAAGAGTGGTAAAGAACCTGTCTGTCAATGCAGGAGACATAGACATGTGGGTTCCATATCTGGTTTGGAAGATCCCCTGGATGAGGGTATGGCAACCCATTCCAGTATTCTTGCTTGGAGAATTCCATCAACAGAGGAGCCTGGAGAGCTACAGTCCATAGGGTCACAGAAAGTCAGATGCAGGTGAATCGACTTAGCAGGCATGCATACATGCAATTGAAATATGAGGATGAATAAGTGAAGTTAAGTGATTTAATTTTACCATGAAGTTATATTTTAATACTTCAGAGGCATAAAGAGATAAGACTATTCACTCAGTAAGAAGGTATTTTAATATCCCATGTATATATTTTGACTGTTATTGTTGTTCAGTCACTATGTTTGACTCTTTGTAACCCCATGACCTACAGCATGCCAGGCTTCCCTGTCCTTAACCATCTCCTGAAGTTTGCTCAAACTCATGTCCATTGAGTCAGTGATGCCATCCAACCATCTCACCTTCTGTTGCCCCCTTCTCCTCCTGCCCTCAGTCTTTCCCAGCATCAGGGTCTTTTCCAGGTGGCCAAAGTATTGAAGCTTCAGCTTCAGCAATCAGTCCTTCCAATGAATATTCAGAGTTGGGTTGACTGGTTTGATCTCCTTGCTGTCCAAGGGACTCTGAAAAGTCTTCTCTACAATCCAAAGCATAAATTCTTCAGTGCTCAGCCTTCTTTATGGTCCAACTTTCACATCCATACATGACTACTGGAAAAACCATAGCTTTGACTATAGACACTTTTGTCAGACAGAGACAAAAGAAAGACAGAAAGGTCTCTGTTTTTTAATATGCTGTCTAGGTTGGTCATAGCTTTTCTTCCAAGGAGTAAGTATCTTATTTTTGTGCCTGCAGTCACCATCAGCAGTGACTTTGGAGCCCAAGAGATGTTGAATATGAGATAGATATCTTCTCTCACTCTATTTTATCTTTTTATCTTCTTAACAAGATCTCTCATAAGGCAAAAGTTTTAATTTTGATGTTTTAATTTATCAATTTTTTTCTTTTATGGTCCATGTTTTTAGTGTCATGTCTAAGAACCTTTTGCCTAGCTCCAAATCTAGAAGATCATCTTCTCTTTTTTTCCTCAAAATTGCTATAATGTTTTTTTTTAAATCATTATTATTTTTTTTTATTTTACTTTACAATTCTGTATTGGTTTTGCCATACATTGACATGAATCCACCACGGGTTTGCTTTATATTTAAATCCCCCACTTTTTTTTTTGCCTATAGATGTTAACTATTTGGTACGATATATAGAAAAGGCTATTCTCTACTGAAAATCCACTGAATTGCTTTGAGCATGTATTTTTTATAAACCACATTTAAAGAGGGTGATAATTATAAGGAATTGAACAAAACTTAGAAAAATAAAATGCAAAGGAATTATATGAGAGAAATAACGGATCAGGGCCAAGAGCACATTTGTGTGTTCATGCCAGCTTGTGTGCTTTAGGAGAGCTAAAGAAAAGGAAAATAAAGGAAAAGATCAAGAAGTACCTTTGAAGGAGGATTAAACAGAATGAATTAATTATCTAAAGAAATAGAGTATGAAAGTCTATAATGCTATAAACCCAATAGGACATTAAAAATATGTCTTTAGGGAGCCATAAGGAATTCCTCTTTCTTCTGTAGTAGGTGGCCTTCAGGTGGCTATATGACAGACAGTCCTTTTGAGGTGTGAGATGACAGTATTAAATTCTATTTTTTATAATTATTATTGTTATAGAAATAAAAGACTGTCAAATTTAAATGGTGTAAAGAGTAGTGACTTGGTTACTATCATCCAAAGTAAGAAGTAAAATATTACCTACCATAATTTTGAAGTCCCTTTGTTTCTTGCATTGTCTGTGCCTTGTTTTTGGTCAAATTAAAAACCATTATCCTGAATTTGTGCTTATAATTTCCTTCTTTTGTCCTAATTTTACATTTTCATTCCTAAACTATATGTAGTTCAATTTTATATGTTTATGGTGCAATTATGCTGCCTACATGACTTGTATTTCTCAATCATAATTAAGTTTTTAAAAATAAGCTCGTGTTGTGAGTACATTAGCTGCAACATACTCCTTTTCAAACCATACTCTAACCTATGAATATGAGAGGGACATTTAATTCACTCTTCTTTTAATGGGTGATAATGCTCTTCCCAGGTGTCTGCTAATGTAAGCCCATTGATATTCTTGAAGAGGTCTCCTGGAGCTTATAAATAGCAAGACCTTCTTTAAGATGTATTCCCAGGAGTAGAATTTCTAAATGTTTTGCATATCTTAATATATATTAGATATTGCCAATTGTTTTCTAGGCTTGCTATGTCATGTTACATTATCACAATCAGTTATTAGCCTGTAGCTGTTCTACACATTTTCTAGTACTTGACATTTTCAGATGTTAAAATTCTTACCTATCCAGTGTATGTGTGAAATAAATCTCATGATTTTATTTTGAATTCCTCTGATTTCAAACAAGATAAGGCAAAACTTCATGTATTTGTTACTTGATTCCCTGGTAGCTCAGATGGTAAAGAATATGCCTGCAAAGCAGAAGACCTAGGTTTGATCCCTGGGTTGGGAAGATCCGCTTGAGGAGGATATGGCAATCCACTTCAGTATTCTTGCCTGGAGAATCTCCATGGACAGAGGAGCCTGGCTGGCTACAGTCCGTGGGTTTGCAAAGAGTCAGACACAACTAAGCAACTAAGCACAGCACACAGCCCCCTATATAATGTATCTGGAAGATTTTTCCTATTTTTTTAACAGAGTTGCTTATCTTTTTCTTGTTGATTCATAGAAGCTCTTTTTTAATAATATATAGTAAATGATATATGGGATTTTCCTGGTAGATCAGCTGGTAAGGAATCTGCCTTCAATGCATGAGATCTGGATTCCATCCCTGGGTTGGGAAGATTCACTGGAGGAGGGCATGACAACCCACTCCAGTACTGGTGCAGAATCTCCATGGACAGAGGAGCCTGACAGGCTCCAGTCCATGGGGCCACAAAGAGTCAGATACGCCTGAGCAACTAAGCACAGTACAACACAGATGATATATGAAATAGGATGTGTAGATATACGACTTACATATCTTGTATGTCTGAAAGTGTTTTCCTGATAAATGGCTTATTTTTAATTTTCTTGTGTTTTGATAAACAGAATTTCTTACACTTAAAACAATTAACTGGTGGATCAGACAGTAAAAAAATCTGCCTGCAAATAATAAATGTGTGGTAAATCTCTCATTGTTATGATGAGTATGTCTGTTGTTCTTAGTTCCTTTGTGTTTGTTTTACATATGTAAACACTAGATATTTACTTGAAAATATTTAGTGTGTGTATTTATACGTGTGTGTGTATAAAGGTGGATTAATGTTTTTATTGTTATAAAGAGATCTTTACCTTCATCAGCATTTTCCCCTAACATCTAAATTACTCCAGTTTGAATATACTACTTCAGGCTTTCTTTTCATTAGTATTATTAGGTATACCTAGTTCAGTTCTTTGACTTCTCTGTCCTTAGGTTCAATCCCTGTCTCTGGTAAATTGGATATGACTGGATATTTTTTGCAATCCATAGTAATATGTTAATCTTTTACCTGGGACATTGAGTTCATTTACACATATTGCAATTTCTGACATATTTATATTTATTTTTACCATTTAATGTTTAACAGACACGTTATAGAACACTGAAATTAAGTGATGGATAAATTAACAAAACACATACAATTTCTTCCCCTGTGTAGTTTGTTACACATTCCCACCCAGAACATCTTTGGAAAATTCTAATGGGAAGTCACATATAAAAGTATGAATATCAGAATTTGCTTCTGATATTCCAGTTCAGTAACTGGATTTAGTCTGTCCATTACTGTGTTAAGATAATTGCTAATCCCTTCCCCTGCTTTCAGAGTCTTTTTCAGAAAGATTTTGTCTTTGCCAAAGTCAATCTCATGCAATGCTTTTATTTTCCTATTTTAAAAACTTCTCATTTAGTAAATGATTTTTCAGCTACAATATTGATTATATTGTCAGTTTTCTTATTAACACTGCATACATAGCCTTTACCAGAGGAAAGGGAGAAAAATTAACAGTGAAATCCAATTCTGAGAGCTTTGAGAGAATTTCATACTAAAATAATGAAAAATACTAAAGTTAAAATAATATGAAAATCATGTGCAACAAAATATTTAAAGTTACAAATTGGATTTGTGTGTGTATCTTTACATATATACATATTAGTATATGCATATATATATATATTTAAATTTTACTGAGTTTTGTGGGTTTAACTTGGATGGTGATAAAGAAAATATTAGAACCTAGAGACATGAAATCTAAGATCATGGCATCTAGTCCCATCATTTCATGGCAAATATATGGGAAAACAGTGGAAATAGTGACAGACTTTATTTTGGGCGGCTCCAAAATCACTGCAGATGGTGATTGCAGACATGAAATTAAAAGACACTTACTCCTTGGAAGAAAAGTTATGACCAATCTAGACAGTATATTAAAAAGCAAATACATTACTTTGCCAACTAAGGTCCATCTAAGTAAAGCTATGGTTTTTCCAGTAGTCATGTATGGATGTGAGAGTTGGACCATAAAGAAAGCTGAGTGCCGAAGAACTGATGCTTTTGAACTGTGGTGTTGGAGGACTCTTGAGAGTCCCTTGGACTGAAAGGGGATCCAACCAATCCATCCTAAATGAAATCAGTCCTGAATATTCTTTGGAACGACTGATGCTGAAGCTGAAGTTCCAATACTTTGGCCACCTGATGCGAAGAACTGACTTATTGGAAAAGATCCTGATGCTGGAAAAGATTGAAGGCAGGAGGAGATGGGGATAACAGAGGATGAGATGATTGGATGGCATCACCCACTCAGTGAACATGAGTTTGAGTAAACTCTGGGAGTTGATGATGGACAGGGAGGCCTGGTGTGCTGCCATCCATGGGGTCGCAAAGAGTTCGACATGTCTGAGTGACTGAACTGACTGAGAGACATGAAGGAATCCACCTTGATATTTCTGAACAATATATTCGAGTACTAGAACTCTAGGTAACATGTGGACTGGATTGCACAACTTTGCTGAATTGAATATAGCAGGCTAGCTGAAAAAGAGCAAAACTGTAGCACGTAACTATGTCTAGGGATTTTTTTTTTTCCAGCAGTCATTAAATAAACAATGCTTAAAGTCTTTAAGTTTTTCAAGGACTCGGAAATTTTGAAGCTAAAAAAATTGTTTTTGGCTTAAAAGGAACAAAATGATTATTGGGAAATAAGCTAATATCTATAAAATCATAACATGTGTGAATATTATCAACTGTTAATGTTATAAGAATTTCACTAGGAACAATTGCATTTGAAAATTATTTGTGACATGTCTCATTTTTGCCAGAATTTCTAGGTACATATGAGCTGCTGGCAAATCATGGCCAATTATCAAGTAAATGGATTATTCACATTGATAAATAAAGGGCAAAATTTCTAAAACTCTTTCAAAAATGTTGTGGAAAAATTGCTTTGATATGGAATGTGGATTCACTTTAATTGAATACTATGGTCATATGTGGCATAGGGTTTCTGAAATAAGAGGGCCTAGAGATTATGAAAGAATAAAGTGCACTGGCTTAGATTCTAAAACAACTTTGAGCTTATATTCATCTTCATGCATATAATCTTCAGTAAGAAAATATCTTTTCTTTTTATTATGATATCCAGGTCAATGCATCACTTGTTATAGCAATATGAAAATTATTAAACATGATTCTTCAAAAGCATAGTAGTCATAGTTGTGTTGTACTGTAGCTTTATGAGCTAAAATTTGGAAATAATCCACAAAAGTTGATTTTTTCGGTCTTCATCAGCATTTTTTTTAAAACTGAGCTCACAATATCTTAGGTAGGGAAGAGGGAAGATCTAGCTCTCCATTTAGAGCAACTTTTTTTTTTTTTCTTAAACCTTAGTTCTTAGAACTCTCCAAATACAAGAAACAGTGGCTATCATCCTGTGAGGTGCTTTCCTTACATACTTAAGTAAATATGAATCAGGGTTATTGATAGTAAGTCAAATAATTTGGAGAATAGGCAAGAACACTCACATCTCTCAACATGCAATACAATTCAGTGACCCATTCACCAAACCAAGGCAATATGAAACTCAAAGGTAAAATACCAGTGCATATAATCTACCACACTGGTTACCTTCCTTGTTCAAATTGCTTTTGAGTTCCATCTTGCAACCACTGTAGATACCAATTTTGCTGTCAACAATGGTGATCAGCTTGTCCTGCCAATAAATATGTATGTATTATATAACACATTATACATAAATTAAAAATATTTTATATATGTGTATATAAATATATAACATTCTGCCATAGAACTGAACCACTCAAAACATGAATCTCATCCTTTCCCTACACACACATAACTTTACTCTCTGGAATCCTAGATTTTCTCTAACATATTTTAAATGTATACTATAACTAGAGTCCATTTTCTTTATGCCTGGAGTAGAGTATAAGTAATTAATTTACTGGAAACTAATGTGACATTCTGAATTTTTTTTCCATGCCGATATTGTTAATATGCTATCTGTACAAGGGCTTCCCTAGTGGTAAAGAATCAGCCTGCAATGCAAGAGATGCACATTTGATCCCTGGGTCAGGAAGATCCACTGGAGGAGGAAATGGCAATCCTCTCCAGTATTCTTGCCTGGGAAATCCCATAGACAGAGGCAGGCTACATCCCATTGTGTCACAAAAGAGTCAAACACTTGAGGGACTGAAGGCTTCCCAGGAGGCTCAGTGGTAAACAATCTGCCTGCCAAACAGGAGACATTGATTCAATCCCTGGACCAGGAAGATCCCCTGGAGAAGAAAAACAGCAACACACTCCAGTATTCTTGCCAGGGAAATCCCATGGAGAAGAGTTCATGGAGTTGGAGAGAATCAGATAGGACTTAGGGACTCAACAATGAAAGCAACAACAACCACCACCTATACATTAATTACATTAAAATTCATTTTCTCTTGTGTATTTAATGTACTCTTGCCTTACTCCAGAGAGAACTGAAATTCATTTTTACATAGTTATTTTCAGTCTTATCTAAACTCCTAATTTTTGTAGAAACCATTATTTTTCTGAAAAAAATTCAATCTGTGTCCTAAAGAACTGACTTAAACAGGTCTCATGTAGCACAATCTATTATATGGATTATAGGCATAATTTTACATATGCTTAGATATTTACTTTTTATTTCACATATTAATAATATGCCAAAGAGAGCCCATAGTCAGATGAAAGCAAACTGCTTCAAAATGCAATTTTGTATTTCCCACAGAGACCAATTAACTTTATTATATCAAGACATCCCCCAAATTTATGTGAAAATATGGGAAGATGGATTATCAGAAAGAATTACAATTCAGTCCCTCTGGATTTAATTATAGGTTGTAACTCAAAATATAAAACAACATGTGTGGAAGACAAGCAAATCTCTTTGGATTTGATTACAAGATAGCCAGGAAACATTTCCCTTTTTCATATTTAACCTGGAAATCTTTCATTAATTTAGGATGAAAGTACACTTTTTCTTGACAAGGAGGATTTTATATGGTACCCCACTGACCATCATATTCAGAGTTTCATGTAACAGAGCAAAGCCTAAGAAAATAGAATGTCAATAAAACCACAAATGAATGGTAGATTTTTTTATAGTCAACTGTACATGTCTTAGGGTTTCCCAGGTGGCTCAGTGGTAAAGAATCCACTTGCCAATACAACACAATCTGTTCAATCTGTGCTTCGGAAAGATCCCCTGGAGAAGGAAATGGCAACCCACTTCAGCATTCTTGCCTGGAAAATCCCATGGACAGAGGAGCCTGGTGGGCTGTATAGTTCACAGAGTCACAAGAGTCAGGCATGGCTGAGCAACTGAGTATGCATTGCAAGTCCATGTTTAAATCAGTCACTGACTTTCATTTCTGACATATTTTTATTTTTGTCATTCATTCCTAAAAGGTTGTATTTTCTTAATTCAGTTATTCATAAACTTCAGTAACAAACCTAAACACCTTTAAAGTATCAGAACGGATTACCTTCTACAAACTTAAAAGCCCATCAGTGAAGAATAGTGGGTCGTTATGCATAATCCTTTGCATCCTATAGATATTCTCTGTTCACATAAATTCAAGATTCCCTGCAATAGAACATGGATGAACAACCATACTCAGATATGATTTTTTTTTTTAACCTGCCAAGTGCGGAGTACTCAATGTGAACAAAGTACAAATACAATAAATTGTAACAATGATTTTGTGCATGAGATCCCAGTATATCATTTTCTAACTTTGTTTTTCTTTATAATTCTTAAGAGACAAATTCAGTTCAGTCACTCAATCATGTCCAACTCTTAGCGACCCCATGGACTGAGCATGCCAGGCTTCCCTGTCCATCAGCAACTCCCAGGCTTGCTCAAAATCATGCCAATGGAGTTGGTGATGCTATCCAACCATCTCATCCTCTGTCATCCCCTTCTCCTCCTGACTTCAATCTTTCCAAGCATCAGGGTCTTTTCTAATGAGTTACTTCTTCACATCAGGTGGCCAAAGTATTGGAGCTTCAGTTTCAAATTATTTGAAGTTTAAAAGCAATCATTTATTATCATGCTTATGGGTATGAGGACTGGCTGCAAATCATCTGGGTTAGCCTAGATTCTAGACATCAGTTTCTGGGCCTCAGGCTGCAGATATAAATTCAAGTTAGTTTCACATTTATCTCACCTTGCTTGAACTAGCAGCTATCGGGCTTATGGTCTGCTCTACTTGCCTCATCCTGAGACCTTGGCTATCTGGAACATATTATTCCCATGAATAGACCATCATATCATAAGATTAAAGCCAAAACTTTATTTACTGCAGCATCATTACACCCTATTAAGCAAAATTACATGGCTAAGACTAACATTAATGCAAGGATGAATTATTCTTCACTCATATTTCCAAAAATGTTGAAATTTTTCTGAAAAATAATCCAAAGAATCATATGTGTACTTTATTTTGTAGGCCCTGTCTTTACCATTATCCTTACATGGTAAATTATGGTTATACTTTGTGATTCTTATTCCATGAGCCTCATTATTCACTCAAAGTGATTTTTATTGTGTTATATGATTTCAACAAACTAGCTATTTTATGATTATAAATAATCTGGTAACTATTCAATGTTGCAAATCTAAAATTAGTACACTTTAATAAGTTTTTTTCCCACTTTCTTGCTCCCCTATTTCCTTTCAATCATGAATAAATTGGTTACATTCATTTCAAGAATCACTTTTATGTAAGACAATTTACAGTTTCATGAAAATATGCTTTGAACTGAGACAACTTTGATGATTTGTGTGTGTGCTCACCAATATATATTTTAGAACTCTCCTACTCTAAATTAATCTTCAATGTGACTTTGAGAATTTATATTATATATATATATTTTTTTCCCTTCTTCTCACTGTCTATATTTTTCAAAGAGTGTTTTCTACCTATGACTTCTAAGGACCTGCTCTGATATTTCATATCTATAAAAAAACAATAATATATTTTACTTTCATCTGTTTTAATATCAAATGATACTCAAATATTTAAATGAAGAGCCCTTTGCATAAATCCTGTTGTAACTTTCTATGAAGGATGGAGTTTGCTGCCAAGCAATTAAAACTTTGTAGTTCTTTACTGGGTAATTATTATTCTGCTTTTTTTAAAAATGCAGTATAGGTAATATATTTTACAAGTAATATATTTTACATATTATATATATATGTATAATATATTTTATAATTTATTTTCCAAGTGACCATTGGCTCCTGAAAATTTTGATATATAATCTGCCACTTTTATAGGCATTGTCCAGCTCATTATTTTCCATTTGAGATATTATAGAGGAATTGTGAACTTTGGTGGTCTTTCTACTGACTTTTTGGTATTGATACAATATTGTAGACGAATATTTCCCTGTGGCATGGATTATCACACAGAATGCTAGGGAAATTGTGTCATGCAGCATGTATCCTGGAGGTCTTTAAATAGTGTTTTACTTTCAAAAATTTTTCTTTGCATTTACAAAAAGGCTTAAAAATGTTTCTTGGTTGTTGATACCAAGTCTAATTAATTAATTAAATATCTATCCAATATCTGGATGCTAATCAGGAGGAATATATAAAGGTCATCAGCAGTATTTATTTCAACCACATTCTTTAATACAGAATAAGAAGCAAATACAGTGTCCAGGAATCTGTTGATCTCTATTAGAACTGGTATTTTCCTAACCTCCTGCATATCACTTCCACAGATTCACAAGGAGAAAGTGCAGAACAGATTTTCCATATTAAATAATGTTGCTTATTTTAATAAGACTCTTGTCTTGTATCACAAGTCAGACTAGTACACTTGGGCTTACAATTGACTTCTTTTGCAAAGGCGACCAAAGACCTAGGATTTATGCTAACAAGTTGAGAAATTCCTTTGGGAATTCATCCTGACTGTTTTAACTCACAATTGGCATGGAAAAGAGAACCCAGCATGGGAGGCAGATATCTCTGTAACTCATGATTTAAACCATCATTCCACACCTTTTCTCTTCCAAGGCTCCTTCTGTCTTCTGTTTGATTTATTAGGGGGGTAGAGGAAAGGTTTTAGAATGAATACACCTGGATTTAATTTATTTTGTTAATTCCTACTCAGGAAGTGGAGAAAACAAAAAGGAAGATTAAACTCTCTAAAAGTCAATAGCCCTCAAGAAACACATTTTGTATACACTGATGACTATTCTAGATACAATAGTTTTCATTTTTCACGTTACAGTTCTGTGGGTACCCAGTACTCTTTCTAGGTTATCAGAATTCTTGATCTGATAGTCCGAATTTAGCCAGAAATGAGCAAAGAGAGAATAAACTGCAGACCTAGCAGAAAATTTTACATCCCATTGCTGGTGCCCACATACTACTGGACAGAATTAAAGGCAACATTTAGATGCAAGGAAGCTGTAAAACAGAAAATAAAATGGTTGGATGACTGCATTGCATGTCTCTGCCTAAAGACAAAGCATGTTCACTAACTTTCTACTCCAGTTAGCCCACTATTCAACTAGACACACCTATACTAGTATCAGTCCATATTATTCAACAGAAACTGAATGTCACTGAGTTTCCTAAAATAGTCACTGCTCCTAGAAGTTTGTAGAAGAGTGAAGGGAGAGTGATGTTAAAACAGCAAACTGCAGTAAAACATAATATGATACAAGTTATGATCTCATCAAGATAAAAATAGAATCTAAGAATAATGGAAATACTAGGATTCCAAAAAAACTTTAGATGGACTATTCTTAAGCTGCTGCTAAATTGTTTCAGCCATGTCCGACTCTGTGCGACCCCATAGACTTCAGCCCACCAGGCTCCCCCATCCTCAGGATTCTCCAGGCAAGAACAATGGACTGGATTGCCATTTCCTTCTCTAATGCATGAAAATGAAAAGTGAAAGTGAAATGGCTCAGTCGTGTCTGACTCCTAGCAACCCCATGGACTGCAGCCTACCAGGCTCCTTCACCCATGGGATTTTCCAGGCAAGAGTACTGGAGTGGGGTGCCATTGCCTTCTCCGTTATTCTTAAGCTAACATTTGACAAATGAGTAGAACTTTTCATGTGGAGGGAGAATGAAAATAGAGGCTGAGAGGAACTTAATTGGCAAAGAAACAATAGAACAAAAACATAAGCATTCATTAAGGATTTTAAAGTAATTTTGTCAGACTATTACATAAGGCCAAAATCAGAAAGGAGAATCAGAAAGATTAGTGGGGGATATAAATAAAGACGTCCTTTACATTGTATCCCATTTAGGGTTTTATCTTGACTATGATTGGGACTGTCACGCGAGTGTATATTCCTCAGTTTTTTGTCTCGTCACAACAAGGATATGGAGTGACAGACATTAAAGCCCCCTTGGCGTGTCACAGCTCTCAGGTCTTGGGTAGACGGTGTTATAGCTCTCAGGTCTTGAATGGACCATGTTATAGCTCTTAGACAAATCAGTGTTACAGCTCAGTGTTACAGCTCTATTTTATTTAGAAGATAGCAGGAGGAGCTACCCCACGTCCAAGGAGCGGTGGCTGCACGGGCACAGGAGGGCCTAGAGGAGCTATCCCATGTTGAAGGTCAGGAAGGACGGTGGTGAGAAGATACCCTTCATCCAAGGTAAGCAGCAGTGGCTGTGCTTTGCTGGAGCAGCCATGAAGAGATACCCCACACCCAAGGTAAGAGAAACCCAAGTAAGGTGGTAGGTGTTGCAAGAGGGCATCAGAAGGCAGACACACTGAAACCATATTCACAGAAAACTAGTCAATCTAATCACACTAGGACCACAGCCTTGTCTAACTCAATGAAACAAAGCCATGTCCGCGGGGCAACCCAAGACGGGTGGGTCATGTGGAGAGGACCACGTCTGACAGAATGTGGCCCACTGGAGAAAGAAATGGCAAACCACTTCAGTATTCTTGCCTTGAGAACCCCATGAACAGTATGAAAAGGCAAAATGATAGGATACTGCAAGAGGAACTCCCCAGGTCAGTAGGTGCCCAATATGCTACTGGAGATCAGTGGAGAAATAACTCCAGAAAGAGTGAAGGGATGGAGCCAAAGCAAAAACAATACCCAGCTGTGGATGTGACTGGTGATAGAAGCAAGGTCTGATGCTGTACAGAGCAATAATGCATAGGAACCTGGAATGTCAGGTCCATGAATCAAGGCAAATTGGTAGTGGTCAAACAGGACATGGCAAGAATGAACATCGACATTCTAGGAATAAGTGAACTAAAATGGACTGGAATGGGTGAATTTAACTCAGAGGACCATTATATCTACTACTGTGGCAGGAATCCCTCAGATGAAATGGGGTAGCCATCATGGGCAACAAAAGAGTCCGAAATGCTGTACTTGGATATAATCTCAAAAATGACAGAATGATCTCTATTCGTTTCCAAGGCAAACCATTCAATATCACGGTAATCCAAGTCTATGCCCCAACCAGTAACGCTGAAGAAGCTGAAGTTGAACGGTTCTATGAAGACCTACAAGACCTTTTAGAACTAACATCCAAAAAAGATGTCCTTTTCATTATAGGGGACTGGAATGCAAAAGTAGGAAGTCAAGAAACACCTGGAGTAACAGGCAAATTTGGCCTTGGAATGCAGAATGAAGCAGGGCAAAGACTAATAGAGTTTTGCCAAGAGAATGCACTGGTCATAGCAAACACCCTCTTCCAACAACACGAGAAGACTCTACACATGGACATCACCAGATGGTCAACACCAAAATCAGGTTGATTATATTCTTTGCAGTCAAAGATGGAGAAGCTCTATACAGTCAACAAAAACAAGATGGGGAGCTGACTGTGGCTCAGATCATGAACTTCTTATTGCCAAATTCAGACTTAAATAGAAGAAAGTAGGGAAAACCGCTAGACCATTCAGGTATGACCTAAATCAAATCCCTTATGATTATACAGTGGAAGTGAGAAATAGATTTAAGGGCCTAGATCTGATAGATAGAGTGCCTGATGAACTATGGAATGAGGTTCATGACATTGTACAGGAGACAGGGATCAAGACCATCCCCATGGAAAAGAAATACAAAAAAACAAAATGGCTGTCTGGGGAGGCCTTACAAATAGCTGTGAAAAGAAGAGAAGTGAAAAGCAAAAGAGAAAAGGAAAGATATAAGCATCTAAATGCAGAGTTCCAAAGAATAGCAAGGAGAGATAAGAAAGCCTCTTCAGCGATCAATGCAAAGAAATGGAGGAAAAGAACAGAATGGGAAAAACTAGAGATCTCTTCAAGAAAATTAGAGATATCAAGGGAACATTTCATGCAAAAATGGGCTCGATAAAGGACAGAAATTGTATGGACCTAAGAGAAGCAGAAGACATTAAGGAGCGGTGGCAAGAATACACAGAAGAACTATACAAAAAAGATCTTCACAACCCAGATAACAATGGTGAGATCACTCACCTAGAGCCAGACATCCTGGAATGCGAAGTCAAGTGGGCCTTAGAAAGTATCACTACGAACAAAGCTAGTGGAGGTAATGGAATTCCAGTTGAGCTATTTCAAGTTCTGAAAGATGATGCTGTGAAAGTGCTGCACTCAATATGCCAGCAAATGTGGAGAACTCGGCAGTGGCCGCAGGACTGGAAAAGGTCAGTTTTCATTCCGATCCCAAAGAAAGGCGATGCCAAAGAATGCTCAAACTACCGCACAATTGCACTCATTTCACATGCTAGTAAAGTAATGTTCAAAATTCTCCAAGCCAGGCTTCAGCAATACCTGAACTGTGAACTTCCTGATGTTCAAGCTGGTTTTAGAAAAGGCAGAGGAACCAGAAATCAAATTGCCAACGTTTGCTGGATCATGGAAAAAGCAAGAGAGTTCCAGAAAAACATCTATTTCTGCTTTATTGACTATGCCAAAGCCTTTGACTGTGTGGATCACAATAAACTGTGGAAAATTCTGAGAGAGAGGGGAATACCAGACCACCTGACCTGCCTCTTGAGAAACCTGTATGCAGGTCAGGAAGCAACAGTTAGAACTGGACATGGAACAGCAGACTGGTTCCAAATAGGAAAAGGAGTGCGTCAAGGCTGTATATTGTCACCCTGCTTATTTAACTTCTGTGCAGAATACATCATGAGAAACGCTGAGCTGGAAGATGCACAAGCTGGAATAAAGATTGCTGGGAGAAATATCAATAACCTCAGATATGCAGATGACACCACCCTTATGGTAGAAAGTGAAGAGGAGCTCAAAAGCCTCTTGATGAAAGTGAAAGAGGAGAGTGAAAAAGTTGGCTTAAAGCTCAACATTCAGAAAATGAAGATCATGGCATCTGGTCCCATCACTTCATGGGAAATAGATGGGGAAACAGTGGAAACAGTGTCAGACTTTATTTTGGGGGGCTCCAAAATCATTGCAGATGGTGACTGGAGCCATGAAATTAAAAGACACTTACTCCTTGGAAGAAAAGTTATGACCAACCTAGATAGCATATTCAAAAGCAGAGATATTACTGTGCCAACTAAGGTCTGTCCAATCAAGGCTATGGTTTTTCCAGTGGTCATGTATGGATGTGAGAGTTGGACTGTGAAGAAGGCTGAGCGCCAAAGAATTGATGCTTTTGAACTGTGGTGTTGGAGAAGACTCTTGAGAATCCCTTGGACTGCAAGGAGATTGGACTGTCCATTCTGAAGGAGATCAACCCTGGGATTTCTTTGGAAGGAATGATGCTAAAGCTGAAACTCCAGTACTTTGGCCGCCTCATGTGAAGAGTTGACTCATTGGAAAAAACTCTGATGCTGGGAGGGATTGGGGGCAGAAGGAGAAGGGGACGACCGAGGATGAGATGGCTGGATGGCATCACTGACTCGATGGATGATAGTCTGAGTGAACTCCGGGAGTTGATGATGGACAGGGAGGCCTGGTGTGCTGCTATTCATGGGGTCGCAAAGAGTCACTACTGAGCGACTGAACTGAACTGAGGAAAATCCATCTTTGAGGCGTGAGAGAACTTCGATCCAAAGACATGAGGAGAAGAGCCCTCCAGCAGGTGGGGGAGAGAGAGAGAACTAGATTTGGCTCCTCTATTTATATGTTTATCTCTCCCTGGGCCTGTTCTATGTAAATTGGGCCAGCCAGGAATGGTGTTTGTTTTACCTGAGGTCCTCACTCTGGTTCTCAGACCTTCTTTTGTTCTATTTTCGTGGGCTTTTCCCTTCCTTGTCTTTTAGCCACCGCCATTTTGTACTCCTTTTCCCTATTCTACCTACCTAACAGGACCATTTAACAAATTTCAAGTGAATGACTAAATAGATCTCAATTTAGAAATATCAGTCTAGTGCAGAGCAAAGAACTGGAAAAGGGTAAAGGAATAGAAGAAAGGAAATAACTGAGGCAAGAAATTATATGGTCCTGAACTATGGCAGTTGTTATGGGTTTGAGAAATGTTTAGGAGTAGTTTAGAAGTAGAGTTTTCAGCTCTACATTTTTGGTATCTGTATAGCTGTAGGGATTTAGGAAAGTTAGTTTTATGATCGTGCTCAAGCATCAGGTACTGAAGCCTGTTGGAGGAGGTGCTGGTCATGTGTCTTAGGCCATATATACCTCCTTATTTTTCTGTGAATATTAGATGATTTCTCATGCCTCTTAGTAAAAACACATGGAATAATTTTTGAGATAATCAAATGTTATGGGTTTTGAATACACGTGGATGGCAATGGTTGCAACACAGGAATGAAAATAAGAGAATACTGATCTGTATTGGGGGGGCATCACTTTCTAAGATATAACTGAAATCACAGTGTACAGTAGTTAAAAGAGTTAGTGAGCTCTCATATTTAAAAATTGAGCAAGGTGGGAAAGGCTAATAAAGGAGAGTGATCTTGATTTTTTAAAAGTCATTTGTTTTAACATACAGTATATTTACTTACTATTAAGTAAACAATTCATTTGAGCTTAAATCATATGCATTGCCTAGGTGAATGTGTCTCAGAGTCTCTCTCATATGACTAAGTTACTTGAAAATTCTGGAAAACTCACAATCATTTTATGTTTAAAAGCAAATAGTATAATAGGCTCTAGTTTCATCTACCTCATTAAAATTAACTCAAATATGTTCTTTTTATAGCTGAGTAATATTCCCAGAGAAGGCAATGGCAACCCACTCCCATACTCTTGCCTGGAAAATCCCACGGATGGAGGAGCCTGGTAGGCTGCAGTCCATGGGGTCGCTAAGAGTCGGACATGACTGAGCGACTTCCCTTTCACTTTTCACTTTCATGCATTGGAGAAGGAAATGGCAACCCACTCCAGTGTTCTTGCCTGGAGAATCCCAGGGATGGGATAGCCTGGCGGGCTGCTGTCTATGGGGTCACACAGAGTTGGACATGACTGAAGTGACTTAGCAGCAGCAGCAGCAGCAATATCCCACGGTGTATATGTACCACAACTTCTTTATCCATTCATCTGCCAATGGACATCTAGGTTTGCTTCCATGTCCTAGTTATTGTAAACAGTGCTTCAGTGAACACTGGGGTACATGTATCTCTTTCAATTCTGGTTTCCTCGGTGCTTATGCCCAGCAGTGGGATTGCTGGATCATATGGCAGTTCTATTTCCAGCTTTTTAAGGAATCTCCACACTGTCTTCCATAGTGGCTGTACTAGTTTGCATTCCCATGAAAAGCATAAGAGGGCTATGACCCACCTCCCAGAGTAATGGAAATAAAAACAAAAATAAACAAATGAGATCTAATTAAACTTAAAAGCTTTTGCACAATAAAAGAAACTATAAACAAGGTGAAAATGCATCCTTCAGAATGGAAGAAAAATAACAGCAAATGAAACCACTGACAAAGAATTAATCTTCAAAATATACAAGCAGCTCCTATAACTCAATATCAAAAAAATAAGCAACCCAATCAAAAAGTGGGCCAAAGAACTAAACAGACACTTCTCCAAAGAAGACATACAGATGGCTAACAAACACATGAAAAGATGCTCAACATCGTTCATTATTAGAGACATGCAAACCAAAACCACAATGAGGTACCATCCCACATCAGTTAATTAGCCTCCAATTAAAACAAATAAATTAATTTTAAAAAGCAAACAGTAATAATAGGTTATTTTTATATCACTTAGGGAGAGTATAAAATATACAGTTGACATGAGATATGAGATATGATATACTAAAACTATGTAAACTAGATAGCCAATGGGAATTTGCTGTATAACTCAGGGAACTCAAACTGGGCTTGGTAACAACCTAGAGGGGTGGATGGGGAGGGAGGTGGTAGCAATATTCAAGTGAGAGGGGGCTTAGGTAAAACTACAGATGATTCATGTTGATGTTTGTTAGAAAACAATGCAATACTATAAAGCAATTATCTTTCAATTTTTTAAAAAGATACTGAAACTGAAGTGTAAAGAATTCAGTGATTCACAGAATATACAAGGTTGTATAACACAATAAGATGGTGAAAGGTAAATATTTCTGCCAGGAAATGAATTGGGCTTTCTTGGTACAGGAAAAGATTTAAAAAGTAGTGTCATGTTGAACTCTCTGAATTCAATAACGTCCTCAGAACTTTCATAAATTCCAGTTGAGAATTATATTTAATAGTACTGTTGTTATTGTTCAGTCACTCAGTCATGTTCAACTGTTTGCCACCCCTATGGACTGCAGCACACCAGGCTTCCATGCCCTTTACCATCTCCTGGAGTTTGCTCAAACTCATGTCCATTGATGCATCCAACAATATCATCCTGCTGTCCCCTTCTCTTCCTGCTTTCAATCTTTCCCAGCATCAGGATCTTTTCCAGTGAGTTGGCTCTTCACATCAGGTGGCCAAAGTATTGGAGCTTCAGCCTCAGCACCAGTCCCTTCAATGTATGTTCAGGATTGATTTCCTTTAGAATTGACTAGTTTTGATCTTCTTACAGTCCAAAGGACTCTCAAGAGTCTTCTCCAAAACCACACTTCAAAAACATCAATTCTTTGGCTCTCAGCCTTCTTTATGATCCAACTCTTACATCCATACGTGACTATTGGAAAAACCATAGCTTTGACTATATACATTATACTGTTATATTTAATAGTATAATATATGAAAAATAGATTAAAAAACTTGAAAATTATGTTTTCTTCAAATTGATTTTAATGTCATACCTCAAGAACACTTCTTCTTAGCCTATATTTACACAAAATTGATAATCTAGGTCTTAAAATGCTGCAGGCCATAAGAAAGAAGAGATTGAAATATATATTTGAACTCACAATTTGGTTTTAATGAAATCTTCTGGCTGAGTGTAAAAGCAACATTTGTATCCTTGTCTTCTGTAGGAAGCTGCTGCTAATTTTTGTGCAGAACAAAGAATAGGGTAATTAGAGTGTTTGATGAGTTGTTTTAAAGATATTTTAACTTCCCAAAAGAGAGCATATAGTTCTCTGATCAAATGTTGGGCAAACCTGACTTAATATCTGTGATTTTCTCCAAAACATTGAAACAACAGAAAAAGAATTGTTTTCCATTGTTTAAAATCAGTGTAAATACTATTGCTCTCTAGATGTTATATAAATAGTTTTTGTGCTAACACTTGCATGTGTTTATGTTAAATTTATGGAGTATCTTGAACACAGATTTTTTTCATTTTCATATTGGAAATGTATAGATTCTCATCAATCCATTGTATTGACTACAACTGTATTGGTCTAAAACCGTTTCTGAACCTTTGCAGTTTCAACATCTTAGTCTAGGTAGTTCTTTGTAGACAGGAAGCAGCCTAAGCATCACGGGATGGTTAGTGGTAGTCCTGGCTTTTACTCGCTACATGCCAGCAGCTAGCCACTAGATGACAGTAGCAACTTCCCTCTCTTGAAGTTGTGATAAAACCATTGTTGCAGACAATGCCAAATGTCTTCTAGGGGGCAAACATCAAATTAGTTGAAAATCGGTCCTAAATTGAGAACTGAATAACCATTTACATTTCAAATTCATTGTTGATTCATACATTTGTTGAGCTTACACCCTGTAACAAAAACAATGATTTGTTGAATACCAGAGACAGATCACTGCTTTTGTTGAATGAGGGTTCTTGTACCATTTTTTGCAACCTGTCTGTCAATCTACAATCACAGAAAAAATTTTTTTAAAATTCCCTTAAACAAAAAGGTCAGCTATAATAATGAGATGTACTCTACTGTGGACTGGAATTTTAGAATTGTTTATTGTATTTGCTTTGATATTTAAATCAACTCTTTAAGGATTCTCATTCAATCATATTAAAGTGAATATCCATCACTCTGAAATAGTATATATATTTTTAAGACTGTCACATGAGTATGGCATATAAAGAGATACAGCATATTGACTTTAGGTAGAAATACAGGTAGGGAGAACATGTGACAGAGAGATTACTTTTAGAATAAAAACCAAGCAGTAAAATTCCATAAATTTTATTTTGTCTAACTGTGAAAAAAATTAAATATAAAAATCTTACCAAGGCTTGAAGAGAAGTAATATGTGCCCATGTTATTTTGGAGGGGTAATACAGATATCACTGGAAGAATAGCTATGAGAAACCTAGACAATGTATCAAGAAGCAGAGATATCACTTTCCTGATAGAGATTCCTATGGTCAAAGCTATTTTTCCAGTAGTCCTGTATGGATGTGAGAGTCGGACCATAAAGGCTGACACTGAAAAATTAATGCTTTCGAACTTTGGTATTGGGGAAGACTCTTGAGTCGCTTGGACTGCAAGGAGATCAACCCAGTCAATCCTAAAGGAAATCAACCCTGAATAGTCATTGGAAGGACTGATCCTGAAGCTGAAGCTCTGATAATTTGGCTACCTGATGAGAAGAGCCTACTCACTGGAAAAGACCTTGATGCTGAGAAAGATTGAAGGCAGGGGAAGAGGATAACAGAGGATGAGATGGTTGGATGGCATCATCAACTCAAGGACATGAGTTTGAACAAACTCCAAGAGATACTGTAGGACAGGGGACCTTGGCATGCTCTTCATGGGGTTTTAAAGAGTCGGACACGACATAGCGACCAAACAATAACAATACAGAAAACCTTATGATGATTACATTTCCACAGTTTTTAATATGCAAAGTATGTGTGTTTCTTGGTATTCGTGTTGGAAATTAAGTAGATAAGAGGGTTAAGAAGGATGAAGGGTGTAAGCATTACTTGGGAAAGCAAAGTAGTATAGCAGGGATTGCATTTGATGTCAGAAAATTCTGGGTTTATTCTGACCTCTGCTATCTAACAAGCTGAATGACAATGGAAAAATATTTATCTATTTTAATCATTAGTGGTAGAGAGAATAATGGCTTCCCCAAAATGCTTACCTCCTAATCCCCAAAACCTGAGTCTATAACTTTATATGGCAAAGTATCTTTGATCATGTGATTAAGACTTTTGAGGCAAGGAAATTACCCTGGATTTGAGTGTGCTTAATACATTCAGAAAACTCTTATTGGAGGAGGTGAGAATGTCAAAGGCAGAAGAAGGAGTTGAGATAAGGAAAGCAGTGGTTGGAATAATGCTCTTTGAAGATGGAGGAATAATCCAGGAATGTGAACAGCCATTAGAAGCTGGAAAAGACAAGGAAGTATATTCTCCCATTAAGCCTCGGGAAGGAAGACAACTCTGCCAAGACCATTTCTTTTTTTAATAGAAGACTTCTAACTTCCAAAATGTAAATAAATAAATTTGCATTTTTCAAGGCACTAAGTTTGTGGTAGCTTGTTTCAGAAGTAATAGGAAACTAATATTATGTTTTCTGTTTAAATGATTACCTACATTGGGGAACATTTCATTTCAGTTCAGTCGCTCAGTCACGTCCAACTCTACGACCCCATGAACCGCAGCACGCCAGGCCTCCCTGTCCATCACCAACACCTGAGTTTACCCAAACTCGTGTCCATTAAGTCGGTGATGCCATCTAACCATCTCATCCTTTGTCGTCCCCTTCTTTTCCTGCCGTCAATCTTTCCCAACATCAGGGTCTTTTCAAATGAATCAGCTCTTTGCATCAGGTCGCCAAAATATTGGAGTTTCAGCTTCAACATCAGTCCTTCCAGTGAATACCCAGGACTGATTTCCTTTAGGATGGACTGGTTGGATCCCCTTGCAGTCCAAGAGACTCTCAAGAGTCTTCTTCAACACCACAGTTCAAAAGCATCAATTCTTCAGTGCTCAGCTTTCTTTATAGACCAACTCTCACATCCATACATGACTACTGGAAAAACCATAGCTTTGACTAGATGGATATTTGTTTCCAAAGCAATGTCGCCGTTTTTTAATATGCTATCTAAGTTGGTCATAACTTTTCTTTCAAGGAGCAAGCATCTTTTAATTTCATGGCTGCAGTCACCATCTGCAGTGATTTTGGAACAACAACAACAAAAAATTAAGTCTTTCACTGTTTTCACTGTTTCCCCATCTATTTGCCATGAAGTAATGGGACCAGATGCCATGATCTTAGTTTTCTGAATGTTGAGCTTTAAGCCAACTTTTTCACTCTCCCCTTTCACTTTCATCAAGAGGCTCTTTAGTTCTTCTTCACTTTCTGCCATAAGGGTGGTGTCACCTGCATATCTGAGGTTGATATTTCTCCTGGCAATCTTGATTTCAGCTTGTGCTTCATCCAGTCCAGTGTTTCTCATGATGTACTCTGCATATAAGTTAAATAAGCAGGATGACAATATACAGCCTTGATGTACTCCTTTTCCTATTTGGAACCAGTCTGTTGTTCCATGTCCAGTTCTAACTGTTGCTTCCTGACCTGCATACAGATTTCTCAAGAGCAGCATTTAGGGCATTGCAAGTTCTCATAAATATTATCTATGATAATGAGGATTATTTTTCTAAAAGATGATACATACATAGTAATATATTGCATTAGATACTAGTGGTACTAGAGAGAAGTACAGAGAGACTATCAAAAGAGGATTTTTCAATTGGGAATTCAGAAAGTTATAGTATCTGGAAGTGTAAAAAAGAAAAAAATCTGAAGAGTATTTAAGTAGTGAGTGATAATCATCAGTTTTTGGAATCAATTAACATAGAATTTACATTGCATATTTTGAGGGAATGAATGACTTCTTTAAAAAAATACTAGGAGGCATTAATCATGACAATTTCAATGTAAATTTATAGATGTTGAAGTTATTTTCAAGTTCTAAAATTATGATGGTATTTTGACAAAAATAGATCTGTTGCATTTCCTTAGAATAACAGTATGTGATAAAATTAGAGATAATTTATACATGCAAAATTCATTTTATCTTGAAAAGAAATGAAAATTTGCAAGTTCATAAACTGACAGCTGATTGCTATATTAGTATGAAATAGATTAAGTTAAAATAGATTTCTCTTCTTACTATATTAGATTTTCCATGTTTTCATAATATCAAATAACTCTACATCCACTGTTAATGTAAGATATTAGAATTAACAGACATATTCCCATAACTAACTTTTACAAATGAACTTCTTTCGATTGCTACTGAGATCTAGTCCTAAAATTATAATTTTTCTCAATGTTTATCTTGCTATATAATCAGATTAACTGTGCCAAATATTGAATTAATCATTTTCACATGCCAAATTTACTGAAAAAGATTCCATTATTTGTTTAGCTATCAAAAAAAAAATGAAATATCTTATTCTTAGTTTCATCTTTATCTTTTTCTATCTTGTGGAGGTAATTTACCATCTATCTAACATATATTTAATAAACTTGTAATACAAATGCAGGAGAAAATGGATCAGAAGAAGAAACATAGACAAATAAGAAGTAAAGAAAGATCTAGGTTCTTAGATCATGAGTGTCCAGTAGTTACTAAGAGAAGTATTTGTTAATTTGAGTCAAAGTTATTTCCCTGCTTTAATGGAAACTAAAGCAAATGTGAAGGCCAGTATAATACTGAGATACTAATTTCTATTCTGTTTTCATGTGCTTCCCCCTCTCTTTTATCACAAGAAATGACTTATCTTTGCTGCTGGCTGGTTCTGTGTAATCACGCCTGACGCAGAAATTGTCTGGGGAAAATCCAAACAACATAAACACAGCACACAAGCAAACAAAAATGAATCTTGTTTTGTTTTTGTTTTTAAAAATGTAATTTATTGAAGAAGTTATGGTCAGGGATACTATTAGTGAGTAAAGTTGCTCAGTTGTGTCTGACTCTTTATGACCCCAAGGAAAGGTCCATGGAATTCTCTATGCCAGAATACTGGGGTGGGTAGACATTCCCTTCTCCAGGGGATCTTTCCAATGCAGGCACCAAACCCAGGTCTCCAGCATTGCAGGTGGAGTCTTAACCAGCTGAGCTACCAGGGAAGCCCAAGAATACTGGAGTGGGTAGCCTATCCCTTCTCCAGGGGATCTTCCCAACCCAGGAATTGAACGGGGGTCTCCTGCATTGCAGGCAGATTCTTTACCAGCTGAGAGACCAGAGAAGTCCAGGAGGAAGGAAAAGAAGCAAATGCTTATGAAGGATGGATAGGAAGATGGAATCATTAGAAGGTAATAGAAGCTATATAATAACATATGTAACTACTAAGATTAATATATCTAATAATTAGTCAATATTCAAAATATGTAAGAAACTCATACACCTCAATAGCAAAAAAATCAAATGACGTTTTTTAAAACAAAATGAGCAAAGAATTTGAATAGATATACAAGTGGACAACAAGTATGTGAAGAGATGTTCAATATCATTAATTATCAGGAAAATGTAAATGAAAACAACTATGAGGTAAAACCTTATATCTGTTAGGATTTTTGTTATAAAAAAAAAACAAAACAAAGGATTAAAAGTTCTGGTAAAGATATAGAGAAATTGGAACCCTTGTACACTGTGAGTGAGGAGATAAAGTATAGACACTTGGAAAAGAGTATGATAGTTTCTCAGTATACTAAAATAAAGCCATCTAATGAACCAGCAATTCCACTTCTGCATATTTATTCTAAAGAACTGATATCAGAATCTTGAAGAACTATTGGCACTCCCACGTTCATTCCAGCATTATGTGCAATAGCCGGGATATGGAATCAATCAAGAATAAAATATGGTATTTACACAAATGGAGTGTCATCCAGCTATGAAAAACAAGGAATTCCTGCCATATGTAGCAACATGAGTCAAACTGAAAGACGTTATGTTAAGTGAAATAAATTAATCACACAAGGATAAATACTGAATGAGTCATTGATGAGGTATCTAAAAATTATCAAACTCATAGAGAATAGAATGATGGTTGCCAGGGTCTGGGGACAGAAGGGAATGGGGAGTTGTTCAGTGGGTATGAAGTTTCAGTTATTCAAAATGAATAAATTCCACAGATTTGCTGAAAATCAATGTCATATAGGCATACTTTTTTTTTAAATTGTACTTTACTTTTTTGCCCTATGCAGATACTGTGTTCATCATTGACAATCCCATCTCAAGCAAGTCTATTGGCACTATTTTTTTAAGTGTTTGGTCACTTAATTTTCCTTTATCAGATTTTAGTAATTCTTGCAGCGTTTCAAACCATTTAATTATTATTATATTTGTTATAGTCTATGATAGTGGTCTTTGATATTACTGTTGCAAAAGGATTATGGCTCACTGAAAGCTCAGGGGATAGCTAACTTTTTTTTTTTTTAAGCAATAAAGTACTTTTCAATAAAGGTATGTATTTTTTTGTACATAATGCTATCACACATTTAATAGACTGCATGCATGCAAAGTTGCTTCACTCATGTCCAACTCCTTGTGATACGATGGACTGTAGTCCACCGGGAACCTCTGTCTATGGGGATTCTCCAGGCAAGAATACTGAAGTTGGCTGCCATTTCCTTCTCTCTTAAGTCTCCTGCATTGGTAGGTAGGTTATTTACCACTAGCATATGGGAAACTCTAGTAGACTATAGTATAGTACAAGCATACTTACATGTGCACAAGAAAACCAAGAAGTTCATTTGACTTACTTTATTGTGATGTTCATTTCACTGTGATGATCTGGAACTCAATCTGAGCTATATCTCTGAGGTATGTCTATAGTTAACAATTCAATATTGTATTCTTGAAAATTAAGATCTCATGTTAAAGGCTCTTACCACATAAAAATGACAAAAAATAAACAAAAACATCTAAAGAGTAGCAGAATACTTTTGGAGGTGTTGGCTATGTTGTGGTGATGGATTCATCTGTGTTTGTATATCTCCAAACTCATCAAATTCTATACATTGATCCATTTTTGACATGTGAGTTATACTTCAGTAAAATTATCTAAAATTAAATTAAATTAATGTAAGTGACAAGATAGGAATATGAATTAACATGGGTAGCAGGGATAGAGTTAAAGTGAGAAACCCATTCATTATCTAACTTAAAAAATAAGAGTAAGTATAGGCAAGGGGAGATTCAGGTGCACAACTGAAGTTTTAAAATGAAAATAAAACTAGCCTCTCTTCTTTTAAACAAAAGCTTTCCATACTTCAGTTTAATTCCTGGGTTGGGAAGATCTGCTGGAGAAGGGATAGGCTACCCAGTCCAATATTCTTGGGCTTCCCTGATGGCTCACTCATAAAGAATTCACCTGTAATGTGGGAGACCTGGGTTCAGTCCCTGGGTTGGGAAGATCCCCTGGAGAAGGGAACAGTTACCCATTCCTGTATTCTGGCCTGGAGAATTCCATCAGTCCATGGGGTTGCAAAGAGTTGGACACAACTAAGCAACTTTCACTTTTTCTATAAATTATCATAAATTGTAACTACACTTCAGCAATGTCAATGCTTTCATCTTAATTTCGATCTTATCAACTAATACAAGGCAAGGTTTTCTGTCTTAATTTTTTGCTTAAGACAAAAATACCTCTCCTTGCTGTTTCTTATTGGACTCACAAATTGTAGCTTTATAACTGTTTCCTGTTTTTAAAGTCTCCTCTGTTAAATAACGAGTGAAACATTTCTCAATACTTTGATTTCCAATTCTTATACTCTTTTGCTAACACTAACACTTATTTAATTTGTTGGACCAGTTCAGTCCCCTTAGGACTCTCTTTCTGACCAAGAGCTCCTCCACTGGCATTTTATAAGAATCTCTACTCCAAACCTATATCTTGTAACATTGCCTTGGGAAATTTTTCCAGCTCCTACTTGCTTCAGAACTTATTTCCAGTTGCTGAACTTGGCTTTACTTCTTTGGACTGATTTATTTTTTGTATACTCCTTTATATATTAGCCAACTTCTGCATCTGCAGTACATCATACTACAGACCAGAGCCATCCTCCACTTCATCCTTACTCATCCTCACTCAGATGAGGACACCAGGTATTTTGCACACTTAGCAGAAAGAAAATGCAAAGTGCTGGTCTAGGCACCCATTTAAAAATGTACAGAAATAATCTGTCTAGACAGAGGAATATCTTTTAATGTAAACAGTTTCTACAGGAAGAGGTGATAAGTTAGTTTTTCAATGTTTAATCAGTCTGTCAGTATATTCTACTATTTCTGGATTCAGATCATGTTATTGCTTTATTTTTCTCCCATAGACACAGACATGAAACAAGAGTTAATTTCCTTTTTTAATATAAATTTATTTATTTTAATTGGAGGTTAATTACTTTACAATATTGTATTGGTTTTGCCATACATCAACATGAATCCACCACAGGTATACACGTGTTCTCCATCCTGAACCCCCTTCCCACCTCCCTCCCCATACCATCCCTCTGGGTCATCCCAGTGCACCAGCCCCAAGCATCCTGTATCCTGCATTGAACCTAGACTGGCGATTCGTTTTGTATATGATATTATACATGCTTCAATGCCATTCTCCCAAATCATCCCAGCCTCTCCCTCTCCCACAGAGTCCAAAAGACTGTTCTATACATCTGTGTCTCTTTTGCTGTCTTGCATACAGGGTTATCGTTACCATCTTTCTAAATTCCATTTATATGCATTAGTATACTGTATTGGTGTTTTTCTTTCTGGCTTACTTCACTCTGTATTACAATGATCCTTTAGAAGTTTAAGGACATGCATTTTAACACTGTCAAAACATAGCATCAAACCTGGATCCTAATAATTTAACCTATGTTGAATTCCTATTATTAACTACATACTACGCTAATTTGGAGGGAAAATCATGTTTAATTTTACCATAATTTCATGATAAAATATGTTATTATCTCTATATATGAAACTAAGAATGGTCGAGGAACCTTTCTAACATGGCTATTTACACGTCTTTGTCTTGGAGAAGGAAATGGCAACCCACTCTATGTTCTTACCTGCAGAATCCCAGGGACAGAGGAGCCTGGTGGGCTTCCGTCTATGGGGTCGCACAGAGTCGGACACAACTGACGCGACTTAGCAGCAGCAGCAGCAGCAGCAGAGACACTTGTCAGATGAAGGTTTTCAAACTTACTCTTTAGACTCTAAAGACAATATTCTGAACTACTTACTGTGTTTACTATTCTCCCTTGAAGAAAGAATGTGACCTTGGATTTATTTAAAAAATCATTTTGTTGAATGCCAAAATATCTATATTTACATTAAATGGTAAGCTTTCTAATTTCTTAGGGTTATTTTACATCTCAATGGAGAATAAGAAGATTATGAAACCTGATAGGTATCATATATTCTTATTTTAAAAATATATTCATTTCTAACATGTTGTGATGTTATGTTTTTCAGGAAAAGAAAGACTATAGCATTAAATATATTCTTCAGTGTTTAGCTGTAACTCTGAAAATGTTAAACTGTAAGAGATATCAACAGAAATAACATAATACTGAACATAATAAAATCAAAGAGATAATGATCAAGCTTGTAACATGTTTCTAAAATCTGAAAAAAAATGAAAATGTTAGTCGCTTAGTTGTGTCTGACTCTGTGACCCCATGGACTTTAGCCCACCAGGCTCCTCTGTCCATGGGATTTTCCAGGCAAGAATAATGGAGTGGGTTGCCATGGCCTTCTCAAGTAGATCTTCCCAACCCAGGTATCCAACCCGTGTTTCCTGAATCGCAGGCAGATTCTCTACCATTTGAACTACCAGCAATACTCTCTCTTTAACCAAACATTAGTCAGACTCCTCTGAACCCTCTTCTCAACCCGGCCGCAACTTTGGCCCCTGTCCTTGATAAGTCTGCATTTTCCACTTCTAGCAAGAATCCTGCTAAGTCAGTCTAGAGAGAATTTCCCTCCTTGGATATTTTATCTCCCTGGATATCTGATCAAATTCCTCATCCACCACTCCCCACAACCCTTGATATCTTGCACCTGCCTACCTTCAGTAAGAGTCCCTTCCCTCTCTTTTAACTTTTTAATTACGTATTGGAGTATAGTTGATTAACAATGTTGTGTTAGTTTCAGGTGTACAGAAAGGAATTCAGTTATGCATATATGTGTATCTATTCTTTTACAAATATTTTCCCATTTAAGTTTTTACATAATATTAAGCACTGTTACCTGTGCTATACAGTGGGTCTATGTTGGTTACCAATTTTAAATATAGCAGTGTGTACATGAATCCGTAACTATCCTTTCACCTCTACAAGTCAGTTCATTTCAGTTCAGTCGCTCAGTCATGTCCCACTTTTGCGACCCAATGGACTGCAGTTGCCAGGCTTCCCTGTCCATCACCAACTCCCAGAACTTACTAAAACTCATGTCCATTGAGTCATGGACATGAGTTGTGATATCCAGCTCATGTTGGACATGGTGATGTCATCCAACCATCTCACCCTCTGTCATCCCCTTCTCCTCCTGCCTTCAATCTTTCCCAGCATCAGGATTTTTTCCAATGAGTCAGTTCTTTGCATCAGGTGGTCAAATATTGGAGTTTCAGCTTCAGTATCAATCTTCCAAATGAACATTCAGGACTGATTTCCTTTAGGATGGACTGGTTGGATCTCCTTGCCGTCCAAGGGACTCTCAAGAGTCTTCTCCAACACCACAGCTCAGAAGCATCAATTCTTTGGTGCTCAGCTTTCTTTATAGATCAACTTTCATCCATTAATGACTAGTGGAAAAACCATAGCTTTGACTAGATGTACCTTTGTTGGTAAAACAATGTCACTGCTTTTTAATCTGCTGTCTAGTTTGGTCATAACTTTTCTTTCAAGGAGCAAGCATCTTTTAATTTCATGGCTGCAGTGACCATCTGCAGTGATTTTGGAGCAAAAATAAATAAATAAATATCTCACTGTTTTCACTGTTTCCCTATCTATTTGCCATGAAGTGATGGGACCAGATCCCATGATCTTTGCTTTCTGAATGTTGAATTTTAAGCTGACTTTTTCACTCTCCTCTTTCACTTTCATCAAGAGGCTCTTTAGTTCTTTGCTTTCTGCCATAAGGGGGTGTCATCTGCATATCTGAGGTTATTGATATTTCTCCTGGCAATCTTGATTCCAGCTTGTGCTTCTTCCAGCCTAGCATTTTTCATGATGTACTCTGCATATAAGTTAAATAAGCAGGGTGACAATATACAGCCTTGATGTACTCCTTTTCCTATTTGGAACCAGTCTGTTGTTCCATGTCCAGTTCTAACTGTTGCTTCCTGACCTGCATACAGATTTCTCAGGAGGTAGGTCGAGTGGTCTGGTATTCCCATCTCTTTAACAATTTTCCACAGTTTGTTGTAATCCACACAGTCAAAGGCTTTGGCATAGTCAATAAAGCAGAATTACTGTTTTTTTGAACTCTCTAGCTTTTTTGATGATGCAACAGGTGTTGGCAATTTGATCTCTACTTCCTCTGCCTTTTCTAAAATCAGCTTGAACATCTGGAAGTTCATGGTTCACGTATTGCTGAAGCCTGGCTTGGAGAATTTTGAGCATTACTTTGTTACCATGTGAGATGAGTGCAATTGTGTAGTAATTTGAGCATTCTTTGGCATTGCCTTTCTTTGGGATTAGAATGAAAGCTGACTATTTCCCATCCTGTGGCCACTGCTGAGTTTTCCAAATTTCACCTCTACACCCCCTGCCAATCCTTTCTTTTTGGTAACCATAAAAGAATGAATTATCATGCTTAGAGAATCAACGTGTGGTTACTTACTGCTACATTGCCAGCTACTCTGTGCTTTAGTTGTTTAAAGCAATACTTCATTTGGTCCCTGTTCTTCAGTTCATGAACTCAGCAAAGATTTAATTGGGTGATTCTTTTATTTATTTGGCTTCAGTTGAGGTGGTTGAGGCTGGAAAATCCACTACCATGATGGCATCATCACTCATATGTCTGATAGCCAGATGCCCTTGTGGTTGTCTTCCAAGTGTCAAGTAGAAGAAACTACTGACAGGTAAATGGCTACCTCCATAATCAGCCATTATTACCACCACATCTTATTACACAAAATGGTACCAAAATCTGCTCACATTCAAGGGACTAGAGAGATAATCTCTATTTGGCAAGATCACACTGTAGAAATCATGTTGGGTGGTAAATGTTTCTGCAGCCATTTTTAGAAGATGCAAAACACATTTTGCAAAACTTCAGTGTAAAAGAAAAGCATCTGGCAAAAATAGATACCCATTTATGATTTTAAAAATATCAGTTAAATAGTAATGAAAGAACAAATAGACCTATGTAGATGTTGTTTGTTCTGGCTTAGTTGCTAAGTTGTGTATGACTCTTTTGTGACCCCATGGAGCCCACCAGGCTCTTCTGTACATGGTATTTCCCAGGCAAAAATACTGCAGTGGAAAAGTCACATTTACTTCTCCAGGGCATATTCTAGACTCAGGGATCAAATGGGTGTCTCCTATACTGGCAGGCAGATTCATTACTGCTGAGCCACCAGGGAAGACCAGATATGGTTTAGACATAGTGTTTATATGACCACTGCACACCAATGGAAGAACTATTAAGAGTGTCTTCTATTTTTGCACATATTTTACATGTTAATGTGTCACACACAAATTAGCAAACATTTTTCTGACTGTTTGAAAACAATAGTTGTTTTTATATTTTTTTGTGACTGTCATTCAAATGCTATAAACATGAAATATTTTGCCATTGAAAAATCTTATTTTATAAAAAGAAACTATCTAAAATTAGTATTACATACAAGTCTATGTTAGAATATTATATTTTGTTTTTCTACTATTACATTCAAATATAATTGTGTTATACATATTAATTGAATTTATGAATACATTAATCACTAATAAATTTGGATATTTATGTAACATATCTCTATATTTTGTACAATCTTACATTCAGATAAAATCATTTTCTTAAAATAATTTTTTTTTATCATTCAGGATTAATTTGTTCCAGCCTCAGGATTCAATTACAATTAATCTTTAGGGGCCAATACTAATATTTCTGTTAAGAATATGCCTGCTAATGTAGGAGACATAAGAGATGTGGATTCAATCCCTGAGTTGGGAAGATCCCCTGGAGAAGGGCATGGCAAACCACTCCAGTATTCTTGCCTGGAGAATTCTATTGACAGAGGAGCCGGCTACAAGTCTGACATGACTGAAACAATTCATCACAGTTCAGTTCAGTTCAGTTCAGTTCAGTTGCTCAGTCGTGTCTGACTCTTTGCGACCTCATGAATTGTAGCACGCCAGGCCTCCCTGTCCATCACCAACCCCCGGAGTTCTCCCAAACTCATGTCCATGGAGGAGGTGATGCCATCCAGCCATCTCATCCTCTGTCATCCCCTTTTCCTCCTGCCACCAATCCCTTCCAGCATCAAAGTCTTCTCCAATGAGTCAACTCTTCGCATGAGGTGGCCAAAGTACTGGAGTTCCAGCTTTAGCATCAGTCCTTCCAAAGAACACCCAGGACTGATCTCCTTTACTGGTTGAATCTCCTTGCAGTCCAAGGGACTCTCAAGAGTCTTCTCCAACACCACAGTTCAAAAGCATCAATTCTTTGTCACTCAGCTTTCTTCACAGTCCAATTTTCACATCCATACATGACCACAGGAAAAAACATAGCCATGACTAGATGGACCATTGTTGGCAAAGTAATGTCTCTGCTTTTGAATATGCTATCTAGGTTGGTCATAACTTTCCTTCCAAGAAGTAAGCTAGTATTTGCTTATTTAAGTTTCCCAACTCCTCACAAGGCCTCTGGTATTAATAAGTAGCAAACTGACTGAAAAATGTGCAATAGAAAGACAAGAGATAATGAAAATGGTAGTTCCAAAACTAGATATTTGAGAGTTAACAAATATTCCAAAAGCTGCAACTATATCTTTCCTTTCATTAAAAGAAAGCTTACCTGTTTCCCAAAGCATTTAAAATGCACTTTATTTGATAATGAGTACATGAGGAGTTTTATTAAATTATATGTATGAAGACATAGATGATCTGCTCCAATATCCTCACTAAAGAGATGAAAAAACTGAGATTCATTGTGGTTATGTGCTCTTGTTACAATGAAGGTAAGCAGCAAAGTGACTGGATACATTGCTCCTTCTCTGGACTTTTTATTTATTTATTTATTTATTTATTTATTTATTTATACTTTATTTTACTTTACAATACTGTATTTGTTTTGCCATACATTGACATGATTTCCGCCATGGGTGTACATGAGTTCCCAATCCTGAAACCCCCTCCTACCTCTCACCCCATATCATCATCTCTCTGGATCATCCCCATGCACCAGCCCCAAGCATCTTGTATCCTGTATCAAACATAGACTGGTAATTTGTTTCTTACATGATAGTATACATGTTTCAATGCCATTCTCCCAAATCATCCCACCCTCTCCCTCTCCCTCAGAGTCCAAAAGACTGTTCTATACATCTGTGTCTCTTTTGCATACAGGGTTATCATTACCATCTTTCTAAATTCCATATATGTGTGTTAGTATACTGTATTTTTTCTTTCTGGCTTACTTCATTCTGTATAATCGGCTCCAGTTTCATCCATCTCATTAGAACTGATTCAAATGTATTCTTTTTAATGGCTGAGTAATACTCCCTTGTGCATATGTACCACAGCTTTCTTATCCATTCATCTGCTGATGGACATCTAGGTTGTTTCCATATCCTGGCTATAATAAACAGTGCTGCGATGAACATTGGGGTACACGTGTCTCTTGCAATTCTGGTTTCCTCGGTGTGTATATACAAGCAACTTATGCAGCTCAATTCCAGAAAAATAAATGACCCAATCAAAAAATGGGCCAAAGAACTAAATAGACATTTCTCCAAAGAAGACATACGGATGGCTAACAAACACATGAAAAGATGCTCAACATCACTCATTATCAGAGAAATGCAAATCAAGACCACAATGAGGTACCATTTCACAACAGTCAGAATGGCTGTGATCCAAAAGTCTCTGGGCTTTTTAAACATGTGTCAACTTACTCTTTTTTAACAGATGTCTTTAATTATACTTTTTCTTTTACTGCTTCCATTTTTCTTTGCTCTTTGAGGCCTTATATTAATTTTCTTTATTAAACATATTAATATCACATGTCATATTAAAATAAATTTTATAGTTTTATAATAATTTTTTTAATAGGGCTTGTTTTGGCATCTTATAAACAGTGTATAAATGTTTTGTCTAAGAGTTGAGGAAATACCAAAAAAATAATCAAATGAATAAAGTATTTGAACATAGACATAGCTTTATCAATTAACTATGTTAAATATGTTTAATCTTCACAAATATTATAGAAATGTATTTCTATTAAGAAAGTCATATGTGTTAATTCTAAACTTATCTATCCACTACTAAACATAAAACAGACAACAAGGACCTACTATATAACACAAAGATCTGTACTCATTGCTTTGTAACAACCTATAAGGTAAAAGAATCTGAAAATATGTATATATAGCTGAATCACTTTGCTGTGCACATGAAACTAACACAGTACTTCAAATCAACTGTATTTCTGTTAAAAAAATAAAAATAAATTTTAAAAAGATAGTTGTATGTGAAACCAAAATGAACCTTTGAATGCTGTAAAGGTACTCAAATTCTTTTTTTTTTTTTAAATTCTTGATGACTTAATAATTTATGAACATTTGAAAATAATTTTTTAAATCTCTGTAAGTTTATGCATCAGAAATGTTTTTACTTTCTAAAGCATTACTTAGCACAAATGTTTATTACTTATATTCACTTACATGCCATTCTTTCTTGCTACAGTGAAAAGCATGGAATCCTAAAATAAATTAAAAAATAGAAAATTGGAGTATGCCTGGATATGTGTAGTATCCTTGACTTACAAAAGGAGTCTTAGAAATTATCTAGTTCAAAGTTCTGCTTACACTACAGCTTTCATATTATGGAGTCCCAATTCAGGAATTATTCAATCTCTGCTACGCTCCCAAGAACTCTCTCTTATCTAGTAACTTTGCAAATTTTTATATCAAAATCTGACTTCATCTCTCCATTATATATTTTGCATTAGTTCTAGACCTGATGTCTGGGTGGATATAGAATTTAATAATAGTCTTCTTACACTCTCCTCACTATAATTAATTTTTCACAGATATGTCCCATTTCTCTAGCTTTTCAACTCTTATCCCATAACCTAATATCCCAAAACTTCATCCTTTTGTTTATGTGTCATTGCATAAACTTAATTTTTTAATAGGACTCTTCAATTGCAAAACTAAGTATAATACAAAATTAAGTATTAAGTATAATACAAAATTAAGTATAATACATCAGATGACTGGTTAAGAGAGAGCAGTGCATGAACATATGTTTTTTTTAATATGCTTTTAAAAAGATAATTTAACCTAGAATTTGCTCTTGTTTAAGATACTTTTAAAAAGACAATTTAACATAGAATTTGCTCTTATTTAAGATAAGCTGTCTTATCTAAACTTCTTAAATCGGAATATCATATCCCAGAACTACAGTTATGTAGTTTACTTATTTTTAAATTATAAAACAGAATATTACATATATTCCTTAGAAAATACCTTTCTAGACACTGATGAAATAATAAGAGAACATATAATTTATTCTAAAAGAATTTATAAGCCAGTAGAGGGCACACAGGAAACATCAGACATACTAGACAGTGAAATACTGAATAAATGAACTGATCACAATGTAAAGAATTAAATAGATATTCTAATGAAGGTATAAACAAGATCTTATAAAAAAGAAAAGAAAAATTTTAATTAAAATATAGTTGACCTATAGTATTATGTTAATTTCAGGTGCACCACAAAATGATTTGATATTGCACTTTTGATCATATAATGATCATCATGAAAATTCTAGTAACCATCTGTCTCATACAAAGTTATTACAGTATTACTGACCATCCTCCCTATGCTGTATATTACATCCCTGTAACTTATTTATTATATAACTGGAGTATTACATTTAATCCTATTTAATGAGTTTGATGGTTTGATCACCCACTAACTCCCCCTGTCCCCACTTTCTGGCAATAACTCATTTATTCTTTGTATCTGTGAGTCTGTTTTATTTTGTTTTGTTTGAGTGTTTTTTTCCCCCAGATTCCACATATAAGTAATATTATGCAGTATTTGTTTTCCCCTGTCTGACTTATTTCACTATCTAGATCCATCCATATTGAATAAAATGGAAAGATTTTGTTTTTCAATGGCTGAGTATTATTCCACAGTATACATATACCACATCTTTATATATCTGTCTTTAGATGGACACTTAGGTTGCTTCCATTCTTGGTTACTGCAAACAATGTTGCAGAGGACTTTGTAGTGCACTTATCTTTTTGAATTAGCAATTTTATTTTCTTAGGGTAAATACCTGAAGTGAAACTGCTGCGTCATATGGCAGCTCTATTTCTACTTTTTGAGGAATATCCACATTGTTTTTCATTGCAACTATACCAACTTACAACCCCACAAACAGTACACAGAGTTCCTTATTTTCCACAGCCTTGTCAACACTTCTTATTTGCTGTCTTTTTGATGATAGACACTGTGATAAGAGTGAAGAGGTATTTCACTGCAGTACTGTGTTTTTTTTGTGTGTGTTTTTCTTTTTGTTATATTTAGATTGGAATATATTTGATTTACAGTCTTGCTTAGTTTTAGGTGTACAGCAAAGTGAATCAGTTATACCTATAATCATGTCCACTCTTTTTTAGATTATTTTCCCATATAGGCAATTACAGATTATTGAATAAAGTTCCCTGTACTATATCGTAAGACCTTATTAGTTATCTATTTTATATATAGTAGTGTGTATATGTCAATTCCATTCTCCCGGTTTATCATACCTCATCCCTTACCCCCTGGTAATCATAAGTTTATTTTCTACTTCTGTAACTCTATTTCTGTTTTGCAGATAAGGACCTAGAGATTGTTATACTGAGTGAAGTGAGTCAGAAAAAGAAAAATATGATATTGCTTATATATGGAACCGAAAAAAGTTTACAAATGAACTTACCTATTTCATTTTGGTTTCAATTTGTATTTCCTTGCTGATTAGTGATGCTGAGCATCCTTTCATGTGCCTGTTCACCAGGTATTGGAAAAATATCTATTCAGATCCTCTGCTGATTTTTAAATTAGGGTTATTATGATTTTTTTTGGATATTTGAGTTCTTTGTATTTTTTGGATATTAATCCCTTACTGTATATATTGCTTGCAAATATCTTCTCCCATTCAGTAGGTTGCCTTTATATTTTGTAGATTGTTTCCTTCTCTGTGCAAAAGCTTTTAAGTTTGATGCTTATTGAAGTTGATTTATTTTCGCTTTTGTTTCTATTGCCTGAGGAGACATCACCTATATCAAAAGATAAATTTAAGTTTTCTTCTAGGAGTTTTATTATTTCAGGTCTTTAAGTCTTTAATTCATTTTAAGTTATTTTTTGTATATGGTGTGAGAAGGTAGTCCCGGATGATTCTTTCGCATGTGGTTGTCCAGGTTTCCCATACCATTTATTGAAGAGGTTGTATTTTCCCTCTGTATTTCCTTACCTCCTTTGTTGTAGATGAACTGACCATGTACACATGGGTTTACTTCCATGCATGCTTTTTTATGCCAGTACAAATAGGTTCGCTTTTACTGTAATTGCAATGGAGATTTCATGGAGAGGTTGGTTCAAAAACACAATAGAAAAGTTGGTTAATGTCGCATAATAGCACTTGTGTTTGCCATCATAAGAATGTTAATGTGTGGATCACTAACACTATCTGAAAGCCAGATGTTTTAAGATCAGCAAGCTCTTGTAGGAGAATATCAATCATTAATGGAAAGGATGCCCTAAAAAAGTTACATGTTAGAGTGGAAAATGAGATTAAAAACTATGGCAATAATCCAAGATATATAGTCAAGTGTCAAAATTAGGGCAAAGTCAGGATAAATATTTTTAGAAGTTGTGTTACATTCAATTCACATCACAAAGAAATAAATTCAACTTCCTGGCTTTTTAGTTCCTGTATTAGGAGAAAAAAAATCCAGAAATGTATTCTGTGCATCTGAGAAGATCCAGATGACTTTAAAGGACATACAGTTGACATATGGGCAACCTAAAGGTCTGGGGTACTGACCTTCCACCCAGTTAAAAACTCGTGCATAACTTATAGTTGTTCCTCCATATCTGTAGTTCTTCCATATCCATGTTTTTGCATCCACTGATTTCCCCATCCTCAGATCATGTAGTACTGTAATATTTACTGTTGAAAAAATTCATGTGTAAGTGGACCAACATAGTTTAAATAAATCCATGTTTTTCAATGGTCAACAGTGTTTCTCTAAACCATTATATATACACACTAGTCCTTCCTCATCCTTTTTGTCCTTGGTAACTCATACTTATCCTTCAGATTTCTCCATGTTCTGTACTCCCTCTCTGCATCTAAACTAGCCTTCACTTATCCTAATACTTAGCTTACTGTTCAATTCTTTTTTGGTTTCATTTTTCTCTCAGATATTTAAATTTTGAAGGCAAGGGTGATTTTGCCTTATTCAGTGTTCTGTCCCAATATTTAGTACTATATTTAGTAATTAAATGTAATGAACCTTTTCTAAATAATTCATTGAATATAAGCGTACTTAAAGGTAAGTTATTTTTTCTCTGTCCTAGATTACAATGCATTTATTAAATCTTTTAGGCAAATACTTATTTCTTTATTCATTTAAACATATTTGAACATTTCTAAATTCTCTGAATGATAAGGACAGTATGGGTACAAGGCAGCCATATTCTTCATAGAATTGTTTGCTTGAAGTTTTTTGATATCCTGCAGAGATACTCAGAGGAGAAGGAGCTACTAAACCTGTATACTGCTGTCAGTAACTTTCCTAGACTTTTGCTAATTCAACACTCATACATTTCCCTGACACTACTAGGGATTTTGGATAGAGCTATCCGTCTCTACAATCTCTATAGGATGAGAACTAAATATAAAGAGTGTATAGAATATAGCTTTTTTTTTCCTTTTATTTATTTATTTATTTTTTATTTTACTTTACAATTCTGTATTGGTTTTGTCATACATTGAGATGAATCCACCACGGGTGTACATGTGTTGCATCAAACATGCAGATAATTTTTGTAACCTTTTATTATTAAAAACGTATTTTTATTAATAAATTAATAAAAATGTAAGAAGAAATGTTTTCAGTAGAATTTCATTCCCAATAAAATGTGAATGTGTTTTAGCAAACTGGATGAAGAGTAATAAAAACAATGTTTAAGCAACACATTTTCATCACTTGTTTTTCTCATGTCTCTCAGAAGACAGTCAAAAATATCTGCTACATTAATGGGTTATTAAGAGATCATGAGGCAAAGCAATCAAGAGATTTATTAGTGCATATTAACATCAGGGAAGCATTTACTTCCATTTGTAATTCCAACCAAAGGAAAGTCAATCATAAGTTTTGTCAAAAAATGTGAGCTTTGCAAAATATTATACACATAAAAGACATTTAATTCAATAACTCTCGTGACAAACTCTTTACTGTTTAGCCAAAATGGAAAAATAGTTAATTAATTCATTAGTTTCAGGTAAATATAAATTCTAATAACTTCTGGACTTAAGTTTTAAATTTTTTCACATATAGATCAGAATGCTTTGATAAATGTATCATTATATGTTATTTTCTCCCTGTATCTAGCCCCAAGATAGTGTTATCTCCAATATCATATCATCATTTTTATTAATGTATATTTCTATAAACAGTTGTTTATCTATAGCTATATTTTACTTTATTTCCCCCAATAATGTGTCTTGTATGCTACATTTTTGGTAAGGGATTTGTTTTCTGTTTGCTAAATTTATCATCTTTGAATTTTACCAAAATTTTTTGAATACCTTTATTTAGTCTTTATATTGCAATGCTAGTTTTTCCTGGCATAAGATGATAGGTTTAAAATAATTTCCTTTCAAGCTGTCATTGTCTTTTAGCAGTGGTTTTTAAAAAAAATAACAGAAAAAAAAAAACACGCCAAAGATTTTTTAATTATTTACTTTTGGAGTTCTAAAACTTGACAGGGATATGACTAAATTTGTCTTGTTAAAATACATTGTTGTTGATTTTTTCCCCCTTTTTAAATTTTTTTTTTTTTTCTAATTAGAGTGCTGTGAGCCCTCTCAATTGAAAGAAGACTCTGGGAAATTTATTCAGCCATGTTATTATTTTCCTCAGTTCATTCTTTTAGTACTCTCTTTTTACTTATTTCCCTTAGATACATTTTGGATCACATGAATACATCTTCACATTTTTTTCTAAGTTTCCTCATAAATTCTACCACTTTGTCCTTGGCTCAGCATTCAGATGGAAATTCTCAATTATATTTTCCAGTTTACTAAGTCTATATCCAGTCATGTTTATTTTATTTATTTTTAAATGTATAATCTTAATTTCTCTTAAAAAGGAGCTTTATATTTGTTTTATTTTTTAGCTGTCCACTTTTATTGAGAGCTTCCCTGGTGGTGCAGAGTTTAAAACATCTGCATGCAATGTGGGAGACCTGGGTTCAATCCCTGGGTCGGGAAGATCCCCTGGAGAAGGAAATGGCAACTCACTCCAGTATTCTTGCCTGGAGAATCCCATGGACGGAGGAGCTTGGTGGGCTACAGTCCATGGGTCGCAAAGAGTCGGACACGACTGAGTGATTTCACTTTCACTTTTATTGAATATACTGAATACCTATTTTCTTTAAACCCATTACTTTGATGTAGTGCTTTTGTCTTTTTGGGTTCCAAAATCACTGCAGATGGTGACTGCAGCCATGAAATTAAGATGCTTACTCCTTGGAAGGAAAGTTATGACCAACATAGACAGCATATTAAAAACCAGAGACGTTCCTTTGCCAGCAAAGGTCCATCTAGTGAAGGCTATGGTTTTTCCAGTAGTCATGTATGGATGTGAGAGTTGGACTATAAAGAAAGCTGAGAGTTGAAGAATTGGTGCTTTTGAACTGTGGTGTTGGAGAAGACTCTTGAGAGTCCCTTAGACTGCAAGGAGATCCAATTAGTCTGTCCTAAAGGAAATCAGTCCTGAATGTTCATTGGAAGAACTAATGTTGAAGCTGAAACTCAAACACTTTGGCCACCTGATGCAAAGAGCTGACTCATTTTAAAAGACCCTGATGCTGGGAAAGATTGAAAGCAGGAGAAGCGGACAACAGAGGATGAGATAGTTAGATGGCATCACTGACTCAATGGACATGAGTTTAGGTAAACTTCAGGAGTTTGTGATGGACAAGGAGACCTGGTGTACTGCGGTCCATGGAGTCACAAAGAGTTGGACATGACTGATCAACTGAATTGAACTGAACTGAGTGCTTTTGTAAGGATTCCTGTCTTTAGACAAAACAGTTGATTTTTCTCAAGTATCTGTTTTTTCAGTGAGGGTTTTTTCCCCTTAATTGCATTTGATTATTGATATTTCTTAGTGAGTTAACTGTGTTCTTATTTTAGCTAAAAACTCTTCATGCTTATTAAGACCTGACAGTGTACAGTTAATTTGTATTCCAGCTCTGGCAATTGCCCACCCTTCTTATGCTCAACATTTTCTACTTTCTATCTCTAGATAGAGCCTGACATGTCAGAAGTCTCACTTCAGAGATTCACTGCTTCTGGATGGAGGCCAGAGTCAGCCTTGTTTCTTTTGTTTCTACATTAATAGTCCTTGTGGTGGTCTGGAATTACCCATGCTCCTACAAATCTCCAGGCTTGATGATAAAATAGGAGCTCTCTTTTAGGAGCTGGCTGTTTATTTAAACTATGCTTGAGAGAGGTTGAGAGAGAAGATTGTCCATGATGTCCTTGGGCAGCTTCTCAGAACAAAGATCTCAAAAATGCTAAAGAAGATACTATATCTTTGCACTTCCTCTCGCTTTTTATTATTTACCTTCCTTTGAATGTTTCTCTAGAATCTTGTATGATGTGACTTTGTTTGTAGTTCCCTCTGATCCTTCTTGTCAGTAACTAATACCCCATTTACCTTCTGTCTTCTAAGATTGCCTTGAAATACAGGATTTATTGTTTGCATATTATCTGCTTTTCCATTATGATTATGAATTTACTCTTTAAAAATGTGTAAGATCTAATATATCAGTTCAAGGATTTTTTTGGGCAGAATGAAGGAGTCAGGGAAGCAATTATGCCCATTGGCTTAAAGAAAAACACCAATACAGTATACTAACACATATATATGGAATTTAGAAAGATGGTAATGATAACCCTGTATGCGAGAGAACAAACGAGACAGAGATGTATAGAACAGTCTTTTGGACTCTGTGGGAGAGGGAGAGGCTGGAATGATTTGGGAGAATGTCATTGAAGCATGTATAATATCATATAAGAAACGACTCGCCAGTCCAGGTTCAATGCAGGATACAGAATGTTTGCGGCTGGTGCACTGGGATGACCCAGAGGGAAGGTATGGGGAGGGAGGTGGGAGGGGGGTTCAGGATGAGGAACGTGTGTACATCCGTGGCGGATTCATGTTGATGTATGGCAAAACCAATACAGTATTGTAAAGTAATTAGCCTCCAATTAAAACAAATAAATTTAAATTAAAAAAAGTTAATTTTTTTGCATGCATCTCTCAATAATACTTTTACTAAACCTTTTAAAAATATTTTTGTTACTTTCAATAAATTTATTCTCTCATTTAAGCAACTGTGACATTCAATAAAAGCTAGTTTTAGTGACCATGTTTTATTATGGACTATAGTAGGGACTTTGAATGAGGACCTTTGATAGACAATAATATCAGTGTAATATAATATAACAATTAACTTTAAGCTCAAACAGAAGAGGATTTGAGTTCTAGTTTTGACAGCTACTAGTTCTTTGACCTTGACATATTTGTTTAATATTTCTAAACCTCTCCAGCTCTAGTTTCATAATAATAAAAATGATAGTAATAATAATATATCCATCATGAGGGTTAAATAGGATAATGCATACACAGTACTTATGATAGTTTGACAATGTGAAAATACTCAGCAAATTCTAGTTCATTATTATTAATAATTTAAGTAATGCAATAACTTTAAAAGTTCATTTTATATTTTAGCTTTAAAATTATTTTCGATACTTTGATTGATGACTATAAGCATTTCCAAACCATGGCAAGGATATATATGATTGAACTGAAATGTTATGTGTTTTAGTGGACAGAGTCTAAACTGTTTTTTGTTGCTTGACAACAACTCTATAAATGGAAGAAGTGTATTTTGGTAATTTTAGTTTAGAGTGGCAGTAGATAATGCTGGAATTAGGATATATGGAATGTTTGTCAAGACATTCTAGAAGTTGCTGAACATGGTTGACTAGGCTGGGCAATTGGTCATACAGAAGAAATCAGGACTCCCACTCTGAGAATAAGTATATATATAATAATAAAAATTAGAAGTAATTTATTGCAGAATTTAAGACCACAGTTTCTCCTATTCTTAAGGATTATGCTAAAGATAAATAGATGGTTGACAGTTATAGGTATAGATGTGGATGTAGATAGATACAGATATATTTTCAAATGGGAAACCAGTATTTTCTAGAAATCTTCATGGTTACATAAAAATTACTTAAGCCATGTTATGAAAAGTCAGGAATAAAATAACTATTTTATGAATAGTCAGGAAAGCTATTGCTTTTAGATTGGAATCTTCTTTGTGAACTAGATAAACTACTTGACATCAGGATTTCACTTGTGTTTTATCTACAAGTTAGGCATGCTGACTGTTTAATGCAGATGTTATAAAAGGAAATGAATGAGTTTGCAAACAATGGCACAGTTTTTAAAGCTGAAGTTTTCCTGATTCCTTCCAAATGTCCTTGTGAAGCTGACTACCTTGATGTTGACCTTACTTACCTCCATACTGCTCTGCTCTAGATCTTCTTCTGTGCCCCCTCCCCCCATTAAACCTCCACTTTCTCAGGCTCTCTCATTTAGATACCTACAATAGACTTGAAAATGATCCTTGGACTTTGTACCTACCATGCTCCCACATTGCACAGTGACTACTGGAGTTACATTTCTAAAAGAGAGCTGGTAATTTAAATTGCATATCTCTAATATTTAGTTTAATCTTCCACTTCCTGTCATGCACTGCCCATGTTTGTTGCATTGATTTTCAAATTATTATGTGATTGCTCCACGTAGTTTCACCATGTCTGCTTCTTCTTGGGGCTTCCCTGGTAGCTCAGCAGGCAAACAATCTGCCTGCAATGTAGGAGACACAGGAGATGTGGGGTCAATCCCTGGGTTCAGAAGAACGCTGGAGAAGGAAGTGAAGTGAAGTCGCTCAGTTGTGTCCGACTCTTTGGGACCCCATGGACTGTAGCCTACCAGGCTCCTCCTTCCATGGGGTTCTCCAGGCAAGAGTACTGGAGTGGAAATGGTTACCAATTCCAGTATTCTTGTCTGAAAAATCCCATGGACAGAAGAGCCTGGTGCAACCAAAGGGTCGGGCATAACTAAGCATGCTTCTTTTATATTATTTTCTCTATCTAGAATCAATCTCTTTTTATTTTCCTTCTTGGTTTGATGAAATCCTATTGATTTATAGAGTTTAGCTCTTATAGCACCTTCTCCAATATTTTTTTACTCAGAGTTTGTATGGTAACGATAACCCTGTATGTGAGACAGCAAAAGAGACACAGATGTATAGAACAGTATTTGGGACTCTGTGGGAGACGGCGAGGGTGAGATGATTTGGGAGAGCAGCATTGAAACACGTATATTATCATATGTGATACAAATCGCCAGTCCAGGTTTGATGCATGATACAGGGTGCTTGGGGCTGGTGCACTGGGATGACCCAGAGGGATGGTATGGGGAGGGAGGTGGAAGGGGGGTTCAGGATGGGGAACATGTGTACACCTGTGGCAGATTCATGTTGATGTATGGCAAAACCAATACAATATTGTAAAGTAAAAAAAATAAAATAAAATAAAGTGAAACATATGAGTACATTCTTTCAATAAAATAAAAAAAATAAAAAGAATTTTCTTGCAGGATCATGGCTCATTGCATTGACTCTCTTATCTGTTAGATGATACATTTCCTTCGTCAAGGGCAGAGATTTTATCTTTTCAGTTTTAATTCCCAAGTACTTAATATAATGTATAGTTTATCATATGGATTTTTAAATTATTTGAGTTGCACAATTTAGAAATCACAGAACACCATATTTAATTAACCATAGTAATGAACATATTCTTGTTGGTTGTGAGACTTTTTTCTGTATATTATGCTTAAAGTTCATGTATTTGCATTTACCTTAAGTCGCTCACTCAGTCGTGTCTGACTCTTTGTGACCCTGTGGACTGTGGCCCACAAGGCTTCTCCATCCATGGGATTCTCCAGACAAGAATAGTGGAGTGGGTTGCCGTTTCCTTCTCCAAGGGATCTTCCTGACCCAGGGATCATACTCAGGTCTCCCGCATTGCAGGCAGATGCTTTAACCTCTGAGCCACCAGGGAAGCATTTACCTTAGGTCCACAATAATATACTTAGCATTTTTGCAAATTCAGGGAAAAAATATAATCACATTCATGTTTAACACTAGTGTTCTTCATACTCTACCATCACCTTTGTTTTTTTATTATGTGGTGTTTGTTTATAGAACAAAGTGTGAATAATAACATTTGGAAGATAACACTTTGGTGCTTTATTAAGAAAGAGTGCTAAGCTGGTAAAAACAAGAAGCTCTTATTTCTAGCTGTTATGTTTCACAATACAATTATCTGTCATCAGTCACTTGACTAATAGGATGGTAGCTTTCAATCATTAACTCTTTCTTTGAAAGGATAGGACTTCCTAAGAGTCACACAGACAATTAGAGACAAGTTGTACAGAAAAGACAGACAAATCTTTACTGCACAGATTTAGGATGTATGTTAATTTCTTCCCCAGATTCACAAATTTATCCATTATTCTTGAGAAGTCTTTTGAAGTACAGTGAGCTATTGCTATAAAGTTATTTAATAACCTTCTGTGGCCATTGTGATATGCTCTTTGTTTCTAAATTTTAGCTACCAAAATGGAAAAATAAGACACTCCAAAGCAAAGATATTTTTTAAGGCAGAAAGAAATGATTATGAAACAAATAGATATGTTTACAAAGCTTCATGAATGACAAGCAGCTGAATTTCACTGCAATTATGAGGTTAATGTGGGTTTACACAATATGCTTATGTGAAGTTGCACACAATAAGCTTATGTGTAGCTGTACACATAATGTGAAGTTGTACACAATGAGCTTATGCTTCATCGTGCTATGAGAAGACAAACAGAAGTTCACAAAGCATATTTGTTCTGTGCAGGTCTCAGCCATTAGTTGTCAATAACTAATGTTGTGGCTAAACCCACCCTTGTAGTTCTTACGTTTGTAAGATGTCCTTTGCAATGACCATCAGGAAACTTGAAAGACTAGTAGATTATTACTTACAAATCTTGGTTACACATGGCACATCTAGGGTCCCATAGAGAGATCACACGTACAAAGAAAGAGAAAGCGAGTCATGAGTCTGAGAGTCTACTTTTATTGGGGTCAATGGTGAGGGACTAGGTTTTTAAGAGCTCATTCTTTTCTGGTAAATTTAAAACAATGGGAATTTAAAACATGGAAAGAGGAAAAAAAGTGGTCCAAAGTCAGTTATCAAAAGGAACCAAGATCTTTAAAGCAAAGCAGCCTGGCTCTTTAACTAGCCCTATACCTGGTGTTATGTTTATTGGAGACAGCTATCTTTGAAGCAGATTCTTCTTTGAAGTGAATTCCTGGGCAATCAAAGCTTAACTCAAGCACTTGCATTGCAAAAAGAAAACCAAACTCTCAGGACTTACACTATACTAGCATAAAGCCTGACATTAAAATCATGGTGAGATAATCATCATCCTTCCAGGATGAGAGAACAATCATTTGGAAGATAATTTTGGCTATCAGAAATAAAATAATAGGTAAATAAAAAGATACAGTATTTTAAAACATGAACTCAGAGGTTCTAGAAAACTCTTTTCAATTCCATGCCCTATAAAGGAAAAAATTCCCGACCATTCCAGTTCTATAAGGATCAAGCTAGTAGCCTCTGAAGTTGCCTTCTGATAGTGTGCCTGAGGGGAATTCAGGATGGAGAAAAATAGGAAGCACTTTAGCTTTAGATAAACTAACCCCTGAATGAAGCCACTCAGTCATGTCCAACTCATTGTGACCCCATGGACTGTAGCCTACCAGGCTCCTCCATCCATGGGATTTTCCAGGCAAGAATACTGGAGTGAGTTGCCATTCCCTTCTCCAGGAGATCTTCCCAACCCAGGGATTGAACCCGGGTCGCCCACAATGTAGGCGAATGTTTTACCATCTGAGCCACCAGGGAAGTCATACTAACCCCTAGAAAGTTAAAATACATATCTAAAGAAAATTTTAAAGATCCTAGATTCATGCATCTTCCCATACATAGAAAAACACTAAAATGATTTGCTTGAGATGTCTGTTCTTTGTGATTAGTAGTACTCTTTCTAGGTTTGACTACATGTTTTTCCCAGCAAAATAATTCATATTTACCCTGGCTCCTCTCTTTCTTCTTTGGGAGAGCTTCTTGAAGCTAGCTGAGATGCTGTCTCTCAAGCTACAGTTCTCAGTAAGACACTGAATAAACTCAACTCATAGCCCTTACATTGTGAGATTTTTTTTCTTTTCAGATAAACAAGCTCTATCATGTACTGGTCATATATACTGGGTAAGGCACTTAGCTTGTCTGAGTGATATTACATAAAAGGGAAAGCTATGACAAACATGCACCATGTATTAAAAAGCAGAGACATCAGTTTCCCAACAAAGATCCGTATAGTCAAGTTGTTTTTCCAGTAGTCATGTATGGATGTGAAAGTTGGACCATAAAGAAGGCTGAGCACTGAAGAACTGATGCTTTCAAATTGTGGCACTGGAGAAGACTCTTCAGAGGTCCCTGGGCTGCAAGGAGATTAAACCAGCCAATCCTAAAATAAACCAACACTGAATATTCTTTGTAAGGACTGATGTGGAAGCTGAAGCTCCAACATTTTAGCCACCTGATGGGAAGAGCCCTCATTGGAAAAGACCTTGATGATGAGAAAGATTGAAGGCAAAAGGAGAAGAGGACAACAGAGGATGAGATATTCAGATAACATCACCAACTCACAGGACATGAAATTGAACAAATTCTGGGAGATAGTGAGACAGAGGAGCATGGCATGGTGCAATCCATTCAGTCACAAAGAGTGGGGCACGACTTAATAACTGACAGTAGGTGTGTGGATTTATCTCTGGGCTTTCTATTTTGTTCCATTGATCTATATTTCTGTCTTTGTGCCAGTACCATACTGTCCTGATGACTGTGGCTTTGTAGTAGAGCCTGAAGTCAGGCAGGTTGATTCCTCCAGTTCCATTCTTCTTTCTCAAGCTTGCTTTGGCTATTCGAGTTTTTTTCTATTTCCATACAAACTGTGAAATTATTTGTTCTAGCTCTGTGAAAAATATCGCTGGTAGCTTGATAGGGGTTGCATTGAATCTATAGATTGCTTTGGGTAGTATACTTTTATTCACTATGTTGATTCTTCTGATCCATGAACATGGTATATTTCCACCATCTATTAGTGTCCTCTTTGATTTCTTTCACCAGTGTTTTATAGTTTTTGGTATATAGGTCTTTAGTTTCTTTAGGTAGATATATTCCTAAGTATTTTATTCTTTTCATTGCAATGGTGAATGGAATTGTTTCCTTAATTTCTTTTTCTATTTTCTCATTATTAGTGTATAGGAATGCAAGGGATTTCTGTGTGTTGATTTTATATCCTGCAACTTTACTATAATCATTGATTAGCTCTAGTAATTTTATGGTGGAGTCTTTGGGGTTTTCTATGTAGAGGATCATGTCATCTGCAAACAGTGAGAGTTTTACTTCTTCTTTTCCAATTTGGATTCCTTTTATTTCTTTTTTTGCTCTGATTGCTGTGGCCAAAACTTCCAGAACTATGTTGAATAGTAGTGGTGGAAGTGAGCACCCTTGTCTTGTTCCTGACTTTAGGGGAAATGCTTTCAATTTTTCACCATTGAGGATAATGTATGCTGTGGGTTTGTCATACATAGCTTTTATTATGTTGAGGTATGTTCCTTCTATTCCTGCTTTCTGGAGAGTTTTTATTGTAAATGGATGTTGAATTTTGTCAAAGGCCTTCTCTGCATCTATTGAGATAATCATATGGTTTTATTTTTCAATTTGTTAATGTGGTGTATTACATTGATTGATTTGAGGATATTGAAGAATCCTTGCATCCCTGGGATAAAGCCCACTTGGTCATGGTGTATGATCTTTTTAATGTGTTGTTGGATTCTGATTGCTAGAATTTTGTTGAGGATTTTTGCATCTATGTTCATCAGTGATATTGGCCTATAGTTTTCTTTTTTTGTGGCATTTTTGTCAGGTTTTGGTATTAGGGTGATGGTGGCCTCATAGAATGAGTTTGGAAGTTTACCTTCCTCTGCAATTTTCTGGAAGAGTTTGAATAGGATAGGTGTTAGCTCTTCTCGAAATTTTTGGTAGAATTCAGCTGTGAAGCTGTCTGGACCTGGGCTTTTGTTTGCGAAGATTTCTGATTACAGTCTCAATTTCCGTGCTTGTGATGGGTCTGTTAAGGTTTTCTATTTCTTCCTGTTTCAGTTTTGGAAAGTTGTACTTCTCTAAGAATTTGTCCATTTCTTCCACGTTGTCCATTTTATTGGCATATAATTGCTGATAGTAGTCTCTTATGATCCTTTGTATTTCTGGGTTGTCTGTTTTGATCTCTCCATTTTCATTTCTAATTTTAGTGATTTGATTTTTCTCCCTTTGTTTCTTGATGAGTCTGGCTAATTGTTTGTCAATTTTATTTATTCTTATCTTCGACAAAGGAGGCAAGAATATACCAGGGATTAAAAACAATCTCTTTAACAAGTGGTGCTGGGAAAACTGGTCAACCGCTTGTAAAAGAATGAAACTAGATCACTTTCTAACACCATACACAAAAATAAACTCAAAATGGATGAAAGATCTAAATGTAAGACCAGAAACTATAAAACTCTTAGAGGAGAACATAGGCAAAACACTCTCCGACATAAATCACAGCAGGATCCTCTATGAACCACCTCCCAGAATACTGGAAATAAAAGCAAAAATTAACAAATGGGACCTAATTAAAATTAAAAGCTTCTGCACAAGAAAGGAAACTATAAGCAAGATGAAAAGACAGCCTTCAGAATGGGAGAAAATAATAGCAAATGAAGCAACTGACAAACAACTAATCTCAAAAATATACAAGCAACTCCTGCAGCTCAATTCCAGAAAAATAAATGGCCGAATTAAAAAAAAAAAAATGGGCCAAAGAACTAAATAGACATTTCTCCAAAGAAGACATACAGATGGCTAGCAAACACATGTAAAGATTCTCAACATCCCTCATTATCAGAGAAATGCAAATCAAAACCACAACAAGGTACCATTTCACACCAGTCAGAATGGCTGCGATCCAAAAGTCTACAAGCAATAAATGCTGGAGAGGGTGTGGAGAAAAAGGAACCCTCTTACATTGTTGGTGGGAATGCAAACTAGTACAACCACTATGGAGAACAGTGTGGAGATTCCTTAAAAAACTGGAAATAGAACTGCCTTATGACCCAGCAATCCCACAGCTGGGCATACACACCGAGGAAACCAGAATTGTAAGAGACACATGTACCCCAATGTTCACTGCAGCACTGTTTATAATAGCCAGGACATGGAAGCAACCTAGATGATCATCAGCAGATGAATGAATAAGAAAGCTGTGGTACATATACACAGTGGAGTACTACTCAGCCATTAAAAAGAATACATTTGAATTTGTTCTAATGAGGTGGATGAAATTGGAGCTAATTATACAGAGTGAAGTAAGCCAGAAAGAAAAATACTAATACAGTATACTAATGCATATATATGGAATTTAGAAAGATGGTAACAATAACCCTGCATGTGAGACAGCAAAAGAGACACAGATGTATAGAACAGTCTTTTGGACTCTGTGGGAGAGGGCGAGGGTGGGATGATTTGGGAGAATGACATTGAAACATGTATAATATCATATAAGAAATGAATTGCCAGTCTAGGCTCGATGCAGGGTGCAGGATGTTTGGGGCTGGTGCACTGAGATGACCTGGAGGGATGGTGTTGGACGGGAGGTGGGAGGGGGATTCAGGATTGGGAACACGTTTACACCTGTGGTGGATTCATGTTGATGTGTGGCAAAACCAATACAGTATTGTAAAATAAAATAATAATAAGAAGAAGAAAGAAAAAAAAAAAGAACTGACAATAATAACAACAAAGGGGTGTTAAGTTTTGGATCTATTTCATTGGGTTGTAATGAGGATTAATTAGGGGAATTCATCTAAAGTACTTAGAACCAAGTCTTGCAAATTATAAATGCTCATTTAGATATAGCCCTTTGGAATAAATGCATACTGGCATGTTTACAACATATTTAGAATTGTATTTGTCTGATTATTTTTATTTCTGATGCAATTTAAGAACGCATATTAATTTCATCAATACAGATATATAAAACATGACACACATATGGAACAAGTATATACATATGCATGTATAAAGACTAACATTCACATATTTAGTAAGTTGAACTTGAGATTAAATAGTGCATTTTAGATAAAGGAGATTTATAGGTATATCACAAATACCTAAGTAATTATTTGAAATGAAAATAATTCATTTCCTCTCCATATACAAACAATGAAAATGTGATGTAAAAAAATTCAAACAGTATGTCAAGAAATAAGGTAGTAGCTTTTTTCCATATGGTTCAGAAATATCCACTCTTAATATTACTATGTGACCTCCTCGTGAATTTCTATGAATATGCAAACATATAAATGTTTTAAATGGTAGATTACTGTTGTTTATAATGTTTCACATCATTTTCATTTAAAGATATCTTATGAATTTAAAAATATTAAATTATCTAATTTTTGGAAATCTAGTTTTTCATTGTTGGTATCAATTTTATTACCAAATATATAGTAGGTGTGCCATAAATATTAATATTTGCTAAAAAATGAATGCCCAATTATGTATAACATCACATCTTTCCTTGACAATTAACACAGATCTATATTACTTTTACAAGTGTATTTAAATAAATTCTATTAATGTACATTTACTTATCTAAGTGATCAACTCTTGTGGAACTTTTAGGTTGTTTCCATATTTTGCCTATTTTAAGTACAATCATGATACAGGACACTTTATATACTTTATTTAGTCAATACCAGGTACTGAGATTGAGGCAGCTTGTGTATCAACTGGCAGCCATAGGTTCTTATCACTTAACCTGACCTCTGCAATTTGAAGATCAAGAAGAAACCATCGGAACTGTTGGTTCCAAAGTCACTGCACACTCTCCCACTAAGTGGATGCCTTGTTCTTGTATTCTCTTCTCTCTCTGTTTCTCCGATTTTTTTTCTCTGTTTTAATTTAGTTTTCAATTCAGAACTCATATGAATACATTTGGTGATAGAAATCTAAACCACACATAGAACCCTAGGTGTTGCTGTGAACTCAGGAAATATATTTCTTTGCTTTCTAATTTCTACAATAGAGGAAAAGGAAGGAGATTGGAATGGATGATGGATAAGATAGAATATTGAATATGTCATACTCTGTGGCTCTGGCTCTCCCATGTTAATCTATAATAAGAAATATAGTCATGGTTTCCAAGTTTTTCTACAACATACTTCCAATAACTCTCTTCTGGTCTGTGGAAAGATAGTTAGTTAAAGTCTAATATCTTCCTTCAGTTTAGTTCAAGTTTTACTGTATGCCTCAGACACTCCAAGTTTTTGAGATGCTATTACCTGGTGTAATGATGAAATTATGGAAATGTATTTCTCTTCAGCTATTCTGTTTATTTTCTAAAAAAGAATAGAAAGCCTATTATTTTCAGGTATCTTCTAGGCTATTCCTTATGATCTATTTTAGAAAAATAGTTACAAATATACATTACCAGAATTCACCACTTTATCAATTTGGCTTGAAAATTTTCCTCTATGTGAGTGTGAGTTTTTGCCAAGTATAAAAAAACAAATGCACAGCTTGTCTCTACACGTTTCTAATTTTTAAGTTCAACTGAATGGGTTATTAAAAGATACTTACTCCTCGGAAGGAAAGTTATGACCAACCTAGATAGCATATTAGAAAGCAGAGACATTACTTTGCCAACAAAGGTCCTTTGAGTCATAGATATGGTTTTTCCAGTAGTCATGTGAAAGTTGGACTATAAAGAAAGCTGAGTGCTGGAGAATTGATGCTTTTGAACTGTGGTGTTGGAGAAGACTCTTGAGAGTCCCTTGGACTGCAAGGAGATCCAACTAGTGCATCCTAAAGGAGATCAGTCCTGAATATTCATTGGAAGCACTGATGTTGAAGCTGAAACTCCAATACTTTGGCCACCTGATGTGAAGAGCTGACTCATTTGAAAAGACCCTGATGCTGGGAAAGATTGAGGGCAGGAGGAGAAGGGGACGGCAGAGGATGAGATAGTTGGATAGCATTGCTGACACAATGGACATGAGTTTGAGTGAACTCTGGGAGTTGGTGATGGACAGGGAGGCCTGGCGTGCTGCACTTCATGGGGTCACAAAGAGTCGGACACAACTGAGTGACTGAACTAAACTGAACTGAATGGGTTGCTCTAAAAGTCATTTATTTCATTTGAAATCATACTTTAAAAAATCAAATCAAGACATTTATATCAAGCTTCTAAAGTTTACCCACTCCAGTATTCTGGCCTGGAGAATTCCATGGACTGTATAGTCTATGGGATTGCAAAAAGTTGGACATGACTGAGCAACTTTCACTTTCACTTTCCTCAATCTTGGTATTATTTTGAACCAGAAATGTATTTGTTATGGATAATATCCTCTCAAGAAGGTTATTAGCACTCTTTGCTTCTACCAAGTGGATATCAGTAGTACCTTCAGTAGGGACCTCAAATATCTCCAGATATTGCCAGATACTCCTTGAGAACCATAATTGCCGTCTATGACAATCACTGTCTTAGATGTTATTTTTAGTGTATCTACTAGGTGACTAAACAACAACACTATTACAAAGCCCTAAATCCTATAGTGGTTTTATAGTTAACACAATTGTTTTTGTTGTTTAGTCGCTAAGTTATGTCCAACTCTTGTGATCCCATGCCAGGCTCCTCTGTTCATTGGATTTCCCACACAAGAATATCAGAGTGAACACACAAATATTTTAAATTAAAAGACTGATCTGGAAACAGAGATGGAATTCCAAGGTCTATTTATTCCAGGCATATTTTGAGATATTGCTAAATATAATAGTTTGTTTATTCAATGATATTTTCTTATAAATGTTAGCCTTAAATTCATAGTTCATGAGGGGTAAGTTGCTAAAGCAAATATTGTAACTTTCTAATATTAACTGTTACAGAAATAATTTTTCAGAAATTGTTCTTCATCATAAAAAGTTTGCTGAGAAATTGTAACATTTTTCTTAAATATTATATGAGCTGGAAAGTTAACTTCATTATTAATAAACATAGTAACATGACATGTAATTCTGGCAAATTAATGTGAATTTCTGTTTGAGTTTAATGAGGAAGTAAAGTGAGAAATCACCAGATGGTCAACACCAAAAGCAGATTGATTATATTCTTTGCAGCCAAAGATGGAGAAGCTCTATAGAGTCAGCAAAAACAAAACCCCGAGCTGACTTGCTCAGATCATTAACTCTTTATTGCCAAATTTAGACTTAAATTGAAGAAAGTGGGGAAAACCACAAGACTATTCAGGTACGACCTAAATCAAATCCCTTATGACTATAGAGTGGAAGTGAGAAATAGCTTTAAAGGACTAGATCTGATAGACAGAGTGCCTGTTGAAGTATGGATGGAGGTTTGTGACATTGTACAGGAGACAAGGAGCAAGACTAACCCCAAGAAAAAAGAAATGCAAAAAAGCAAAATGGCTGTCTGAGGAGGCCTTACAAATAGCTGTGAAAAGAAGAAAAGTAAAAAGGAAAGCTATACCCATTTGAGTGCAGAGTTCCAAAGAATAGCAAGGAGAAATAAAGCCTTCCTCAGCAATCAATGCCCAGAAATAGAGGAAAACAATAGAATGAGAAAGACTAGAGATCTCGTCAAAAAAATTATAGATACCAAGGGCACATTTCATGCAAAGATGGGCTAAATAAAGGACAGAAATGGTATGGACCTAAAAGAAGCAGAAGATATTAAGAAGAGGTGGCAAAAATACACAGAAGAACTCTACAAAAAAAGTTCTTCATGACCCAGATAATCATGATGGTGTGATCACTCACCTACAACCAGACATCCTGGAATGTGAAATCAAGTGGGCCTTAAGAAGCATCACTATGAACAAAGCTAGTGGAGGTGACAGAATTCCAGTTGAGCTATTTCAAATCCTAAAAGATGATGCTGTGAAAGTACTACACTCAATATGTCATCAAATTTGGAAAACTCAGCAGTGGACACAGTACTGGAAAAGGTCAGTTTTCATTCCAGTCCCAAAGAAAGGTAATGCCAAAGAATGCTTTAACTACTGCACAATTGCACTCATCTCACAAGCTAGCAAAGTAATGCTCAAAATTCTCCAAGCCAGGTTTCAGCAATATGTGATAGCAAGGGTGATAACAATATTTATAGATCTTTTATGCATATATTTGCCAATATATGAATCATTCATTCATTATTTTAACAGATACTTATTGAACCAGGACTATTTTCAGTGATGGGACACTGGTGAATAAGATAGGAGGGTCCCTGCTTTGGTGGAATTTACTAGTGTTGAGGAGGCAATCAACTTAAAGACAGAAATTAGTTCACTAAATAAATTTTGTTTAACAATGATTGTGAAAAAATATAGTGTAGTTTAATGAAATAGAGAGTAACTTGGAAAAAATCATGTATCATTTAAAAAAATTTCCTAAATCATTTAATTGAGCCTACATTTGGAATTTAATATAGGAAAAACAAAGCATAGTTAAAGAATTAGAAATAATATATAAACAATGTGAGGAAAGCTGACCATTATTGTATTTTAAATCTAATTTCCTTTTGGGGAAATCCAGTTGTAAATTTTTCAGATTTAACACGCATGTCTACTCTAAGGAAAATACATTGCATATATAAAGGAAGATTAAGGTGAAAAATAATAAAGCTACATAGCTGAGAGACTCTGTCTTATTACACTAACCACATACTGATTATGTAAGTTTCCTCTATAGAGATTGAGCTTTTATGATGGAAGGGTACAAATTAATACAGAAAGGAAATTTACAAATGAACATTTCCATGCAGAAATACATATTTTTTAGCACCATCTAGCTATTTCCTATACTTCAATTTCTGTCTCTAACAATACCATCAGCCGACCTACCCATGTCTTTTCCTAATTTATTCCTAAGCTCAATTCAGTTCAGCCACTCAGTCATGTCCGACCCTTTGTGACCCCATGGACTGCAGCATATTAGGCTTCCCTGTCCATCACCAACTCCTGGAGCTTATTCAAACTCATGTCCATCAATTTGGTGATGTCCATCCAACCATCCTATCCTCTCTCATCCTCTTCTCCTGCCTTCAATCTTTCCCAGCTTCAGGATCTTTTCTAATGAGTTAGTTCTTCGCATCAGGTGGCCAAAGAATCGGAGTTTCAGCTTCAGCATCAGTCCTTCCAATGGATATTCAGGACTGATTTCCTTTAGGATGGACTGGTTGGATATCCTTGCAATCCAAGGCAATCTCAAGAGTCTTTTTCAACACCACAGTTCAAAAACATCAATTCTTCGGCCCTCAGCCTTCTTTATAGTCCACTCTCACATCCATATGTGACTACTGGAAAAACCATAGCTTTGACTAGATGGACCTTTGATGACAAAATAATGTCTCTGCTTTTTAATATGCTGTCTAGGTTTGTCTCATGATGTACTCTGCATATAGGTTAAATAAGCAGGGTGACAGTATACAGCCTTGATGTACTCCTTTTTCTATCTGGAACCAGTCTGTTGTTCCATGTCCAGTTCTAACTTATATGTAGAGTACATCGTGAGAAATGCTGGGCTGGAGGAAGCACAAGCTGGAATCAAAATTGCCAGTAGAAATATCAATAACCTCAGATATGCAGATGACACCACTCTTATGGCAGAAAGTGAAGAACTAAAGAGCCTCTTGATGAAAGTGAAAGTGGAGAGTGAAAAAGTTGGCTTAAAGCTCAACGTTCAGCAAACTAAGATCATGGCATCTGGTCCCATCACTTCATGGCAAATAGATGGGGAAACAGTGGATGACTTTATTTTTCTGAGCTCCAAAATCACTGCAGATGGTGACTGCAGCCATGAAATTAAAAGACACTTGCTCCTTGGAAGGAAAGTTATGACCAACCTAGACAGCATATTAAAAGCAGAGACATTACTTTGCCAACAAAGGTCCATCTAGTCAAGGCTATGGTTTTTCCAGTAGTCATGTATGGATGTTAGAGTTGGACTATAAAGAAAGCTGAGCATTGAAGAATTGATGCTTTTGAACTGTGGTGTTGGAGAAGACTCTTGAGAGTCCCTTGGACTGCAAGGAGATCCAGCCAGTCCATCCTAAAGGAGATCAGTCCTGGGTGTTCATTGGAGGGCCTAATGTTGAAGCTGAAACTCCAGTACTTTGGCCACCTGATGTGGAGAGCTCATTTGAAAAGATCCTGATGCTGGGAAAGATTGAGGTCAGGAGGAGAAAGAGGGGACAGAATATGAGATGGTTGGATGGCATTACTGACACAATGAACATGGGTTTGGGTGGACTCAGGGAGTTGGAAATGGACAGGGAGGCCTGGCGTGCTGCAATCCATGGGTTGCAAGAGTCGGACATGACTGAGTGACTGAACTGAACTGAACTGAACTAGGTTGGTCATAGCTTTTCTACCAAGGAGCAAGCGTCTTTTAATTTCATGGCTGCAGTCACCATTTTCAGTGATTTTGGAGCTCCCCCAAACTAAGTCTGTCACTGTTTCCATTGTTTCCCCATCTATTTTTACTCCTAAGCTCATTGCATATTTATTAAAGAAAACTTCAAGGAAACAATTTTGTTACTATCCAAAGGAGGTCAGAACTTATAATTTACTCTTTAACATCACAGTTCAGTTCAGTTCAGTTCAGTTCAGTTCAGTCGCTCAGTCGTGTCCGACTCTTTGCGACCCCATGAATCGCAGCACACCAGGCCTCCCTGTCCATCACCAATTCCCAGAGTTCACTCAGACTCACATCCATCGAGTCAGTGATGCCATCCAGCCATCCCATCCTTGGTCGTCCCCTTCTTGTCCGGCACCCAAACCCTCCCAGCATCAGAGTCTTTTCCAATGAGTCAACACTTCTCATGAGGTGACCAGAGTACTGGAGTTTCAGCTTTAGCATCAGTCCTTCCAAAGAAATCCCAGGGTTGATCTCCTTTAGAATGGACTGGTTGGATCTCCTTGCAGTCCAAGGGATTCTCAAGAGTCTTGTCCAACATCACAGTTCAAAAGCATCAATTCTTCGGCGCTCAGCCTTCTTCACAGTCCAACTCTCACATCCATACATGACCTTAGGAAAAACAATAGCCTTGAATAGATGGACCTTAGTCAGCAAAGTAATGTCTCTGCATTTGAATATACTATCTAGGTTGGTCACAACTTTTCTTCCAAGGAGTAAGCGTCTTTTACTTTCATGGCTGCAGTCACCATCTGCAGTGATTTTGGAGCCCAAAAAAATAAAGTCTGACACTGTTTCCACTGTTTCCCCATCTATTTCCCATGAAGTGATGGGACTGGAGGCCATGATCTTTGGTTTCTGAATGTTGATCTTTAAGCCCACTTTTTCACTCTCCTCTTTCACTTTCATCAAGAGACTTTTTAGCTCCTCTTCACTTTCTGCCATAAGGGTGGTGTCATCTGCATATCTGAGGTTATTGATATTTCTCCCGGCAATCTTGATTCCAGCTTGTGCTTCTTCCAGCTCAGCGTTTCTCATGATGTACACTGCATAGAAGTTAAATAAGCAGGGTGACAATATACAGCCTTGACATACTCCTTTTCCTATTTGGAACCAGTCTGTTGTTCCATGTCCAGTTCTAACTGTTGCTTCCTGACCTGCATACAGATTTCTCAAGAGGCAGGTCAGGTGGTCTGGTATTCCCATGTCTTTCAGAATTTTCCACAGTTTATTGTGATCCACACAGTCAAAGGCTTTGGCATAGTCAATAAAGCAGAAATAGATGTTTTTCTGGAATCTCTTGCTTTTTCCATGATCCAGCAGAGGTTGGCAATTTGATCTCTGGTTCCTCTGCCTTTTCTAAAACCAGCTTGAATATCAGGGAGTTCACAGTTCACATATTGCTAAAGCCTGGCTTGGAGAATTTTGAGCATTACTTTACTAGCATGTGAGATGAGTGCAATTGTGCGGTAGTTTGAGCATTCTTTGGCATTGCCTTTCTTTGGAATTGGAATGAAAACTGACCTTTTTCAGTCTTGTGGCCACTGCTGAATTTTCCACATTTGCTGGCATATTGAGTGCAGCACTTTCACAGCATCATCTTCCAGGATTTGAAACAACTCCACTGGAATTCCATCACCTCCACTAGCTTTGTTCATAGTGATGATTTCTAAGGCCCATTTGACTTCACATCCCAGGATGTCTGGCTCTAGATTAGTGATCACATCATCATGATTATCTGGGTTGTGAAGATATTTTTTGTACAGTTCTTCCATGTATTCTTGCCACCTCGTCTTAATATCTTCTGCTTCTGTTAGGTCCATACCATTTCTGTCCTTTATCGAGCCCATCTTTGCATGAAATGTTCCCTTGGTATCTCTAATTTTCTTTAAGAGATCTCTAGTCTTTCCCATTCTGTTCTTTTCCTCTATTTCTTTGCATTGATTGCTGAAGAAGGCTTTCTTATCTCTTCTTGCTGTTCTTTGGAACTCTCCATCAAATGCTTATATCTTTCCTTTTCTCCTTTGCTTTTCACCTCTTTTCTTTTCACAGCTATTTGTAAGGCCTCCCCAGACAGCCATTTTGTTTTTTTGCATTTCTTTTCCATGGGGATGGTCTTGATCCCTGTCTCCTGTACAATGTCATGAACTTCAGTCTATAGTTCATCAGCACTCTATCTATCAGATCTAGGCCCTTAAATCTATTTCTCACTTCCACTGTATAATCATAAGGAATTTTATTGAGGTCATACCTGAATGGTCTAGCGGTTTTCCCTACTTTCTTCTATTTAAGTCTGAATTTGGCAATAAGGAGTTCATGATCTGAGCCACAGTCAGCTCCCCATCTTGTTTTTGTTGACTGTATAGAGCTTCTCCATCTTTGACTGCAAAGAATATAATCAATCTGATTTTGGTGTTGACCATCTGGTGATGTCCATGTGTAGAGTCTTCTCTTGTGTCGTTGGAAGAGGGTGTTTGCTATGACCAGTGCGTTCTCTTGGCAAAACTCTATTAGTCTTTGCCCTGCTTCATTCCACATTCCAAGACCAAATTTGCCTGTTACTCCAGGTGTTTCTTGACTTCCTACTTTTGCATTCCAGTCCCCTATAATGAAAAGGACATCTTTTTTTGAGTGTTAGTTCTAAAAGGTCTTGTAGGTCTTCATAAAACCATTCAACTTCAGCTTCTTCAGTGTTACTGGTTGGGGCATAGACTAGGATAAGTGTGATATTGAATGGTTTGGCTTGGAAATGAACAGAGATACAGTCATGCTTCTGCTTGTATCTTTATTTATGTGACATAGACTATTGACGCCCTCATCCACTTTGGGCACCTGAAATATACCTGAATGATCTTGAGTTAGCTATATTTACCATTAGATTAGCATCAACAATTCACACACACACAAAAAAAAGTTTACAAGTTTCAAAAGAAAAAGAATACACATGAACATAGTAAAATGTCCTAAATTTCCTCTCAAGATAACTTCAGTTCTTCCCTCTGCCAATTACAAAATCTGTCTCTCAGTATGGATCAGTCTTGAAATATCATATTGGAATTGTCTCTTTTTCATGATCACTATTCCTCTACTTTTGTCTTTGTTTCTATCCTCTCTTAACAAATAAAAAATGTAGCATTTTTTGAAGTATACAACTCCAAGTACTACACTGATCTACTGCAAAGGTATGACAGCCAAGAAAATTGAAGAAGAATTCTTCATCAAGGAGAAACATATCTGCTATAACAGTAAATTCCTTGAGGGCAAAAGTTGTGTTTATTTTCACCCATTACCCAGCAAGTGCCATACAATAAACATCTATTGACTATTCATGAATGAAGGGTAAAAAGAAATCAACTGATATGGAGGAGACCCAGCTTTGTGGAAAGAGTATTACCATTTGCTTTTTACATCAACATTTTTTTCTTTTGCAACTGAATATGAAAAAAACTAAAAATGAAGAAGAACCAAATTGAGAAACAAAACAAAACAGTTGTGAAGTCTCCATCTCAGAATTCCATTTGGAGAGATACAGAACCAGTGCCCTTTTAAATAATATTAGTTTTTACTCTTGGATGTAAAGCCTTTACTTTTCTGCAAGAAGTATTTGAAACATGATGAAATAAAAATAGGATTGCACCCAAAATACTTTAAAAAGAAATGACAGTATCATTGTGTTGTCTCTCAGCTCAAATCCATTCTTTAATACCTGCTCTGTGATCATGAGAGAATTCTGTAAAGCCTTTCTCCTTTTGAGTGAGCCTGATGCTGAACTTTCTCAGGAGGGGGTCTGAAAGAACACTGAAGGAAGAGGGCTTTCTCTAGGTTGTGGCACGGCAGACCTGGTCAGTAATGTGGAGTGAGGACATTTGTTTGAGCTTTCCCACAGTCACACACATACAATGCAAGGCCCCTAAAGCAAGCCTGCAGACCTGTCTGGCCTGGCTATCACCTCCTGTAGCCATCGTCCTCTGGCTGTAGCTTGCCTATTCTTTATAAAGTGTTGTTTTCTGCCTTTTCTGACCATGGCAACTATACAGTTGACTACAGCCATCCCTCTCCAATGTCTGAACTCCAGGACATGGCGGGGAGATACCTCTTTCAAATTTGGCCTTTCTTGGGTACTCTCCTTCAGCCCTAGAAATGGGTTTTCTCTAGCATCCACAATAATTACCAAGAAATCACAGCCAGCCAGGTGTTGAATCATTACTTCTATCCATATATATCCAGTATATAATTTTGTTAGAATCATTCATTATATTACTTTTAGATACCTTATATCTCCTAAGTATCTTGTTCCTTGCCTGGTTCTTCCAATTCTTAGCTTACCAGTAATGTGCAACTGTAGGAAAACTTTTCTTACAGTATAGATAGAACAAGATAGAACAAATCTGTCTACTCCCTTTCCTCTTTAAAAAAATAAATTATTATTTTCATATTTTTTATTTTGGTATAATATATAAGATTTAACATTTTAACCATTTTTAAATGTATAGTTTAAAGGCATTAATTTCAATCACATTGTTGCCCAACCATTACCTTCAGAATGTTTTCATCTGACAACATTCACCAAGAAGTTGCAAACTGAACCTCTACTTCCCAGGCTACATTTTTCCACCTAACAAAAGGCCATAGTCATGGCACCCAAGTGGGGGTGTCTGCAGCACAGTTTGGATTTCCTCTCCTCCCACAAATTCATTAACAGTGAAGTGTTTTTGAGAAAAGTTTGACTAAGGTGCCCCTGTTAGAATGGGATGCTCCAGTCTCAGATCTTTGATCATTTCTGTTTTACATGATGTATTTCCGGTAAACATAGAATACTGCCAGAGTTGCAATGAGTTAATCCTCCAGTAAGTGCAGCCAGCATAGCTTAATTTGAAATAAAATGGATGATGTTAATAAGCTTAACTTTCTAGCAACCCAGTTTTACTTAATGCAATCCCTCTGGGAATGTACATTAGCCTACAGACTGAAAATTTTTAAAGTCATAACTTTGCAAAAAGTTATAAATATTTTGTTTTATGTTATTAATGTATTTATTATGAATACAGTAGTTTAAAAATTTATCAAATAAACGAATATTATTTAATAAAACTGTATGAATAACCAAATGGATAAATTAAGTAAATCTTACGCATATTTATTAAATCTGAACTATCAAACTTGATTCTAAAATTTAAAATTCATAACCAGAAAAGGAAAATTTTCATTTTAATTAAATTGATGTCTGTTGTTTCTTGCATGCTTTTGATATATATAGGTAAACACAGTCATGAATATTTACTGTAGACTTGGGAACTGTGTAACACTAAAGTGAGCATTAGACTGATTATGTTAAGTTTTTCAATAGTCTGGTTAAATGTACAAACATCTCTCTGAAAATTGTCCAAGCTCATATTTTGCATATAATTTTGCAGATTCACCAGTTGTCTACAATCTTGACATGACCTTTTAAATCTTACAATCTTGAGAGAAGGCATACATGCACGGATTATCTCATATTGTCATGTGAAAATCTGTAGAATATGGTAATACCTTAAATCAGTTTGCTTGTACTCTTAGTACAAATAAAGCTACTTAATCAGAAGGCACTCATTATTGTGGTTTTTACATTTTTATTAGCTAATCTATTTGGGGAAATATTAATATTTGAGAAAAACATATCCATAGTCATAAAAAATTGAAGCTACAGTGTATACATTGCAATTCAGATAAACATTTTAATAGCTATTTCAGAGTACCAAATCCTTACTTCCAATGCAGAGAACAAAATAACTGTAGTATTATGATTTTGCACTTCTATAAGTTAGGCATAGAAATGAAACACAGTGTTATTTGATTTTAATAGGATATTTCAAAAAAAAATCTGGGACGCAAACTATTTTGATTTATTAGTATGAAGTATTTCTATTAAAACCAGAATTCATTTTTTTTAAATTTATTTTTAATTTTTACTTTACAATTCTGTATTGGTTTTGGCATAGATTGACATGAATCAGTTCAGTTCAGTTGCTCAGTCGTGCAAACCCATGGACTGCGGCATGCCAAGCCTCCCTATTCATCACCAACTCCCAGAGTTTACTCAAACTCATGTCCATTCAGTTGGTGATGCCATCTAACCATCTCATCCTCTGTCGTTCCCGTCTCCTCCCGCCTTCAATCTTTCCCAGCATCAGAGTCTTTTCTAATGAGTCAACCCTTCACATCAGGTGGCCACAGTATTGGAGTTTCAGCTTCAACATAAGGCCCTCCAATGAACACTCAGGACTGATCTCCTTTAGGATGGACTGGTTGCATCTCCTTGCAGTCCAAGGGACTCTCAAGAGTCTTCTCCAAAACCACAGTTCAAAAGCATCAATTATTTGGCCTCACCTTTCTTTATAGTCCAACTCTCACATCCATACATGACCACTGGAAAAACCATAGCCTTGACTAGACAGACCTTTGTTGACAAACTAATGTCTCTGCTTTTTAATATGCTGTCTAAGCTGGTTATAACTTTCTTCCAAGGAGTAAGTGTCTTTTCACTTCATGGCTGCAGTCACCATCTGCAGTGATTTTGGAGCCCCCCAAAAATAAAGTCAGCCACTGTTTCCACTGTTTCTCCATTTATTTCCCATGACGTGATGGGACCAGATGCTATGATCTTAGTTTTCTGAATGTGGAGCTTTAAGCCAACTTTTTCACTCTCCTTTTTCACTTTCATCAAGAGGCTTTTTAGTTCTTCACTTTCTGCCATAAAGGTGGTATTATCTGCATATCTGAGGTTATTGATATTTCTCCCAGCTTGTGCTTCATCCAGCCCAGTGTTTCTCATGATATATAAGTTAAATAAGCAGGGTGACAGTATACAGCCTTGATGTACTCCTTTTCCTATTTGGAACCAGTCTACTGTTCCATTTCCAGTTCTAACTGTTGCTTCCTGAACTGCATACAGATTTCTCCAGAGTAAGGTGAATTACAATACTTTTATTGCTTTTCATTTCACTCTTTTTTATTTTGTGAGATTGAAAATGAAATCATGGGATATTCTCCCTTTACTATTAAGGATCAAACAATTGTGTTATATAATGAATCAATCACAACTGGTCAAAGTTAAATAATATTATTTCTAATCCTCCAAGGAAAGACTTAATTAACCAAGAACATTTATTAAACTATTGAGATAATAAGACAAAAATAAGAATAATAGTGATAGTAATAATAATAATAAAGGTAACTAACTTTAACTTCCTCTATATTATGTTAAGCACATTAAATGTGCTGTCCTCATATCTTAAAAAAAAGAAAAAACTCTGTAAAGTAAATAGATTCCAATTTTAATAGTAATTGAAAAATAGTAATATCTGATGATTTTTTCAGTTGTCAAAACATAATTCCTAACAAATTATATCTGGTTCCAAAATTTCTCTAATAGGCACAGTAGCATTTCTAAAGATAAATAAAAACTTGATCAGTGCTGCATTGCTTTGAGTTTATCTTCTTTGGGAAATTTTGAGCTTAAATTTCATTTTTCTCATTATTCAATTTTGAAAATAAATTTTAATACTGTTAAATAATAAATTATTTTAAGATTTAATCAGAGTGAACATTTTGTGTTTGTTTTAAATTTAGATAGAATTCATGTTATAAATTTCAAAGTATAAAATTCAGTGATTTGTAGTATACTCACAATTTGCAGTATACTCAAAAAGTTGTGTGATTATCTTCATATATAATTACAGACTGTTTTCATTAATCCAAAAAAATAAATCTTGTACAATTATTTTTTGATTTATTATGGAAATACCAAGCTGTATTTTTTTCTTGTTTTCCTTTATCTTTTGATTTCATCTTTAAAAAACTGTTGCTTATTCCAAAAGATTTACACTTCTTTCTAGGATTTTTACAGTTTACATTTAGTTCTTAGATCCATTTTGAAAATTTTTGTTTTGTTTTGTCTTATTTTGTTTTGTTTGTATATGATATGAAGTAGCAGTCAATATACATTTGTATCAGTACCATTTATTTAAGAGATTATTAAATGATTGTTCAAGGTCTTGGTACCCTTTTAAAAAATCAGTTGACCACAATGTTTCTGCTTATTTCTGAACTCTCAATTCTATCGTACTATTTTTTTTGTTGATTTTCACTATTGCTTTTCTATTCTCTGTTTTACTAATTGCCTTATTTCAATTTGATTTGACTTCAGTTTGCTCTTCTAATTTTAGTGTTTTAAAGCAGAAGATTAGGTTATTGATTAACCAACTTTCCTCTTGTTTTAATAGAGACATATAAAGTTATAGATTTCTTACTAAGCACTACTTCAGCTATATCCCACAGATTTTCATATGTTGTGTCTTTATTCCATTCATCTCAAAGTATATTCTAATCCCTTTGTGATTTCTTTTACTTTCTAATTAATTAGAAGCATGTTCATTTCCACATGGTCATGAATTTTCTAGATTTCCTTCTGCAATTGATTTTTGTTTTCATTCCACTTTTATTAGAGAAGATACTTTGCATGATTTCTATCTTTCAAAAATTTATGAAGAACCACTTTTTATGGCCTAATATGAAGTCTTAGACTGGTGGGTTTTAACTGTGATTATGAAGTTAATTTTCAAGGCTACTATGGAGCTGGGAAGAGGGTTATGGAAATAGAGCAATTTAAAACAACACAAATCTTACTGTTCTTACTGAGATTTGCCTTTTTTTTCTTTCCCTTCCTTAATTAAGTGCTCCCCAGAATTGTGGCAAGCATTTAGTTTATTCCCAAGGTCATGAAAAAAAGTGATATTTGGAAAATTTTGACAGTGTTCTCATTACTTTTTCAAAGGTGAATTCTCAAGGCTTTTTCCTGAAACTTTCCTGCTGACAACACTCTTTACCCAACTGTAAAGCTATAAAATGGAAAGGTGATCAGCTTGAATATTTAAATTAATAATTATGTTGTATCTTTAAATGTGTTTATTAAAAGATTAGTCTTTAATTAACATTAACACCTATGCATTTTATGAAAAATTAAATAGGAAAACACAAAATCAAAATGAGTCCATAACTAATGTATATTTAAATTGAATTTGGAAAAACATTTACTACATGGGAATTAAATCCAATATTTAATTCTGAAGAGATAACTAGATCTAAATATAAAAATGGTTACTAGAATTATAAGTAATTTGGTTGTTATGTGATAGTTTCTAAATTGAGATAGGTTTCAATTTCAGAAGTAAGTGAATAAAATTGGAAATATCTTAAATCGAGCCAAATCTAAATCAGGCTCAAGATCGAATTTTTATGCTATGTTTCCCCAACTGCCTATTAACTATACTATGATTTCAGTTTCTTGGCAATATTGGCTGGATAAATTGTAATTTGATATATCTTAGGTCTTTAAAATAAATGTTCTGAGTTCTAGCTGGATCAGCTTTGCTCAAAATGTTATAACTAAATATACAAACAAAGGGATTTTAATTACTCATTGTTTCCATAAAATAAAGCACACATAGCAACTTTATATCGACCAGGAATTTTAAAGAAAAATGATTGCTCTGTGATTTCTCAGTTCTGCTCTTTGAATGAACAGGCCTTTCTTTCAAATATAAAAATGGCAGATTGCAGCTCCCTAGCGTCTCTATTTGGAATTCTAGCTATTCTAAAAATGAACACTGCTGATCGGCTTCTATGTAAATTTCCAACATTCGCAATTCTATTTTAATAGCTGAATACATTGGAGGACTAGGAAATCGCATCATCAGTGTAGGTAAGGAATTTATTTGGCAAAGGAAGAAGCTGAAGATTATCCTCCTTATATAACAAGTGCACAAAGGGAGTTGCAGTGTGTAACTAGCCAGATAAAACCACTTATTGATATAAGCATCTGAATTACATTTGATTATGGACTTTTTATTTTAATTCCAAACAAACTGTATATCACAATCTCACTCTTAAGACTAAAGTAGAACTATTATAAGGTTTCTGGCTTGAATGAAATATCCAGGGTTGCCAGGATACCACTGTAGGTGGCTTCTAGGGCAGTCTACAGTAGTTCGTTGAGCCCCTGGCTGGCTCCAATGTTAATCCTGCTCACACAAAGGGCAGAAAAATCAGCCTTCAAATTCAGTAATAGAGTTGTTTTTTTTTTTTTTTTTTTTTTTGCTCAGCGCTAAAGTATGTTTTTCACTGTTCCTCTCTAAAAGTCATACCCTTGCTATTGCTGAGAAACCTGGTGCTGAAGAGCTAGCTGAGTTGTGATAATAATAATAAGCTTTTTATTTATTTCAATTTCGTTTCAGGAAAGAATATACACTGTATACTGTAATAGCTGTGTTACTGTTATCCAACTGCAAGCCACAGAAGGGACCAGGCATTAATATAGAAGCTCATCTCCTTGATTAAAATGATTCATCTAATACACTAGGATATGGTTGTTATACTTAAATTAGCATTTTTTACCTTGCCTGCATTCTGTGTACATTTGTGAGAACTAAAAGATGTTTTAGTCAACTGTTTTTGAAATATGTGCATAGGCATATATTTAATTAACCAAGAGCAGTATAGTATTTTTTAGATGTGAGTATATATTCTTGTAGCATTTGTGGTATACATGTATGTTTATGCATTATTGTGTGTATATTAGATTGTGTATTTATAAATTTTATTTCCTAATATAATTTATTTGCTTTAGAAATGATTATTAATTATGTTGCAGTGTTCTACACATAGTAATATAATGGTAAAGAAGATTAAGTTTCTAATTTCTTCAAGATTACATTCAGATGGAGAAGGTAGAAACTAACTGTATTAGTTTCCTATGGCTTCTCTAACAAGTTGCCACAAATTTAATGGCTTAAAATAATAACTCTTAGAATTTTAGAGTTCTTAAGTCAAAAATCAAGGTAGACCTTTTTCTTTGCCTTTTTCAGTTTTCAGGGCCTGCTTACACTCCTTAGTGTGTGACCTCTTCCCCACATGACTCCAATCTGTTTCCATTACCATGAGTTCTACTCATCTGATCCCCCTGCCCCCACTTTCCAAGGACTCTTGTGATAACCTCAGGCCCACCTAGATAATTTAGAATAATCTTGTAATCTCAAAACCTCAAAATCATTCTGCAAAGTCCTTACTATGATGAAGGAGATTGGGACATGAACATCTTCAAGAGGTGGAAGGGTGCCATTATTCAGTCTACCACAGTAAGCAAGCATGAGTTTTGAAATACTAAGTAATGTGTGTGGCTCAGATGCTCCATCATGCCCAATTCTTTGTGACCCCATAGATTGCAGCCCACCAGTCTCCTCTGTCCATGGGATTCTTCCAACAAGAATACTGGAGTAGGGTGCCATTTCCTTCTCCAGGGGACATTCTCGACCCAGAGATCAATATCAGATATTAGTTAAAGCTATGAATGTGTGATTCCCTGGTGGCTCAGTTGTAAAGAATCTGCCTGCCAATACAGGAGACATAGGTTTGATCCTTGGTCTGGGAAATCCCACATGCCGTGGAGTAACTAAGCCTGTGCACCACAGCTATTCAGCCTCTGCTCTAGAACCCAGGAACAGCAACTACTGAGCCCATAAGTGCAAGTTCTAAAGTCTGTGCGCCTAGAAATCATGACTTCTGCATCAAGAGAAGCCACCATAATGAGAAGCCTGCAACCGTAACTAGAGAAAAGTTCTCATAGCAATGAAGATCCAGCACAGTCAAAAGAAAATAAAAGGTATGGATGAAAAATAAGCAAGGTAAGAGGATACTGAATAACAGAAGCCAGAAAAGTATCAACAGAGAAAGGAAGAGGAATATTGGGCAGAAATATGAATAAAGCAGGGAGAGAAGTAATAGAGGATCTCGCAGCACTTTCAAAAGAGGGAATATCCTCTACAAGCAGCCTAACTTGGGCAGACTTGCAATGTACATGAATCAGCACAAAGAGCAAACCAAGCAAAGGCAGAACTCATGAAGGTGGGTAGGAAATAGAAAAAGTAGAGCTTTGTAGGCTCTACTTGGGCAAGGTTAGAACAATTATTTATGAGTAACTCTGAATCCATGAAAAGTGGTGATCTATCAATCTGTTGTGATGTAATTCTGAACATTGGGTTTACTAGTATGAGATTTATATGCAGAACTGAGCCACTGAGCTTGTAAAACAGATTAACTAACAACCCAGAATGTTATCTAGTGTTCTTTATCTGTGTGTAGAGAAAGTATTCCCTGAAGTGATACATCCTAATTTTTTGTTAGATTAGACATTGTCCATTTATTTGGACAGAATTGGAAAAGGACTATAATTGGTAAAACGGTTCTTATCCAGAAAATAGAAATTTTAGTTAAATTAATGTTCAGAAGACTGAATTCAGTAGTGACCCAAATATATGACTTGTGCAAGTCTAACATATTTCATATTTTATGAAACTGTTTCAGTTAGTTCTCTAGACAATGCAAAAACGTACTCTGCAAGTGAGAGCTGAAATGTTAGATAAATTTGAACATTGGTTAATTCTTGATTCGGAATATGGAAAATGTACCAATGATTTCAGATTTTAGAACTTGCCATGCTATACCAATCAACTTCTAGCTATTCCTTTTCCTAAATATCTTTGAATTCAGGGTATTTTTCTCCATTACCACCATTTGATTCTAAGATGCTATCATTTTCCACGTGCTTATTACACAAGTCTCTTACTCAGGGTCGCTTCATTACTCCTACTGTACTTCCATTTGCTCCATTTATTTATTTATCTTTTAATTGGGGCACAGTTGCTTTATCTTGTTGTGTTAGTTTTTGCAGTACAACGAAGTGAATCAGCTAAATGTGTACATATATTCGCTCTCTTTTGGGCCTCCCTCCCTTCCACCCCTTGCCTCACCCCATACCTCTAAGACACCACAGAGCACCGAGCTGAGCTCCCCGCTTTACAGCAGATTCCCAATAGCCCAATGCATTTCCAAGTGTGGGTGGAGTGATGTTTTATTTTTTTTAATACATTATATAATTCCCCTCCTTAAAATTCTTTAATGCACTCTTAATGAAATTAACTTTTTAAAAAAGCTACAGAATCAAATTCTGCTTAACACCTTCTGATTACAATTTCAAGCAAACGTCGTGTTATCTTTCCACCTTGTGCCTTTATATAAGCTGTTTTTTTCTTCTTCACGGCTGACTACCTCCCAATTCCAATTAACAATTGCTAGTCATTCTTCAGATCTCAATTCATGTTACCTTCTCAAAGAAGCCCATTCCAGAAAAGACATCACTGTAACGTGTTTATGTGTCTTTATACTGCTTCAATGCATTTTTCACAACTGCTAATTACACAGTTTTTAATGACTTGTCTGCATATTTACCAAACAAGAGCCTGTATGATTCTTGATTATGAAGGATAAGTCTGTGACATTCGCCAGTGTCCCCAAGGCTTTAAATGCCAAGAGAGCCAGGAAAGACTACAGTTTTGCTTAACATACATCTCCAGCTCTTAGCAGTGTCTTCCCACGGTTCAGTTCAGTTCAATCACTCAGTTGTGTCTAACTCTTTGCAACCCCATGTACTGCAGCACTGCAGGCCTCCCTGTCCAGCACCAACTCCCGGAGTCTACACATACTCACGTCCATTGAGTCAGTGATGCCATCTAACCATCTCATCCTCTGTCATCCCCTTCTCCTCCTACCTTCAATCTTTCCCAGCATCAGGGTCTTTTCAAATAAGTCAGTTCTTCACATCAGGTAGTCAAAATATTGGAGTTTCAGCTTCAGCATCAGTCCTTCCAATGAACTTGCAGGACTGATCTCCTTTAGGATGGACTGGTTGTATCTCCTTGCATTTCAAGAGACTTTCAAGAGTCTCCTCCAACACCAAAGTTCAAAATCATCAATTCTTTGGCCTCATCTTTCTTTATAGTCCAACTTTCACATCCATACATGACTACTGGAAAAACCATAGCTTTGACTAGATGGACCTTTGTTGGGAAATAATGTTTCTGCTTTGCAATATGCTGTCTAGGTTGGTCACAACTTTTCTTCCAAGAAACAAGCATCTTAATTTCATGGCTGCAGTCACCACCTGCAGTGATTTTGGTGCCCCCCAAAATAAAGTGTGCCACCGTTTCCATTGTTTCCCCATCTATTGGCCATGAAGTGATGGAACCAGATGCCATGATCTTAGTTTTCTGAATGTTGAGTTTAAAGCCAACTTTTTCACTCTCTTCTTTCACTTTCATCAAGAGGCCCTTTAGTTCTTCATTGTTTTATGTCATAAGGTTGGTGTCATCTGCATATCTGAGCATCTAGAAAATGTTTGTTGAATTGATAAATAACAAATGAAAAGTGAAAGAAGCCAACATGACTAACTTGTAACCCTGTTGGTCACTATGTTCAGTATCTGCTCATTGAAAATGAAGTGAAGGGTTGTTGACTGTCTTCTAAATATCCTTCCTAATCCCCAGATTTATATGAGGGTCTACTTTCAGTTCTCACAGCTCATAGAATGTGAAGACCTATGTGTGACTGTTTTCCTGAGACTGTCATTTGAGCCTTGTTCTTTGAGAGTTATAATTTATAAAATACATATTGTAATGTTGCTAGAAATTAAATATATATATATTCAAATTTCACAAGAGTTATTCACTTACAAACATACCACAAAAATTTAAGTTAAACCACATTAAACAATTTAAACAGTTTAAGACTTAAAGTAATAAAGAACTACATAAGAAGCTTATTAATACATAGGTGAAATTATGGTTGCTTAACTTTGGCTTACCCTTTCATTAAAAAAAAGAAATCCTTTACAGGTAGAATGATATAAACAGAAATATCTGTGTCTAGTATTAATTTGATAAATAAAGGGAAAATGACACATATAAACATAAATATTTAGATTTTGCTGAAATTTATTATAGAATGATTTTTTTCCTGTACTATCATTTTTAAGGTAATGGATATGTTTTCCTGTACAAAGCACACTCATGAAAATATGTTAGAGACTAAAGTTACCTTTTCTCCATTATTCTTTGGGAAGTCACAGTCTAGTTTTAAATGTATAACATTTGGTAGGATAATATTAATATTTCCTCAAAGTTTCTTGTGAATTTCATGGAAATGAATAAGAATGTAGTTTTCTTCCTGTGTAGAGTAGATAACCCTTGGCATCATTTTCTAATTCTTGAAATCACCTAATTGTAAATAGAGGACAGTGAGAAGGTATTCTTCAAATGGAATGATTTAGCTAGACAGTCATTTATTAGAAATAAATGAGGAAAAATGTATCTTTAAATAAAGAATCAGTAAATTCATTTTAGAAGTGGAAATATGTCATTCACTAGAAAGCCATATTCTTATTTTGGAGTGTAATTGCTCATGCTTACTGAGTACCTCATAGCAGGCACTTTATGAGCACCTATATACATTGCTCCTTCTGTTTCCAAAAATAACTAATCTGCTATTTAAGTATTACTACTCCCTTTGTGGAGATAAAGAAACTGAGGCTCAAAAATTTGGAGTCTTTCTGTAAATAGAGAAGGAAGCACAAGGATATTATCCAGAATGAATTTTTTTTCCAAAGCTTTGTTCCTTTAGTTTGGTTCAAAATTCCCTATAAATATTTGTTAAATGCTATATGGATGGGTTACAAAAATAGATAAGTACTTTTTTTTTTAATCATATAGTCTTTGGAGACAAATAGAACAGCAAAGGTAACTTCAAAGATACAAAACAAAAGGATTTTATCACCAGTGAAAATAGAGCCATCATCTATGCCAGACATTCAGGAAAACTCTTCACTGAACAGATGCCCTGTAAGTTGGTTTCATTGGCTAACTAAAACTTTGCAAGAAAGGATATTGGGCATTGAAAATAGAATAAATGCATTGCTGATAGGGTTTAAAGGTAAAAATTTGTCACATCAATTTATTTATGTGGCTTCTGCACAATTAACATTAACACAGCATTAAACACACAACAACTGAGAAAATGCAAACATATCCAAACACATAAAGCATTTATTAAAAGCAAAATATGCTTCCAGAACCCTGGGTTGATTTTTATACAATCCAGGCCCATGTATTGTTTCCCAAGAACAAAAGAGACACTCAGAGACATCTTGAAACAGAAAATGGAGAAAGATAGTATAAGAGAGAAAAAGGGAAATCTTAGATTCAGTTCTTTGGTAATCTGACAGATGAAGACTAATACATTAGCTTTATTAAACATCCCCATTCTAAACTGTAGTCTGCCACCCAGCAGAGGAAGACTCAGCAGGCTGTATATAGATACATTTAGGTATCTCTCACTGGGGGACATGGAGTAGTAGTAGGTGCCTGCCTACCCTGCTACAGGATACTAGAACTCAAAGAATAGAGAGGAAATAGTTGAACTACCCATATCCAGGTTATTTCCTCAAGTTCACCACTAGGAAGCCAGTCCTACTTAGGGGTATTCAAGTAAGAAAAAGTTTTGAGAAAACAGAAATAACTTTTTTATTACTATTCTTTTCTAATTACAATGGAAAGGAAATTTCTTCATGGACACATAAGTGATGGATGGGGCTAATGTTTTTCAGATTTTTATTTTCTTATTTGTTTCAACATTTAATCTCGTCTATCTATTCAGGAAAAAAGAAGGGATAGCATTGTATCACCTTCATGATACTCTCTCCAATTATCTGTTGCTCTTCTGAGTTCTCTGAATCCAAGATGGTGAATTAGCCTTTAACAAAAGAAGGCTCTGAAATGGGTCCAACAGTTAACTCTAAGACTATGCTGCTTCCTAAGTCCAAACTTTACAATCTATTCCATTTCCCATTCAAGATATATAAGCCCTGTTCAACACATTTCACTAGAACCTACAAATAATAGCTTCAATGTATTTTACACAGTAAATCAAAATGTAATACATTCCACATATAAATAATATGAGCCCCTCTAACTATCCAAATCTCAGAGTAATCAAGACTGATATAATTGTATTTCCCTTGAATTTTGCAACTAAAATAGGGAGTTCAAATTCATTAAGGTTTAGTTAAAAGTAATCATAAACCAATATATTTTCTTAGCCAATTTGTTATTCTTTTTCATCTCCAACAAGTGAAGTTTTACCCATGCACAAAGGGAGAGTAAGGACAAAGTTCCTATAGCAAATATGTTGGCTACCTTCTACCAAAACAAGTGTTAATTTCTTTAGGTCCTTTGAGGTTGAATTAAATCGACCCCACATTTCATATTTCTCAGTTTTAACATTAACACAGCATTAAACACACAACAATTGAGAAAATGCAAACATATCCAAACACCTAAAGTATTTATTAAAAGCAAAAATATGCTTCCAGAACCCTGGGCTGATTTTTATACAATCCAGGCCCATGAATTGTTTCCCAAGAACAAAAGAGAGACTCAGGGACATCTTGAAACAGAAAATGGAGAAAGATAGTATAAGAGAGAAAAATAAAAATCTTAGATTCAGTTCTCTGGAAATCTGGCATATACAGTGTTAATAAAGCAACTGAAATTTCCATATCTGGAAGGGGAAAAGAAAGCTACCCATGCATACAGCATTTCTTATCAGCAAAGGGAATTTACCACCCTTTCTACATGGAACTTAAAATTCAATACAGCACCTGGTAACATTATCAGGCATCATTTAAAGCTGACTTCCATCTCCATGTCACACAATAAATATGTGTTTTCCTTTTAAGACCTGTGTTCTGAGCTAACTGGTCTGCATGAAGAATGAACTATGTCTCTCTTCTCTTGCTGTGGCCTTGCTTGTTTCAGCCAGATAATCACTTTGAACAGACGTTTGAATGAAGCTGCTCTCTGAGCATCTGAAGCCCAAGTACCTAGGACACTAGGGAAAATACTTTTGTAGTGCCCTCTTCAGAAAACTCTGTGCCTTGCCTAAATTTTGAATTTTCTAAGCCTTGAATAACTTTTGAGTCTTCAGAGGTAGTAGAAATATTTTCTTCTGCCATATCATTCTTAGGGCATTGGTATTACCTCTGGTCTTCCCTGGTGGCTCAGAGGTTAAAGTGTCTGCCTGCAGTGTGGGAGACCCATGTTTGATCCCTGGGTCAGGAAGATCCCCAGAGAAGGAAATGGCAACCCACTTGGTACTCTTGCCTGGAAAATCCCATGGACGGAGAAGCCTGGTAGGCTACAGTCCATAGGGTTGCAAAGAGTTGGACACGATTGAGTGACTTCACTTTCCCTTTTCTGGTACTTTATCTATGTCTTTTGTTGCTTCCCTACTGTTAGCCAGTCTCAGCTTATTGTTTTCACTTTTTAAGACTTGCTTCTTGAGGTTTGCTTTTCTTTGCTGCTATCTTCTGCACCTACTATCTGCAGCATCTTCTCTTTCCTTCTGCTCCATATGTTTCATCTCCACTTCATCTTCTCTCAGCTTTCATCACACACTGGATTAGATGGTTAAATTCCAGAATACATAGGTGATATCACATTTCTTTTTTCAACTCTGTCTTCTTTTTTGTTCTGCATTATGAAACTGGGGCCTGTGGGGACATTCTCACTCCTCCCATGGTTTTCTTTATGCTCCCAACTTTGTCATTTTAAAGGCAAATCTAATAAATAACTTTGAGTTCTGGGCCAGTATCAGAGATGAGGGGCTATGAATTGGCTCTAATTTGCTTTCCTTCTGTGTATATAAATTTTACAGTGTCATAAAGATGTCCTTCATTGTTTGTGTTTTTAAGTTTATTTATTTATTTATTACAGTTTATTTTCTTTTTTCCTTGGACATGGAATTTCTTTATCTTTTTTTAGATAGGGTGAGGTTTGTGAGAAGAAAGTACAGTAACAATTCCCTTATAACAACTCCAACTTTATTTCAATTCATTTAAATGTTACCCTGTGCAGGAACATTTATCTAAATTCTCCTTGTGAAGGAAAAGGAAATGGTGAAATGCTATTAACACTTAAATCATAGTTGTAGCCCTTGTACTTAGTACACTTGTGGCCTTTAATAAATAACTTAATCTGAAGTTGTCACTTGGGCAGCTAAAAAATGAAGGCTTAAAAAGCAAACAAAAATATTTGTCTCATCTTTCTCTTAATATGAACCATCTTAAAATTGAAAACTGCTATGCCTATAAATTTTCCGTTGATAGTCTATGTTTTATATATTTGAATTTTCATGCATTGAATTTCCTTAGAGCACAGATGTCTGATTTCATCTTATTTATATTTAGAAAAATATTTTGTATAGCATATAGATATTGTCAAAGAAATTTCACATAGATGTCTTTAAACTTTGCAATAATTCTGATAGCTAGATACTGTTAGCTCTGAAGATTTACATTTAAAAGTGGTAAGTTACTGGCCTATGGTCCATAATACCAAATACAAAAACAAATTTTGTAGTAATGTTGTTCCTGCCGCTGCTAAGTCGCTTCAATCTTGCCAGACTCTGTGCGACCCCATAGATGGCAGCCCACCAGGCTCTCCCATCCCTGGGATTCTCCAGGCAAGAGCACTGGAGTGGGTGTAGTAATGTTGACCTAGATGCAATTTTAATGGGTAATAAGTAAAATGTGCTTTTTCTTTTATGAACAAATTAGGATATATGGATGTTTGGTAATGTTCAACTCGTAATTAGCTCTCCTGCTGACCAGATAATCATATAGTCAGCAATTAAAGCTTATTGAATATCTTTTCAGAGGTGAAAAAACATTAGAAGGAGTACCATCTAAAGTCTCTCAAATGCAAGGAGTCAATGAAAAGGAGGACTAGACTGTCTGAGCTAGTCTTCAAAGACACACAAAAAAACATGAAAAATAGAGGACTTAGAAGAATGGTTTGTAGAGACTCTGGAATAGCACTGCTAATCTATATACAAATTCCTGAAGGTCTTAGGTGATTTTATTTAAAATAATTAATTTGCATAAATTTATCTGACAGTGATTTTTATGAATCACCTTTATTTCTGAGATTTTAAAGGTAATAGCTTCTATTTATACCACTGGAAGATATACTGCTTTACAAGTAAAATGGAAATGCTTTCCCATTACAGGTAAGAGTTACAGATAATAGAATAGGGTAAAAATAATTTTTATAGTTTAATAATAGCAAAGCTAATTTTTATTACTAGATAACTAAGTTCCTTTTAAAGGTTTTTGAAAAGTTTCTATTATAGAATTTGGAAATATAGTTATATTTAAACATATTATAAATATAAATATGCATAAAATTTTAAGTGAGCAGAGTATAACTATCTTAACTATCTCAAAATAGTGAGAATGTTTGGACAAAGAATGAATTTCTGTACATTTATATAATCAAGATTCTCAATTTACCAACTTTCAATGAGTCAAAAAATAAAGAGGCAAATCTATTCAATTGGAGATTCAAACTTGTTCCTATATAGTTTTACTATGTGTTTATGAAGGAATCATCTTGTCGGGGGAGTGTGTAATTTCCTTGGTTCTGTCTCACTGCAAAAAATTTGAAGCAATGGATGGACCAATGTTACAGCTTGGTGTTACAGCTCAGTTACAGCTCAGTTTTATTTGGCAAGCAGAGGAAAATGCATCCTCGAGGCGTGTAGGGGAGCCAACTGAGAAGAATCAAAGAGAGGGCCTCAATTTTGCGTCCTCTTTTTATGTTTTTTTTTTTTTTTTTTCTCCCCTTGAGACTGCCTTATGTAAATTGTTTCAGCCAGGAGGACTGTTTTTTTTTCACCTGAGGTTCTCACTCTGGTCCTTGGACCATCCTCTTCTATTTTTGCAGGCTTTCTCTTCTTTGTCTTTTAGTCATTGCCATTCTGGACTCCTTTTTCCTATTTTAACTATCTAACACTCTTATCAATAGTCTTTCAGAATCTAATCTTTTTCAACTATGGAAGCTTCTCTATAATAAAAGAAGATTGAATTATAGCCAATATCTGCTCTGTTTTTTATTTTCAAGCAATTTCCTGATTTTCTTTACAAATCACTGCTTAGATAATTAAAATATAGCTAGAATTTTTATACATTATACAAGTCAAAGGTTGAAATAAATTTCTAAAATCATTCACTTCTGTCCATATGTCCTGCTAAATATCCATTTTTGACTTGCCTTAATTTATTCTAGCTATCATGATTATTTTCAATCTAAATGTTTAGTTACTAATTCTTTTGTAATAAAAACTATTCATTTTAAAATCATTTTAGAAATTAGGCAGTAAATATAATTTATCAGCTTGCTAATTGCTTTAGTAAATTATATTTATACCTAATAAGAATAATATGCATTTACTAAAGTACTCATTAGACTTAAGACATATGTCAGCATAACCAAGTCTAGTCACTTACTGAAAATCAAAATAAAACTAAATTTCATTGTGATATCACTGCATCTCCTTCTATTATCCTTATAATAGGAAAACTCCCATCTTTATAAGTTGAAATTGTGAATCTTGTAGTGTCCCAAAGATGAAAAAACAGAAAAAAACCAAGGGCCTTGAAATGCAGGAATGCCCAAAACCAGATCCTTATTATCCTTCCCACCCCCATGTTATAACCAGTAAGGAATTTCAGGTCCTCCTGAGCAGTATAACCTGTCTCCCCTCCTACCTCATAGGGATAAGGTATTTGCCTTACCTTGCCTCCACCCAGTATAGATGCCTCATCTAATCAGCAATTGACCCACAAGAACCCTATCCCGCTCCTGGAACTCTGGATATAAAAATGAACCAAGGACCCCTATTCAATGTCAGCTTTCCCTGGAGCTTGACTGCTATTCTAACAGCATCTCCCACTCTAATAACCTCTATTTTCCTTTCATCCTGTCTCATGTCTAGAAATTCTTTTCCAACCCACTCCCAGACTACAACAAATTTTCCTACTTTGCAGAGCATCCATGATGCCTGCGTAGTTCAATTAAGTGGAAAGGAAAAAGAAAATTAAATTTTTACACATCATTTGTTGTGGTCAGGGCAAACTCCAAAGTACTTCTGCAACAGCAGTGAATATCATAATTGTTGGGGATAGCAATTTACCTTTATCAAAACAACACTTATCATATGACAATGTGTTGATTTGAACTATATTCTTATTAATTGTGTCTGGCTTTGCATTGAATTTGATCTCTTTTAGTTGTGACATAAAAGATATTTGTGGGAAGAGATTATACTTAGTTCTGCAATTTGAAGCATTAATTTGTAGAACTCAAACTATCTGTTTGGCAATTAACATCTTTTTTTCTTACTCACAACATATAAATATACTTCGTTCACTACCACCACTTAACCACATGTTAGGAGACAATGGATATTGTTTTAAAAGTCCTTAGTATATTCTATGTCCTTTATATATAAATAATTATCATCATTCATCTACTATTGTTGCATTAAAGAATTTTATTCAAGTAACAGAGAAACTACTATTATTAAAACTTTGAACATGAAACTTAAAAGCAAAATAATTAATTGGATCTTAATTACATATATAATGCAAGAAATAGTCATTTAAAATACATCAAATGAATACATTTGAAAAAATTTCTTGGGACATTTATAAATTCTCTATTGCTATTTTAAGCCAACTTAATAACTACTGCCAGAATATACCAGGGATATTACTAAGTTACTTAACAGACTCCCTGTTCACATATTTATTAAATTCCTGGCAACTAATTTATCAATTTCCTGAAAACTTTCATTGATCAAAGTGCCTGATTAACATCAGGAAATAGACTCAGATTATTATAATTTTTTCCTATTAAATAATTATTTTTCAAGTGTCAATGTTGTAGAAATTAAACACAGAATGGAGACCAAACTTGTCCTCAGCAGACAAAACCACTAACACCATGTAACCAGAACTAAATCTAGCTTATTTCATGAACATAGATGACATTTAACTTAGGTTATTTCTCATAAATGCCTCTGATAATCATAAAAACAGCTTATTTCACATCCTAAAATGGTATGAGGTATTCCTTTCAAACAATCCCCTGCCATCTAGAAACCCCTATTGTAATAACCAGTCATTATAAAGGTTAAAAACTTTTTCTTTCATCTTATAAGCCATCCCATAATAGCATGCCTGTGAGCTCCAAATCAGTTTTGATTTTGAAAACTCTCAGTTCCCATAGACTACTTCCTATAGAAGCACAGTAGACTTCTATCACATACTATTTTATCAGTCTGTGGCATTAATTTTCATATTTCTGAATTTTTAACACCATTGCTATATGACAGAAATACTATATCAAAGCAGACATCATAATAATCACTTCAGTGTACATTTCATATCCATGGCAGATCTGAATTTAAGCCATGGAGATAGAAACAATTTTGGTTTTGATCAAAAGTAACAACTGAGACTGTGGGAGGTGGGGGGGAAGCTAAAGATGGAGGGAACAAATGTATACCCATGGCTGATCCATGCTGATGTATGACAAAAAGCAATACAATATTGTAATTATCCTTCAATTAAAAATAAATAAAGAGAAATGGTAAAGGAAACAATTTTTTAAATGGCAAATAAAATTATTGGAATAGAAACAAGTTGCTATTTTTTTCTCCAGACTGTAAACTCATGATTAAAATGCCAGTTTACACTATTATATTTAAAGTTATATACTATATTTATAAGTTATAATATTATAAAGTTATATTTAAACTTTATATTATATTTGAAGTTAAACTGTTAAACTGTATATTTGGTATTGAATGCTATAAGTTATGCAAAGTAGTTTAGGACAATGGTGACTTTTTAGACTCTTAAAGATAATATTTTGTATAGTGTTGTTGTTCAGTTGGCAAGTCACTTCCAACTTTACATGACCCCATGGACTGCAGCACTCCAGATTCCTCTGTCCTCCTCTGTCTCCTGGAGTTTGCTCAAACTCATGTCCATCGAGTCGGTGATGCCATTCAACAGTCTCAGCCATTGTCATCTCCTTCTCCTCCAGCCTTCAATCTTTTCCAGCATCATGGTCTTCTACAATAAGTTGGCTCTTTGCATCAGGTGGCCAAAGTATTGGACCTTTGGCTTCAGCATCAGTCCTTCCAATGAATATTCAGGATTAATTTCTTTCAGGATTGACTTGTTTGATCTCATTTATGTCCAAGGGACTCTCAAGAGTCTTCTCCAACACCACAGTAAAAGCATAAATCCATTGGCTCTCAGCCTTCTTTATGGTTCAGTCAAGACTATGGTTTTTCCTGTGGTCATGTATGGATGTGAGAGTTGGACCGTGAAGAAAGCTGAGTGCTGAAGAATTGATGCTTTTGAACTGTGGTGTTGAAGAAGACTCTTGAGAGTCCCTTGGACTGCAAGGAGATCCAACCAGTCCATCCTAAAGGAGATCAGTCCTGGGTGTTCATTGGAAGGACTGATGCTGAAGCTGAAAAACCAATACTCTGGCCACCTCATGTGAAGAGTTGACTCACTGGAAAACACCCGGATGCTGGGAGGGATTGGGACAGGAAAAGAAGGGAATGACAGAGGATGAGATAGCTGGATGGCATCACCGACTCGATGGATGTGAGTTTGCGTGAATTCCGGGAGTTGGTGATGGACAGGGAGGCCTGGCATGCTGTGATTCATGGGGTCGCAAAGAGTTGGACACGACTGAGTGCCTGAACTGAATTGAACTGAACTGAACTGAATTATCCTATATTTTGAGCAATCTATTTTCCACATTTTTAAATTACCATTTTTATTACATACAAACTCTAATGACAAGTGCTACAGAGTACTGAAAAGAATTTGATGCCATAAACTTAGATGTTGACATTGATAGTCAATTTCCATTGTGAAATAAATGCCAGATGGAGACATAAACATTTAAATAATCAGAAAACCTGATCTGGATGAAGCCAACCATGGTGAGAATGTAAAGAGAGAGAAGAGCTATCCTGGAATACCAATGAACAAGGCTGTTTAAGAGATTAGAAAACAGTCGAGGACAATGTAGGAGAAAATCTAAGGTACCTGCCCCCTATAAACTAAACACTGTGCACTCTGGAGAACAGAAGTAGTTACCAGGCAATACGTTTTCAAAAGTTACAGTATGAGTAAAAAAAATGTGTCCTTTGTCTTTAGTAACAAAGGTGTTCCAGGTACTTTGGCAAGAGTAGTTTCAGAGAAGTAATGGACCAAAACTCCTGAGACTTGAATTGCTGCCTCTGAAATGTAAAACACTGAGATCTGTTAATAGAAACTGGACACAGAAATTTTTCACAAAATTTATATACAAAATTAGAATAGCATTGAATTTAACTGACCACAAATAAATGAAATAGAATGAAGGAAAACCACAAAGACCAAAAAACAAAAACAAAACAGCTATTCATGTGAAATATATTCATAGTACACTGGCTTCAAATGGTTATATTTTAATTCTTCCTCTAAAGGTAAGATTATTTCTTCTCAATATTGGGGGCAAAATTTTATCCTCAAAATTTCTTTAAGTAGAGGAATCTAATTCTGTTTAAGACAAAGCCCTAAAGAAATTACACTGAAAATATGAATAAGAGTTTTTCCTTGTGTGGAGGTTCTCAAAAGCCTATATAACCCAGACAGACTGAGATATACTTCTATAGAAGATAGAGGATAGATTGCTGACTGTAATAATAAAACTCCATAATCATAGCATGCTTACATGCAGAACTACATAAAATTAGGCCAAATGACAAGTATATAGCACATACTCAGTAAGTGCTATATATCATGATTAAGCTTGACCTTAAAACTGAATAGAAGTTTTATATTGGATACAGAGATAGAGAGAAAACATAATGGTAGAGATGATAGAGTAATCAGAGAGCAAAATAAAAGAAACTTGAAAATGCTAGGCGTATCCAGAAAAATACCTTAGTCTACTGAAATATTGTTATGCTTCTACTGATATATCATCCATTCAGGAAAGGCACATCAAGTTATCTATTTAAAATGTAATTTGCATCAAATTATCTTAAAATGTAATGATGCTGATTAGATCCCAGGGATACAAATTCAAATCATAGTTCATGCTCTCAAGCAATTTGAAGTTTAGTGAAATTTAGGGGAACAGTTGGACAGGGCTTGGTGACTGAACAACAATAAAAGTATAATAGCAACAGAATGAAATGAAAAAGTGTGTTTTTGAGGAATTTTGTAGGATATGAGAGCTTTTTTAGGTAAAGAGTGGCAGGATGGCAGTGTGGAGATCGCTCACCACATCCAAGGATTAGATCAGCAAATGAGCCCATAAGTTCTGTAAGAAGTCAGGAGCAGAAACTTTGAGATTTCTCACTAGACTGTCTTCCCTGACAGTCCCAAAGGAGCATTTCAGGCCTTCAGATCAGTTCAGTTCAGTTCAGTCACTCAGTCGTGTCCAACTCTTTGCGACTCCATGAATCGCAGCACGCCAGGCCTCCCTGTCCATCGAGTCAGTGATGCCATCCAGCCATCTCATCCTCTGTCGCCCCCTTCTCCTCCTGTCCCCAATCCCTCCCAGCATCAGAGTCTTTTCCAATGAGTCAACTTTTTGCATGAGGTGGCCAAAATACTGGAGTTTCAGCTTTAGCATCATTCCTTCCAAAGAACAACCAGGACTGATCTCCTTTAGGATGGACTGGTTGGATCTCCTTGCAGTCCAAGGGACTCTCAACAGTCTTCTCCAACAACACAGTTCAAAAGCATCAATTCTTCGGCACTCAGCTTTCTTCACAGTCCAACTCTCACATCCATACATGACCACAGGGAAAACCATAGCCTTGGCTAGACGGACCTTAGTCAGCAAAGTAATGTCTCTGCTTTTGAATATGCTATCTAGGTTAGTCATAACTTTCCTTCCAAGGAGAAGCGTCTTTTAATTTCATGGCTGCAGTCACCATCTGCAATGATTTTGGAGCCGCCCAAAATAAAGTCTGACACTGTTTCCCCATCTATTTCCAATGAAGTGATGGGACCAGATGCCATGATCTTCATTTTCTGAATGTTGAGCTTTAAGCCCACTTTTTCACTCTCTCCTTTCACTTTCATCAGGAGGCTTTTTAGTTCCTTTTTAATTTCTGCCATAAGGGTGGTGTCATCTGCATATCCGAGGTTATTGATATTTCTCCCAACAATCTTGATTCCAACTTGTGTTTCTTCCAGTCCAGCGTTTCTCATGATGTACTCTTCATATAAGTTAAATAAGCAGGGTGACAATATACAGCCTTGACGTACTCCTTTTCCTATTTGAAACCAGTCTGTTGTTCCATGTCCAGTTCTAACTGTTGCTTCCTGACCTGCATACCGATTTATCAAGAGAGTTATGTCCAATTCTATGTGACCCTGTGGACTGTAGACCACCAGGCTCCTCTGTCCATGGGATTCTCCAGGCAAGAATACTGGAGTGGGTTGCCATGCCCACCTCCTGTGGATCTTCCAGACTTAGAGATTGAACTTGCATCTCTTATGTCTCCTGAAGCCTCTATTCTCTAGTATTTGTAAAATATTTTAGCATTATGTAAAGCCTTACTTTTGGAATTTACTTTCTTCAAATATAGATTTTCAAATATTACAGTATGAAGGTCTATTAAGTTAAAAAGCAGTGTACTTTATCTGATTCCTAAAGGAACAAATACTGTCAAAATATCACCAAGCCTCTGTCATATGTTGTTAGAAAAAGAAGAGCAGCAAGTGTTCCAAATCTTTGATAAGTTGATTTGTGATAGTTTGACACCAATGTAAAGAGTCTAATCTTACCACTTTGCTCTTTCCCTCACAATGTTTCTAAATCATGTTCTTAATCACAGATCAGAACATAGCATTCCCTCCTATGTAAGTTTAAGAAAGTAAGTAAGTGTGAGCTGCTCAGTTGTGCCTGACTCTTTGCGACCCCATGGACTGTAGCCCATCAGGCCCCTCTGTCCATGATATTTTTCAGGCAAGGATACTGGAGTGGGTTGCCATTTCCTTCTCCAGGGGATCTTCCCAACCCAGGGATTGAACCTAGGTTTCCTGCACTGCAGGCATATTCTTTACCAACTGAGCTACAAGGGAAGCCCCTTCTTATGTGGTATTAAGCAAATGGCTTGTAGCTTAGTAACATCTGAATCATACTAATACCAAAAAACAAACATACCAAAAAGTTCTTTAGATTGAACCAAGGTTGTTGTGATAACACGAATTTGAACTGCTAGCCCTGAAGACGAATTCAATTTAAAAAAAAATACATTCTATTACTCTGCTCAACGAATTGGTGGCATAATTCTATACAATCAACAAATAATTACTGATTGTCTGAGTGTCATAAATATGTCAGGTATTGAATATTACTATTCATATAAGGTCTAGCCTGCTAAGAGGAACAGCCCAATGGACAGTTAGCATACTCTGTGAGAAGTTCTATTGTGGACTATTGTCTAGAAATCATAAGAGCCGAAAAAAAAAAAAAAAAAGAACAAACAAACAATGGAGGGAAGGAGTATACTTGATCTGCATTATATAAAGGAATCTTCAGAAGAATGATGTCAGGACTGAGAGGATGTGAGGTAGATGGGACTGGAAAGGGCATTGCAGAGCAATGTAACTTCATTTGTCAATCTATCGAGCCATGAGAAGGACCAGGCATCCACATGTTGTACACTGCTTGAAGAGCTCATTTTAGGGTTGCTGGAGATGAAGCAGAAGATAGAAACTGAGATGGAACAATTGACAGCTTTTCACACAACTCTAAGGTTGATAAAGCTTTTTTTTTTAACTCAAGTTTTCAAAAATTTATTGGTACTCATAATAATTTTATTCCTAATGTTGGATCATTGAAAAAGCAAAAGAGTTTCAGAAAAACATTTACTTCTGTTTTATTGACTACGCCAAAGCCTTTGTGTTTATCACAACAAACTGCGGAAAATTCTTCAAGAGATGGGGGTACCAGACCACCTGACCTGCCTCTTGAGAAATCTGTATGTAGGTAAAGAAGCAACAGTTAGAAATATACATGAACAAAAGATTGGTTCCAAATCAGGAAAGGAGTATGTCAAGGCTGTATACTGTCACCCTGTTTATTTACCTTACATGCAGAGTACATCATGGAAAATGCTGGGCTGGATGAAGCACAAGCTGGAATCAAGATTGCCAGGAGAAATATCAATAACCTCAGATATGCAGATGACACCATCCTTATGGTAGAAAGTGAAGAAAAACTAAAGAGCCTCTTGATGAAAGTGAAAGAGGAGAGTGAAAAAGTTGACTTAAAGCTCCACATTCAGAAAACTAAGATCCTGGCATCTGATCCCATCACTTCATGGGAAATAGGTGGGGAAATAGTGGATACAGTGAGAGACTTTATTTATTTATTTATTTTTGTCTCCAAAATCACTATGGATGGTGACTGCAGCCATGAAATTAAAAGATGTTTGCTCCTTGGAAGAAAAGTTATGACTACCTAGACAGCATAGTAAAAAGCAGAGACATTACTTTGCCAACAAAGGTCCATCTAGTCAAAGCTATGGTTTTTCCAGTAGTCATGTACAGATGTGAGAGTAGAACTATAAAGAAAGCTGATTACCGAAGAACTGATGCCCTTGAACTGTGGTGTTGGAGAAGACTCTTGAGGGTCCCTTGGACTGCAAAAAGATCCAACCAGTCTATCCTAAAGGAAATCAGTCTGAAATATTCATTGGAAGGACTGACGTTGAAGCTGAAACTCTAATAATTTGGCCACCTGATGCAAATAACTGATTCATTTGAAAAGACCCTGATGTTGGGAAAGATTGAAGGCAGGAGGAGAAGGGGATGACAGAGGATGAGATGGTTGGATGGCGTCACCAACTCAATGGATATGAGTTTGACTAAACTCCAGTAGTTGGTGATGGATAGGGAGGCCTGGTGCACTGCAGTCCATGGGATCGCAAAGAGTTGGACATGAACAGCAACTGATCTGATCTAAACTGGATATGAAATAATCTATTACCTACAAGATGTTAGGTCTCCTTAGTTTTTGTCAATTATATTTTATATAATATGCTCATATATTTTAGCTAATATTATTTACTTGGGAAAAGAAGCTATACAAATAATATATATAGCTGCTTTCTATAGGAAAATTCTGGCAGTATTATATATTTCTGATGCCCTCTTCTTCTCTAAGGATCTGACTTTATATCTGACATTGATATTGAGTACTCCTCTTAGCTTCTAGATTCTGAACAAATCTTTTGTATGATCCATATGTAACATCTGGACTTCTAAGGTTTTTCTTTCCTTCAACTTCAATGTACTATTCAGTACAATTCAGTTCAGTAGCTCAGTCGTGTCCGACTATTGCGACCCCATGAATCACAGCATGCCAGGCCTCCTTGTCCATCACCATCTCCCGGAATTCAGTCAAACTCATGTCCATCGAGTCGGTGATGCCATCCAGTCATCTCATCCTCTGCCGTCCCTTTCTCGTCCTGCCCCCAATCCGTCCCAGCATTGGAGTCTTTTCCAATGAGTCAACTCTTCTCATGAGGTGGCCAAAGTATTGTAGTTTCAGCTTTAGCATCAGTCCTTCCAATGAACACCCAGGACTGATCTCCTTTAGAATGGACTGGTTGGATCTCCTTGCAGTCCAAGGGACCCTCAAGAGTTTCTCCAACACCACAGTTCAAAAGCATCAAATCTTTGGTGTTCAGCTTTCTTCACAGTCCAACTCTCACATCCATACATGACCACAGGAAAAACCATAGCCTTGACTAGACAGACCTTTGTTGGCAAAGTAATGTCTCTGCTTTTTAATATGCTGTCTAGTTTCTTTATAACTTTTATTCCAAGGAGTAAATTTCTTTTAATTTCAAGGCTACAATCACCATCTGCAGTGATTTTGGAGCCCAAAAAATAAAGTCTGATGCTGTTTCCACTGTTTCCCCATCTATTTCCCATGATGTGAAGGGACCAGATGCCATGATCTTAGTTTTCTGAATGTTGAGCTTTAAGCCAACCCTTTCAATTTCCTCTTTCACTTTCATCAAGAGGCTTTTTAGTTCCTCTTCACTTTCTGCCATAAGGGTGGTGTCATCTGCATATCTGAGGCTATTGTTATTTCTCCCAGCAATCCTGATTCCTGCTTGTGCTACTTCCAGCCCAGCGTTTCTCATGATGTACTCTTCATATAAGTTAAGTAAGCAGGGTGACAATATATAGCCTTGACGTACTCCTTTTCCTATTTGGAACCAAGAGGTGACAAGAATACACAGAACTGTACAAAAAATGATCTTCACAACCCAGATAATCACCGTTGTGTGATCACTCACCGAGAGCCAGACATCCTGGAATGTGAAGTCAAGTGGCCTTAGAAAGCATCACTACGAACAAAGCTAGTGGAGGTGATGGAATTCCAGTGGAGCTGTTTCAAATCCTGAAAGATGATGCTGTGAATGTGCTGCACTCAATATGCCAGCAAATTTGGAAAACTCAGCAGTGGCCATAGGACTGGAAAAGTTTAGTTTTCATTCCAGTCCCAGGGAAAGGTAACGGCCAAAGAATGCTCAAAATACCGCACAATTGCAGTCATCTCACAAGCTATCAAAGTAATGCTCAAAATTCTCCAAGCCAGGCTTCAGCAATACCTGCACTGTGAACTTCCTGATGTTCAAGCTGGTTTTACAAAAGGCAGAGGAACCAGAGATCAAATTGCCAACATCTGCTGGATCATCAAAACGCGAGAGTTCCAGAAAAAACATCTATTTCTGCTTTATTGAATATGCCAAAGCCTTTGACTATGTGAATCACAATAAACTGTGGAAAATTCTGAAAGAGATGGGAATACCAGACCACCTGACCTGCCTCTTGAGAAATCTGTATGCAGGTCAGGAAGCAAGAGTTAGAACTGGACATGGAACAACAGACTGGTTCCAATGCACTATTAGAAATTGCAAATCCAGGGGCGCGGTCCTAATATGGTGGAGGAAAAGGACGGAGAGACCACTTTCTCCCTCACAAATTCATCAAAAGAACATTTCAATGCTGAGTAAATTCCACAAAACAACTTCTGAATGCTGGCAGAGGACATCAGGCACCCAGAAAAGCAGATCATTGTCTTCAAAAACAGATAGGAAAAAATATAAAAGACAAAAAAGGAGCCAAAGAGGTAGGGAGGGAGCTCCATTCCGGGAAGGGAATCTTAAGAAGAGAGGTTTCCAAACACCAGGAAACACTCTCGCTGCTGAGTCTGTGGCGAGCTTTGGAAGCACAGAGGGCAACATAACAGGAAGGAAAAATAAATAATTAAAACCAACAGATTACAAGCCCAACAGTAACTCCCCCAGCAGAGAAGCAGCACAGATGCCTGCATCCACCACTAGCAAGCGGGGGCTGGGCAGGGAGGCATGGGAGGCACAGGCGGCAGTGCTTTTTAAGAATCAGGCCACGGGAGGTGCAGGCTGCAGTGCTTTGTAAGATTCGGGCCGGAAAGCCCTGCGCGTAACCAGAGCGAACTAACTTGGGCTAACAAACCAGACTGTGGGACAGCTACCACGCAAAACGCTCGAACATAAGACACCACTAGAACCACACACAGAACAAAGGATGGAACAGAAATAGCCGGCTGCAGACCATCCCCCTCTGGTGACAGGCAGCCAGAGCCATAAGGGCTGGAAGGGGGCAATTGCAGCCCAAGAGAGACATTACCTACCAAAATGCAAGCAGGCTTCTTTGCTAACTAAGACTTCTGGGGATTCTAGACAGTCATCAGCTGCCAGAGAAGGGATGCCAGCGATACACCCAGAAAACCGAGCAGCAGAGATGGGAAAGGTGATAAGTCACAGCAACTGTGCTCGCCAAACACCTGAGCTACTTGGACCTGGGAAGGGCACAAAACGGAGGCCCAACTGAATCTGCACCTCTAAGGGCTGCCTGAGCACCAAGCCTGAGTGGCTTAGACCAGGGAGGTGCGTGCAGCCTAGGGCCGGCCTCAGACGGTTCCCGGCGGAGCAATGTAGAGCCTGAGTGGTGTGCGCCATGAGCAGGGGCAAGCCCAGTGGGGCTGAGACACTGCAAGCACATGCCAGTGTTACTCGTTTGCAGCATCCCTCCCTCCCCACAGCACAACTGAACAAGTGAGCCTAAAAAAAAAAAAAAGTGTCCACCACTGCCTCTCCTGTGACAGGGCGGAAATCAGACACTGAAGAGACCAGCAAACAGAAGAAGTTAAACAGAGGGAACCGCCTTGGAAGTGAACCCACACTGCCCACAACATCAGAGAAAGGGCCAGATATATCTTTACTATTTTTACGATCATTCTTTGTTGTTGTTGTTGTTGTTGATATTGTTATCTGATTGTTTTTTCTTTTCTTTTTCTCTTCTTTTTTTTAACCTTTTTAAAATTTGAAGTCTTCTATTTCTCCTTTAATTTTTATTTTTATAACCTACTATTACTTTCCAAACAAAAAAAAGACCCTATATTTAAAGCAAATGCTGTATATACTCTTTTTGTGGTTGTTGTTGTTTTTTAATAATTCTTGAGGCTTTTTCATTTTTTTTTTCTTTCTTCTCCTTCTTCTTCTTCTTTTCTTTAATATTGTACTTTTCAAAATCCAACCTATACTCTAGATTTTAAATCTTTGCTTTTTGGTATTTGTTGTCAATTTTGTACGTTTAAAAACCAAATATTCAGTACCCAATTTTATCTGAGAGTGAGATTACTGGCTTGACCACTCTCTTCTTGTTTCAATTCAGTTCAGTCACTCAGTCGTGTCTGACTCTTTGCAACTCCATGAATTGCAGCATGCCAGGCCTCTCTGTCCATCACCATCTCCCAGAGTTCACTCAGACTCACGTCCATTGAGTCAATGATGCCATACAGCCATCTCATCCACGGTCGTCCCCTTCTCCTCCTGCCCCCAATCCCTTCCAGCATCAGAGTCTTTTCCAATGAGTCAACTCTTTGCATGCGGTGACCAAAGTACTGGAACTTCAGCTTTAGCATCATTCCTTTCAAAGAAATCCCAGGGCTGATCTCCTTCAAAATGGACTGGTTGGATCTCCTTGCAGTCCAAGGGACTCTCAAGAGCCTTCTCCAACACCACAGTTCAAAAGCATCAATTCTTCGGTCAATTCTTCGGTGCTCAGCCTTCTTCACAGTCCAACTCTGACATCCATACATGACCGCAGGAAAAACCATAGCCTTGACTAGACGGACCTTAGTCGGCAAAGTAATGTCTCTGCTTTTGAATATACTATCTAGATTGGTCATAACTTTTCTTCCAAGGAGTAAGCATCTGTTAATTTCATGGCTGCAGTCACCATCTGCAGTGATTTTGGAGCCCCAAAAAATAAAGTCTGACACTCTTTCCACTGTTTTGCCATCTATTTCCCATGAAGTGATGGGACCAGATGCCATGATCTTAGTTTTTTTTTTTTTTTTTTTCTCAGCAGCGGCGTGGGCGCGTACAGCGGCACCCCCATGGCGCGGGCCGCCGTCGCTGGCCCGGGGTGTGGGTACTGCATGGCTGCACTGCGCTCCGGCCCCTCGGAGAGCTCGATCTTAGTTTTTTGAATGCAGAGCTTTATGTTAACTTTTTCACTCTCCTCTTTCACTTTCATAAAGAGGCTTTTTAGTTCCTCTTCACTTTCTGCCATAAGGGTGGTGTCATCTGCATATCTGAGGTTATTGATATTTCTCCCAGAAATCTTGATTCCAGCTTGTGTTTCTTCCAGTCCAGTGTTTCTCATGATGTACTCAGCATATAAGTTAAATAAGCAAGGTGACAATATACAGCCTTGATGTACTCCTTTTCCTATTTGAAACCAGTTTGTTGTTCCATGTCCAGTTCTAACTGTTGCTTCCTGACTTGCATACAGATTTCTCAAGAGGCAGGTTAGGTGGTCTGGTATTCCCATCTCTTTCAGAATTTTCCACAGTTTATTGTGATCCACACAGTCAAAGGCTTTGGCATATTCAATAAAGCAGAAATAGATGTTTTTCTGGAACTCTCTTGCTTTTTCCATGATCCAGTGGATGTTGGCAATTTGGTCTCTGGTTCCTCTGCCTTTTCTAAAACCAGCTTGAACATCAGGGAGTTCACGGTTCACATATTGCTGAAGCCTGGCTTGGAGAATTTTGAGCATTACTTTGATAGCTTGTGAGATGACTGCAATTGTGTGGTATTTTGAGCACTCTTTGGCCATTACCTTTCCCTGGGACTGGAATGAAAACTGACCTTTTCCAGTCCTATGGCCACTGCTGAGTTTTTCAAATTTGCTGGCATATTGAATGCAGCAGATTTACAGCACCATCTTTCAGGATTTGAAACAGCGCAACTGGAATTCCATCACCTCCACTAGCTTCGTTTGTAGTGATGCTTTCTAAGGCCACTTGACTTCACATTCCAGGATGTCTGGCTCTAGGTGAGTGATCACACCACAGTGATTATCTTGGTTGTGAAGATCTTTTTTTGTACAGTTCTTCTGTGTATTCTTGTCACCTCTTGGTTCCAAATAGGAAAAGGAGTACATCAAGTCTATATATTGCCACCCTGCTTACTTAACTTATATGAAGAGTACATCATGAGAAACGCTGGGCTGGAAGTAGCACAAGCAGGAATCAGGATTGCTGGGAGAAATAACAATAGCCTCAGATATGCAGATGACACCACCCTTATGGCAGAAAGTGAAGAGGAACTAAAACGCCTCTTGATGAATGTGAAAGAGGAGAGTGAAAAAGCTGGCTTAAAGCTCAACATTCAGAAAACTAAGATCATGGCATCTGGTCCCATTACTTCACGGCAAATAGATGGGGAAACGGTGAAAACACTGAAAGACTTAACAGCACTTTCACAGCATCTTCTTTCAGGATTTGAAATAGCTCTACTGGAATTCCATCACCTCCACTAGCTTTGTTCATAGTGATGCTTTCTAAGGCCTACTTGACTTCACATTCCAAGATGTCTGGCTCTAGATTAGTGATCACATCATCATGATTATCTTGGTAGTGAAGATCATTTTTGTACAGTTCTTCTGTGTATTCTTGGCACCTCTTCTTAATATCTTCTGCTTCTGTTAGGTCCATACCATTTCTGTCCTTTATCGAGCCCATCTTTGCATGAAATGTTCCCTTGGTATCTCTAATTTTCTTGAAGAGATCTCTAGTCTTTCCCATTCTGTTGTTTTCCTCTATTTCTTTGCATTGATCGCTGAGGAAGGCTTTCTTATCTCTTCTTGCTATTCTTTGGAACTCTGCATTCAGATGCTTATATCTTTCCTTTTCTCCTTTGCTTTTTGCCTCTCTTCTTTTCACAGCTATTTGTAAGGCCTCCCCAGACAGCCATTTTGCTTTTTTGCATTTCTTTTCATGGGGATGGTCTTGATCCCTGTCTTCTGTACAATGTCATGAACCTCATTCCATAGTTCATCAGGTACTCTATCTATCAGATCTAGACCCTTAAATCTATTTCTCACTTCCACTGTATAATCATAAGGGATTTGATTTAGGTCATACCTGAATGGTCTAGCGGTTTTCCCTACTTTCTTCAATTTAAGTCTGAATTTGGCAATAAGGAGTTCATGATCTGAGGCACAGTCAGCTCCCAGTCTTGTTTTTGTTGACTGTATAGAGCTTCTCCTTCTTTGGCTGCAAAGAATATAATCAATCTGATTTTGGCGTGGACCATCTGGTGATGTCCATGTGTAGAGTCTTCTCTTGTGTTGTTGGAAGAGGGTGTTTGCTATGACCAGTGCATTTTCTTGGCAAAACTCTATTAGTCTTTGTCCTGCTTCATTTCGCATTCCAAGGCCAAATGTGCCTGTTACGCCAGGTGTTTCTTGACTTCCTACTTTTGCATTCCAGTCCCCTATAATGAAAAGGACATCTTATTTGGATGTTAGTTCTAGAAGGCTTGTAGGTCTTCATAGAACCATTCAACGTCAGCTTCTTCAGCGTTACTGGTTGGGGCATAGACTTGGATTACCGTGATATTGAATGGTTTGCCTTGGAAACAAATAGAGATCATTCTGTCATTTTTGAGATTATATCCAAGTACAGCATTTCAGACTCTTTTGTTGCCCATGATGGCTACCCCATTTCATCTGAGGGACTCCTGCCCACACTAGTAGATATAATGGTCCTCTGAGTTAAATTCACCCATTCCAGTCCATTTTAGTTCACTGATTCCTAGAATGTCGATGTTCACTCTTGCCATCTCCTGTTTGACCACTACCAATTTGCCTTGATTCATGGACCTGACATTCCAGGTTCCTATGCAATATTGCTCTTTACAGCATCAGATCTTGCTTCTATCACCAGTCACATCCACAGCTGGGTATTGTTTTTGGTTTGGCTCCATCCCTTCATTTTTTCTGGAGTTATTTCTCCACTGATCTCCAGTAGCATATTGGGCACCTAATGACCTGGGGCATTCCTCTTTTGGTAACCTATCATTTTGCCTTTTCATACTGTTCATGGGGTTCTCAAGGCAAGAATCCTGAAGTGGCTTGCCATTCCCTTCTCTAGTGGACCACATTCTGTCTTCTCCTTTGGACACCCCTTTTCCCCCACCAGGTGGCCTCTGTCTCCTCCCTCCCCCTTCTCTTCTCTACCCAACGCTGTGAATCTCTGTGTGTTCCAGATGGTGGAGAACACTTAGGGAACTGGTTACTGGCTGGATCTGTCTCTCTCCTTTTCATTTCCCTCTTTTATCCTCCTGGCCACCTCTGTCTACTTCCTCCCTCTCCTCTTCCCTGTATAACTCCGTGAATACCTCTAAGTGGTCCAGACTGAGGATTGCACATAAGGAAGTGACTACTGACTAGCTTTCTCTCTCCTCTTTTGATCCCACCTCATCTCATTCCAGTCACCTCTAACTGCCCCCTCCCTCTTCTCTTCTCCATGTAACTCAGTGAACCTTTCTCGGTGTCCCTCACTGTGGAGAAACTTTTCATCTTTAACCTAGATGTTTTATCACTGGTGCTGTATGGATGGAGAAGTCTTGAGGCTACTGTAAAAATAAAGCTGAAAACCAGAAGCAGGAGGCTTAAGTCCAAATCCTGAGAACATCAGAGAAATCCTGAATCCAGGGAGCATTAATCGATAGGAGCTCATCAAACGACTCCATACCTACAGTGAAACCAAGCACCACCCAAGGGCCAACAAGTTCCAGAGCAAGACATACCATGCAAATTCTCCAGCAACACAAGAACACAGCCCTGAGTTTCAATATACAGGCAGCTCAAAGTTACTCTAAAACCATTGACGTCTCTTAACCCATTACTGGTCACTTCATAGCACTCCAGAGAGAAGAAATCCAGCTCCACCCACCGGAACTCCAACACAAGCTTCCCTAACCAAGAAACCTTGACAAGCCACTGATACAACCCTGCCCACAGTGAGGAAACTCCATAATAAAGAGAACTCCACCAATTCCCAGAATATAGAAAGGCCACCCCAAACACAGCTATATAACCAAGATGAAGAGACAGAGGAATACCCAGCAGGTAAAGGAATAGGAAAAATGCCCACCAAATCAAACAAAAGAGGAAGAGATAGGGAATCTACCTGAGAAAGAATTCCAAATATTGATAGTGCAAATGATCCAAAATTTTGAAATCAAAATGGAATCACAGATAAATAGCCTGGAGACAAGGATTGAGAAGATGCAAGAAAGGTTTAACAAGGACCTAGAAGAAATAAAAAAGAGTCAATATATAATGAATAATGCAATAAATGAAATCAGAAACACTCTGGAGGCAACAAATAGTAGAATAACGGAGGCAGAAGATAGGATTAGTGAAATAGAAGATAGGATGGTAGAAATAAATGAATCAGAGAGGAAAAAAGAAAAACGAATTAAAAGAAATGAGGACAATCTCAGAGACCTCCAGGACAATATGAAACGCTCCAACATTCGAATTATAGGAGTCCCAGAAGAAGAAGACAAAAAGAAAGACCATGAGAAAATACTTGAGGAGATAATAGTTGAAAACTTCCCTAAAATGGGGAAGGAAATAATCACCCAAGTCCAGGAAACCCAGAGAGTTCCAAATAGGATAAACCCAAGGTGAAACACCCCAAGACACATATTAATCAAATTAACAAAGATCAAACACAAAGAATAAATATTAAAAGCAGCAAGGGAAAAATAACAAATAACACACAAGGGGATTCCCATAAGGATAACTGCAGATCTTTCAATAGAAACTTTTCAGGCCAGGAGGGAATGGCAAGACATACTTAAAGTGATGAAAGAAAATAACCTACAGCCCAGATTACTGTACCCAGCAAGGATCTCATTCAAATATGAAGGAGAAATCAAAAGCTTTACAGACAAGCAAAAGCTGAGAGAATTCAGCACCACCAAACCAGCTCTCCAACAAATGCTAAAGGATATTCTCTAGACAGGAAACACAAAAAGGGCATATAAACCCACACCCAAAGCAGTAAAGTAAATGGCAACGGGATCATACTTATCAATAATTACCTTAAACATGAATAGTTTGAATGCCCCAACCAAAAGGCAAAGACTGGCTGAATGGATACAAAAACATGATCCCTATATATGCTGCCTACAAGAGACCCACCTCAAAACAAGGGACACATACAGACTGAAAGTGAAGGGCTGGAAAAAGATATTCCACGCAAATAGAGATCAAAAGAAAGCAGGAGTAGCAATACTCATATCCGATAAAATAGACTTTAAAACAAAGGCTGTGAAAAGAGACAAAGAAGGACACTACATAGTGATCAAAGGATCAATCCAAGAAGAAGATATAACAATTATAAATATTTATGCACCCAACCTAGGAGCACCGCAATATGTAAGACAAATGCTAACAAGTATGAAAAAGGAAATTAACAGTAACACAATAATAGTAAGAGACTTTAATACCCCACTCACACCTATGGACAGATCAACTAAACAGAAAATTAACAAAAATATGCAAACTTTAAATGATACAATAGACCAGTTAGACCTAATTGATATCTATAGGACATTTCACCCCCAAACAATGAATTCCACCTTTTTCTCAAGTGCACACGGAACCTTCTCCAGGATAGATCACATCCTGGGCCATAAATCTAACCTTGATAAATTCAAAAAAATCGAAATCATTCCAAGCATCTTTTCTGACCATAATGCATTAAGATTAGATCTCAATTACAGGAGAAAAACTATTAAAAATTCCAACATATAGAGGCTGAACAACACACTTCTGAATAACCAACAAATCACAAAAGAAATCAAAAAAGAAATCAAAATATGCATAGAAACTAATGAAAATGAAACACAACAACCCAAAACCTGTGGGACACTATAAAACAGTGCTAAGAGGAAAGTTCATAGCAATACAGGCATACCTCAAGAAACAAGAAAAAAGTCAAATAAATAACCTGACTCTACACCTAAAGCAGCTAGAAAAGGAAGAAATGGAAAACACCAGAGTTAGTAGAAGGAAAGAAATCTTAAAAATTAGGGCAGAAATAAATGCAAAAGAAACAAAAGAGACCATAGCAAAAATCAACAAAGCCAAAAGCTGGTTCTTTGAAAGGATAAATAAAATTGAAAAACCATTAGCCAGACTCATCAAGAAATAAAGAGAGAAAAATCAAATCAATAAAATTAGAAATGAAAATGGAGAGATCACAACAGACAACACAGAAATACAAAGGATCATAAGAGATTACTATCAGCAATTATATGCCAATAAAATGGACAACGTGGAAGAAATGGACAAATTCTTAGAAAAGTACAACTTTCCAAAACTGAACCAGGAAGAAATAGAAAATCTTAACAGACCCATCACAAGCACAGAAATTGAAACTGTAATCAGAAATCTGCCAGCAAACTAAAGTCCAGGTCCAGACGGCTTCACAGCTGAATTCTACCAAAAATTTCGAGAAGAGCTAACACCTATCCTACTCAAACTCTTCCAGAAAATTGCAGAGGAAGGTAAACTTCCAAACTCATTCTATGAGGCCACCATTACCCTAATACCAAAACCTGACAAAGATGCCACACAAAAAAAGAAAACTATAGGCCAATATCACTGATGAACATAGATGCAAAAATCTTCAACAAAATTCTAGCAATCAGAATCCAACAACACATTAAAAAGATCATACATGGTGACCAAGTGGGCTTGATCCCAGGGATGCAAGGATCCTTCAATATCCACAAATCAATCAATGTAATACACCACATTAACAAATTGAAAAATAAAAGCCATATGACTATCTCAATATATGCAGAGAAGGCCTTTGACAAAATTCAACATCCATTTATGATAAAAACCCTCCAGAAAGCAGGAATAGAAGGAACATACCTCAACATAATAAAAGCTATGTATGACAAACCCACAGCAAACCTTATCCTCAATGGTGAAAAATTGAAAGCGTTTCCCCTAAAGTCAGGAACAAGACAAGGGTGCCCACTTTCACCACTACTATTCAACGTAGTTCTGGAAGTTCTGGCCACAGCAATCAGAGCAAAAAAAGAAATAAAAGGAATCCAAATTGGAAAAGAAGAAGTAAAACTCTCACTGTTTGCAGATGACACGATCCTCTACATAGAAAACCCTAAAGATTCCATCAGAAAATTACTAGAGCTAATCAATGAATATAGTAAAGTTGCAGAATATAAAATCAACACACAGAAATCCCTTGCATTCCTATACACTAATAATGAGAAAGTAGAAAAAGAACTTAAGGAAACAATTTCATTCACCATTGCAATGAAAAGAATAAAATACTTAGGAATATATCTACCTAAAGAAAATAAAGACATATATAGAAAACTATAAAACACTGATGAAAGAAATCAAAGCGGACACTAATAGATAGAGAAATATACCATGTTCATGGATCAGAAGAATCAATATAGTGAAAACGAGTATACTACCCAAAGCAAACTACAGATTCAATGCAATCCCTATCAAGCTACCAATGGTATTTTTCACAGAACTAGAACAAATAACTTCAAGATTTGTATGGAAATAGAAAAAACCTCGAATAGCCAAAGCAATCTTGAGAAAGAAGAATGGAACTGGAGGAATCAACTTGCCTGACTTCAGGCTCTACTACAAAGCCACAGCCATCAAGACAGTATGGTACTGGCACAAAGACAGAAATATAGATCAATGGAACAAAATAGAAAGCCCAGAGATAAATCCACACACCTATGGACACCTTATCTTCGACAAAGGAGGCAAGAATATACAATGGAGTAAAGACAATCTCTTTAACAAGTGGTGCTGGGAAAACTGGTCAACCACTTGTAAAAGAATGAAACCAGATCACTTTCTAACAGCATACACCAAAATAAACTCAAAATGGATTAAAGATCTAAATGTAAGACCAGAAACTATAAAACTCCTAGAGGAGAACATAGGCAAAACACTCTCCAACATAAATCACAGCAGGATCCTCTATGATCCACCTCCCAGAATACTGGAAATAAAAGCAAAAATAAACAAATGGGATCTAATTAAAATTAAAAGCTTCTGCACAACAAAGGAAACTATAAGCAAGGTGAAAAGACAGCCTTCTGAAATGGCTAGGAGAAGATAATGGCCTGGGCATTAAACCGCTTTCCTAAGAAGATGCTGTATTGTTTTCTGAGAACTGTTGTAATAAATTACTGCAAACTAGGTGGCAAAAAAAAAAAAAAAAAAAAACAAAAAACAAATGAAGCAACTGACAAACAACTAATCTCAAAAATATGCAAGCAACTTATGCAGCTCAATTCCAGAAAAATAAATGACCCAATCAAAAAAATGGGCCAAAGAACTAAACAGACATTTCTCCAAAGAAGACATACGGATGGCTAAAAAACACATGAAAAGATGCTCAACATCACTCATTATTAGAGAAATGCAAATCAAGACCACAATGAGGTACCATTTCACACCAGTCAGAATGGCAGCAATCCAAAAGTCTACAAGCAATAAATGCTGGAGAGGGTGTGGAGAAAAGGGAATCCTCTTACACTGTTGGTAGGAATGCAAACTAGTACAGCCACTATGGAGAACAGTGTGGAGATTCCTTAAAAAATTGCAAATAGAACTGCCATATGACCCAGCAATCCCACTGCTGGGCATACACACCAAGGAAACCAGAATTGAAAGAGACACATGTACCCTAATGTTCATCGCAGCACTGTTTATAATAGCCAGGACATGGAAACAACGTAGATGTCCATCAGCAGATGAATGAATAAGAAAGCTGTGATGCATATACACAATGGAGTATTACTCAGCCATTAAAAAGAATACATTTGAATCAGTTCTAATGAGATGGATGAAACTGGAGCTGATTATACAGAGTGAAGTAAGCCAGAAAGAAAAACACCAATACAGTATACTATCACATATATATGGAATTTAGAAAGATGGTAATGATAATCCTGTATGCGAGACAGCAAAAGAGACACAGATGTATAGAATGGACTTTTGGACTCTGTGGGAGAGGGAGAGGGTGGGATGATTTGGGAGAATGGCACTGAAACATGTATACTGTCATGTAAGATATGAATCCCCAGTCTATGTTTGATACAGGATACAGGATGCTTGGGGCTGGTGCACGGGGATGATCCAGAGAGTTATACAGGGTGGGAGGTGGGAGGGGAGTTCAGGATTGGGAACTCATGTACACCCGTGGCAGATTCATGTCAATGTATGGCAAAACCAATACAGTATTGTAAAGCAAAATGAAGTAAAAATAAAAATAAAAAAAGAAAAAGAAATTACAAATCCTCTTATAAACTTGAAATAAGGGAAATAAGAAACAAACATTATCTCAGAAATATAATTAATGAATAAGTACATAGAGTTGACTTGACATCTACTTTCAATAGAAATGGAGATGGAGAATGAAACTTGCCTTACTTAGAAAGGTAATAATTTGTACTAAAGATATGAGATTTTATGATACTTAGTAAGAAGGTAAAAAAATTATGGTCTCGTAGTTTATTTTCTTATTACTGGGTGAAAGGTTTATATTCAAGGAACTTACATGAGTGGAAGAGGAACAAATATGGATAAAAGAGGAAGTTTTATCCTATCTCAAATGTAACACAGAGGGACCTCGATAAGAACTGCAGACAACTGCACCTGGCAACCAGTAATTGGAAAGAAAGTGCTTTGTTTCGAGTAATCATTTCTGGCCAGTTCTCAAACCAAGAGTCAAAAATACCCATGTGTACACATTGGTACAGCAGCCACATATTAGAGGATTATTTTTAGTTATTCATGACTTCGTGATGAGAGTGGGCGGTAAGCCTGCATGGCCAGTGATAGCCTGTACTCTATGGAGGCTTTTAGAAAGATTTCAAATGTACTGAATTGTAATTATAGAGGAGACTAACATTTTAAGTTATGGTGATCTTTATATGACAGGGAAAAATCCAAAATTAAAATTAAATTATACCTGCTTAAAGGAAAAAGATGGAACCATGTTCTTTTTACATTCTACATCTATAATTTAGCATACAAGTTCAGATACACTCAACAATGGTTTTCTTATTCTCAGTTACCTTGTGGGTGTAATAGCATGGTTAAAACCAACTGAAAATTTATAACTGTAATGTCTGTCTTGTAGTACTTTAATTCTACATAAGTAATAAGCATTCATTACAGTTGGAATTCATAATGAAGAAATGCGTGAAGGTTCCTTAAGACCAGGAAAAACAGGAGGAAAACTTTGGACTTTTCCAGAAGAAACATTAATTGCAGTGATCAGTGGACAATGTCAATATTTTTAATCAGTGTAATGGTGTAAACAGAGAGAAGGAAATAATTTTTAAAACTGGTGAGTACAGCCTCATATAATTATCCAAGCCTCCATGGTAGAAATATTCCAGTGGAGTTTTACCACTAATTTTCTGAGCATTTAAAAAGTTGAATGGGCTTAGCATTATTCAATAAGAATATGATCTGAATCAATCATTAGCTGTCCATCTAGTCAAGGCTATGATTTTTCCAGTGGTCATATATGGATGTAAGAGTTGGACTGTGAAGAAAGCTGAATGCTGAAGAATTGATGCTTTTGAACTGTGGTGTTGGAGAAGACTCTTGAGAGTTCCTTGGACTGCAAGGAGATCCAATCAGTCCATTCTGAAGGAGATCAGCCCTGGGATTTCTTTGGAAGGAATGATGCTAAAGCTGAAACTCCAGTACTTTGGCCACCTCATGTGAAGAGTTGACTCATTGGAAAAGACTCTGATGCTGGGAGGGATTGGGGGCAGGAGGAGAAGAAGGGGACGACAGAGGATGAGATGGCTGGATGGCATCACTGACTCTACGGACGTGAGTCTGAGTGAACTCCGGGAGTTGGTGATGGACAGAGGAGCCTGGCGTGCTGCGATTCATGGGGACACGACTGAGCGACTGAACTGAACTGAACTGAATGTCTATAAGGTCACATACTATAAGCTAAACTTATGAATTACATGATTTAACAAAAACAAAACCCAATTCCACTCTTTCACTGAATCAGTGAGAACAAAATAAAAAGTGTTTTTTATATTCACATTATTAGGATATGAGCCTCCAAAACTTTCTTGCCAGATATTAATATCCTACAAAGTACCATTTCTCAGGTTGTTTCTGGAATCTTATTAAGATATAGCTCTCTGAATAGATTCTTTTATTCTGGCCCTGTTATGCTGTACATGCCAGTGCTGACTCTCATCCCATGACCACTATACTGAGCAGATTTGTCCTCAGCTCATCAGCACCTCCCGTATTCTTACTTTTGCCTCCAGGACTCAGAGCTGGTATCTGAGATGCTGCTGTCATGGCCATTGCTACTCATTGACTACGCTGCTGATTATGCCTAGTCTACTTCCACGCCAATATAATAATAACTTACTGTTTCTTCTTTTAGCCACACTCCAGGTACACCCAGGTTTTTCATGTCTCAGAGCCTAAACTGATACCTTAAAATCCCAGAGGCAGATAGAAATCTGCTTCTCAATCATATCAGTTACATTAATCTCCCCAGAATTAACTAGTTCACAGTGACTACAGAATAATTGAACACCTTAACAAGGAAAAATGTATATATGCCTTATCCATTCATACTCAATCTTATTTAGCATCCAGGAGATTCTTAAAATATAAATAAATTAGCTGCCATGAACATTTGCACAGAGTTTTGTGTGTACGTGTGTGTGTGTGTGGACATATGTTTTCATTTCTCATGAGTAAATACCAGGTAGGCAACTCTGTAATTTTATTCCTAGGTACTTACCCAAGAGAAATGAAAACATATGCTTACAGACAGACTTCTATATGAATGTTCATGAAAGTTTTATTCATCATAATAAAAAATACACACACAAAAAAAAAACTAGAAACAATGCAAGTATACCCTGATCAGAGAATGGATTTTAAAAAATGTAGTCCATTCAAATAATAAGAATCAACTCAGAAATAAAAATAAACAAAGTTTTGAAATTGCAGTAACATGGATGAATCTCTCCAGCATTATGTTGATAAAGAAAGTTAGACACAAGGGAATATGCAATGTATAGTTTCATTTCTATGAAATACTTAAGCAGGCAAAATAAAGTTATGGTGATATAAATCAGATCAATGATAGCCTGGGGTGTGGAATGAAAGTGGGGGAATCAACTGCAAAGATAGAAATGTTCTATATTTTGATGGGAGTAGGGTAACTTAAATCTGTGAATTTTATTTTGGGTGAATTATTTCTCAATAAAGTTGCCTTAAGACCTAGTAAATATATCTTCTCAAGGTCTGAGTCACTCATCTCTCATCCTACTACTTATATCTTTAATAGCTCAGTAAGAAATCATTTTCATATACATATTCTCATTGGATGTTATAACTACATACAAATTCTACATATTAAATAGGGCAGACATTAGTACCCGGTTTTGTATGCATATATATATTTAAGATTTTTTTTTGATATGGACCATTTTTAAAGACCTTATTGAATTTGAAGTAACACTGTTTCTTTTTTATATTTTGGTTTTTTGGTCCAGAGGCATGTGGGGTCTTAGTTCCCATACCAGTGGTTGTACCTGCACCCTCTGCATTGGAAGATGAAGTCTTAACCACTGGACTGCCAGGGATTGCATACAAATATGCTTTTGTATATTTTAAAACATGACTGATTTGCATAGACTTGGCTACTTTTCTCAGTTCAAAACCATTTGTACCTATTAATGTAATATACAACTCACTTATACTTACTAATAGAGAACAGAGTTCAAAAAAGTTTCTTTGTGATAGCTGATAGAAAAAGAGGAGGGGACTTTGCCTTCTTTATCCTTTTCAATCTATGAATAATAATAATTTACTTTTGACTTGTCTTAACTTATAATTTTGAAGCTTGACTTGAGTTAGAAGGTGATATATCCTTGATTTATGCAAATAGCATCTAACCTCTATATCACATAATAATTTATGACATTTCATAATTATATCCTTTCATCTTCTTACCATCTGGTCATTTCCCCACAGAGTAAATTTTATAGAGCTATTTCCAAAAATATATTTTTTTTATGTTTTGAAATGTTTCACAAATCATCTTTATTCTTTCGACTTGGTATTTTTAGCCTTATCTCAATGTTGCCACTGTTGAAATGTAAAGGTTTTCCATTAGGAATGGTTCTAACTGTAAAATGATGTCCCTAAAACATACCCAGAAACATTATTTATTTTATCTTTTGGCAAAGGGAATGTACTGCAACAACTTTATAAACTTCAGCAAAGTCAGCCAAGAGCCATTTACAACATATGCTATAATGCACAAAGGGAGTGCTTTGGCTTGAATCTTTAACTGTGTATTACAGCAATAAAACTTTTAAAGTGTTTTCAAAAGTAAATACACTATAGAATTCACATTCACTTCATAAAATCCATTATAACCATATTTCCCAATGTAATGAACTGATCACTGCTCCCACTGGCACTAGGTTTAGTCTCTTTAATGAAGACTTAGAATTTAATCCATCGACCAAAACCAGATTATTTCAGCTAATCTCTTAGTTAATACAATTTTATATGCACAACCACACACAATCTAGGCAAAGGTTTTTGTTTGTTTATATAGCTTATATATCTAAAATATTACATCAGATGTATTTGTTCCCCAGGGTTAGTTAATGAATGATATGTTATTTAATCTTTGTGCATACCCAGTAATCACAGGAATGAGAAAGTTTTAAGCAAAATATTGTCCTATTAAAGAATCATACCCTTTTTAATACGTTTGTAACATGACTATATTCTTTGCAGCCAAAGATGGAGAAGTTCTACACAGTCAGCAAAAACAAGACTGGGAGCTAACTGTGGCTCAGATCATGAACTCCTTATTGCCAAATTCAAACATAAATTGAAGAAAGAGGGGAAAACCACTAAACCACTCAGGTATGACCTAAATAAAATCCCTTATGATTATAAAGAGAGAAATAGATTTAAGGGACTAGATATGATAGAGTGCCTGATGAACTATGGACAGAGGTTCATGACTTTGTACAAGAGATGGGAATCAAGACCATTCTCAAGAAAAAACAAATGCAGAAAAGCAAAATGGCTGCCTGAGGAGGACTTACAATAGCTGTCAAAAGAAGAGAAGCGAAAAGCAAAGGAGAAAAGGAAAGACATACCCATTTGAATGCAGAGTTCCAAAGAAGAGCAAGGACAGATAAGAAAGCCTTTCTCAGTGATCAATGCAAAGAAGTAGAGGAAAACAATAGAATGGGAAAGACTAGATATCTACAAGAAAATTAGAGACACCAAGGGAACATTTCATGCAAAGATGGGCTCAATAAAGGACAGAAATGGTATGGACCTAACAGAAGCAGAAGATATTAAGAAGAGGTGGCAAGAATATACAGAAGAACTGTACAAAAAAGATCTTCACGACCCAGCCAATCATGATGGTATGATCACTCACCTAGAGCCAAACATCCTGGAATGTGAAGTCAAGTGGGCTTAAGGAAGCATCACTACAAACAAAGCTAGTGGAGGTGATGGAATTCCAGTTGAGCTGTTTCAAATCCTGGAAGATAATGCTGTGAGGGGGCTGCACTCAATATGTCATCAAATTTGGAAAACTCAGCAGTGGCCACAGGACTGGAAAAGGTCAGTTTTCATTCTATTCCAAAAGAAAGGCAATGCCAAAGAATGCTCAAAATACCACACAATTGCACTCATCTCACATGCTAGTAAAGTAATGCTCAAAATTCTCCAAGCCAGGCTTCAGCAATATGTGTACCGAAACTTCCAGATGTTCAAGCTGGTTTTAGAAAAGGCAGAGGAACCAGAGATCAAATTGCCAACATCCACTGGATCATCGAAAAAGTAAGAGAGTTCCAGAAATACATCTATTTCTGCTTTATTGACTACGCCAAAGCCTTTGGTTTTGTGGATCACAATAAACTGTGGAAAACTCTGAAAGAGATGGGAATACCAGACCACCTGACCTGCCTCTTGAGAAATCTGTATGCAGGTCAGGAAGCAAGAGTTAGAACTGGACATGGAACAACAGACTGGTTCCAAATAGGAAAAGGAGTACGTCAAGGCTCTATATTGTCCACATGCTTATTTAACTTAAATGCAAAGTACACCATGAGAAACGCTGGGCTGGAGGAAGCACATGCTGGAATCAAGATTGCTGGGAGAAATATCAATCACCTCAGATATGCAGATGACACCACCCTTATGGCAGAAAGTGAAGAGGAACTAAAGAGCCTCTTGATGAAAGTGAAAGAGGAGAATGAACAAATTGACTTAAAGCTCAACATTCAGAAAACTAAGATCATGGCATCTGGTCCCATTACTTCATGGCAAATAGATGGGGAAACAGTGAGCAACTTTAATTTTCTGGGCTCCAAAATCACTGCAGATGGTGATTGTGGCCATGAAATGAAAAGACACTTACTCCTTGGAAGGAAAGTTATAACCAACCTAGACAGCATATTAATTTTTTTTTTTTGTAGATATATGCAGAACTTTTTATTCAAACCTCAGTATGCTTTTTTTGCATATAAAGTGGCACATTTATACTGAACAATAACTAGCCCTGAAGGAGTGATATTTAATAGGAGAATACAATTAAAAAGCAGACAAAGCTCTGTCTAATCAAGGCTATGGTTTTTCCAGTAGTCATGTATGGATGTGAGAGTTGGACTATAAAGAAAGCTGAGCGCTGAAGAATTGATGCTTTTGAACTGTTTTGTTGGATAAGACTCTTGAGAGTCCCTTGAACTGCAAGGAAATCCAACCAGTCCATCCTAATGGAGATCAGTCCTGGGTGTTCATTGGAATGTCTCATGTTGAAGTGGAAACTCCAGTGCTTTGGCCACCTGATGCAAAGAGCTGACTTACTTGAAAAGACTCTGATGCTGGGAAAGATTGAGGGCAGGAGGAGAAAGGATGACAGAGGATGAGATGGCTGGAGGGCATCACTGACTCAATGGATATGAGTTTGGGTGGGTTCCGGGAGTTGGTGTTAGACAGGGAGCCCTGGTGTGCTGCAGCTCATGGGGTTGCGAAGAGTCAATCATGATTGAATGACCAAACTGAACTGAACTGAACATGACTTTGTTCATATCCTGAAAATCCGAAATATTTGTGTTAGAGAAAAACCTCATAATGGGGTACTTATATTAAAACATCATGCTTCTAGAAATAATAAGCAATATTTGCTTATAAGAACTTCAAACTTTTTTTCAGAGAAAGTCTATATCCACTAATTAATACATTTATTTTTTTCAGTGATCTTAAGTGAAAAGTGAATAGGATAATTGGGAAATACCTGGTATATCAACTCTCCCAGTTATTAATTCTGTATCATTGAAAAGAGCTAGTAGATGCCTTCAGTAATTTTTTTCAAAAATTTCATGTAAATTTAATAATTATTTTTCTTAGAACTGGAAAAATATGAAATAATTTGTGAACAGTTTTCAGAAATTAATAGGAAAAAAAATGAAGGAATCTGACTTTGTGAATGTAGCCACAGTTCAACTATATTGTTTTGAATAATTTTAGTTCTCATCTTCCTCTTGTTCCTTTATTTTAGATAACCCTTGCACCCCTCTACTTTAAGACATCCTTCTAAGTACAGAAATAAATGTTGTACCATCTGCTTTCATCCCTTAATCTCAATTCCTCAGCTTCAGGTGCTTAATATCTCCCTTTATGTAGCACTTCAGAGAAGCTGATTCTGGACAGAAAGAAATGAGAAGACCCACCCCTCTCAGAAAGTCACTGAATTGATCCCAAGTTGCTTCTAGTGCCCTGTGTCTGACCTATGTCCTGACAAATAGCTTGCAATTAGCCTGAATTCTTTTATTTTCTGTGGTTCTTTCTTTTAAACTAATTTTTTTTCTCTGATTACCAGGAATGTGGTTATCTGTACTAAAATTTGTGCCATAGACCATTATTTCAGCTGACTTCTCAGACCTGCCCTTCATTTGCCCAGTTGTATAAAATTCATCTGCAACTCCTCCCCTTTTCTCTCCTTTTTGCTGCCCACACACTTGCCATTCTTATCTTGAGAAATTCCTGCCCACTTCTATGTGGCTGAACTTAGGCTTTTCTTCCCATTTCTATCCCTCAAATCCCTAGCAGTCCAGCCTCTCAAGTCCCAGCTTGACAAAATCTGTAGATCATTTTAGTGAAGAGTATCTAAATTGTAAGCAGGGCTGGCATGGAAAAGAATCAAGATGTTTGGATCTGCTCAGTGTAGTTCAGTTAAGACTGAACTAACTATATATTAAGCGGGTTTCCTAAATGAAATTCTGCCCAGATTCCTAACCTAAAAATTTCCAAACTGTTTTTGTTTGATTTTATTTTAGTTCATGTAGTTCAATGTAATGACACTATAGTCATCCTGTAGCTATAGTTTTGGTGTACTTGCTCTTCTGTAGTGGATATTTATGTTTAACATAATATCACAGAAAGAACTGAAATGTATCCTGAAGAAATGAGTGCTGAGAGATAGCCAATTTAAAAAAGGAAAAAATATATTTTTTTGACAAAAGTACTTGGAGGTATGATTCATACATCCCACTCTTTGGGGAAATATTTACAAGCACATTATTATATTAAGATCCTGCTGTATAAAAAAATTATGTTCATTTAAACCGTCATCTCTCAAAATTATTTGGGAGATTTTGGAAAGGAACCAGCCTATTCTCTTTTGTGGGACTGTGCAATAGGTACTGTACTGGTATGCATAATAAACTTTGGAAAAATTGTTTCTTTATTCATGTTGATTTCCTCTCTTTGTTATCACTTATTCTAGAAATGGTTAGAAATGGACTCTGAGTACTGTTTCAAAAACTTTGACTGCTTATCATATTCATTCTGCTTTGTACTCAACTTCCAATTCAGTGACTACCAATTTTGTTGAACTCTATAGCTTGGTAATAGTAGAAAGAACCTGTGTTGGATCCAAATAAAGACAGACCTATTTCTTAACTTCTTTATTTCCTATCTTTGTAGCCTGAGGCAGTTTCATTAAATTCTCTGAGTCTCAGATTTCTCATCTGGAAAAGAGCCTTAATGGACTTACCTTCTTGTCCTGCAGAGAATTAAATAAGATACATTCGGTACAGAGCTTAGTTCCTAGAACGTAGCATTTAATAAATGCTAGCAGTTCCAAGAGCCAGTTCTGAATACTTTCAGAAAGTCATTATTCTGTACAGTATTTATTTACAATTCTTTCTGAGCACATCACAGAATTGAAAGTCATGGATTCTGACTTGTTCCATATGTGAGGAGATGAACACTTGACTTTTAAATGTCCTTTTGTGGTATATTTACCTAACGGCTTAGTTAAATTTTCAGTTAAGTTTAATACTCAAAAAAGAGTATGCCTATACTATATAAAGTTATTTAATATAATTATTGTAGATAAAGGTATATCAACATTCCTTTTCATCTACTTTTGAGTCAAAAAATCAAGGAACACTTGGAAGAAAGCTTACATACACTGTCAGAATATTTATTTTCATGATTGTATTGTTTAATATTATATTTGAGGGATTACATTTTTAAATTGAAATTATTCTAATGCTAATCTTGAATACATGTGAGCTTATATTTTATATAGTACTGTTTCCTTCAGATATATCTAGACACCTAGTTGATTAAAAGAGACACATGTACCCCAATGTTCATTGCAGCACTGTTTATAATAGCCAGGACATGGAAACAACCTAGATGTCCATCAGTAGATGAATGGATAAGAAAGCTGTGGTACATATACACAATGAGTATTACTCAGCCATTAAAAAGAATACATTTGAATCAGTTCTGATGAGATGGATGAAACTGGAGCCGATTATACAGAGTGAAGTGAGCCAGAAAGAAAAACACCAATACAGTATACTAACACATATATATGGAATTTAGGAAGATGGCAATGATGACCCTGTATGCAGGACAGCAAAAAAGACACAGATGTGTATAGCGGACTTTTGGACTCAGAGGGAGAGGGAGAGGGTGTGATGATTTGGGAGAATGGCATTGAAACATGTATAATATCATGTAAGAATCGAAATGCCAGTCTATGTCTGATGCAGGATATGACACGCTTGGGGCTGACGCGCGGGGATGACCCAGAGAGATGTTGTGGGGAGGGGGGTGGGAGGGGGGTTCATGTTTGGGAACGCATGTACACCTGTGGTGGATTCATGTCAATCTATGCCAAAACCAATACAGAACTGTAAAGTAAAAATTAAAAATAAATAAATAAATAAATTTATTTTTAAAAATGCATAATTATATTCAAAATAAGAGAACTTTTTTACATGTTTTGAGAAAACATAATGAATTGCTTTTAGTCGCTCAATCATGTCTGATTCTTTGTGACCCCATGGACTGTAGCCCAACCAGCTCCTCTGTCCAGGGGATTTTACACAGCAAGACTACGAGAGCAAGTTGCCATTCTCTACTCCAGGAGACCTTTTTGACCTGGGGTGAGCACCCACGCCTCTTGTGCCTCTTGCAGTGGCAGGTGAAGTCTTTGCCACTAGCACCACCCCGGAAACCCCTAAATAATGAATACTGAAACATAAAGAAAGCTGTGAAAAAGTTTGAGTTTTAAAAAAATGGAAAGCCCCATTCAGAACATAAGATATATAAGTAGATAGCGGTAGTTAGCATGTTGATTTCAAACACGTCTTTTAAAGATTCATATATACTGAGGCCCAATATTCAGATCCTCTTTCAGAACTGAGGCCTTACCTGACAGCTCACAGCCCAGTCTTTGTCCAGGAATTCCCCACAGCCAAAGGAACCTGCCTCATCATGGTGACATGCTCTTTCGAAGGCAAGCAGCATTCAAAGATAGTTCTTATGAGGATTTCAAAAGGCCCAGGCCCATATATCCGAAAAAAGATAAAAATTGTAATTCAAAAAGATACATGAACCCCAGTGTTCACAGCAGCACTAGTTACAATAGTCAAGACATGGAAGCAACCTAAGTGTCCATTGACAGTGAATGGATAATGAAGATGTGGTATATATATATACAATGCAATACTGCTGCTGCTGCTGCTAAATCGCTTCAGTCGTGTCCAACTTTGTGCAACCCCATAGACGGCTGCCCGCCAGGCTCTCCCGTCCCTGGGATTCTCCAGGCAAGAACACTGGAGTGGGTTGCCATTTCCTTCTCCAGTGCATGAAAGTGAAAAGTGAAAGTGAAGTCGCTCAGTTGTGTCTGACTCAGAGACCCCATGGACTGTAGTCCACCAGGCTCCCCTGTCCATGGGATTTTCCAGGCAAGAGTATTGGAGTGGGGTGCCATTGCCTTCTCCGACAATGAATACTACTTAGACATAAAAAAGAAATATTGCTATTTGCAGCAATATAGATGGACCTAGAGATTATCATACTAAGTGAAGTAAATCAGAAAAAGATAAATATAATATGGTATTGGAAGAGGAAATGGCAACCCACTCTAGTACTCTTGCCTTGAGAATCCCATGGACAGAAGAGCCTGGTGGGGTACAGTCCTTGGGGTCGCAAAGAGTCGGACATGACTGAGCGACTCACACACACCCATACAGACACACACACAAACACACAATATGGTATCACTTATATCTTAAAAATGATCTTAATATAAAATAAACTTATTTACAAAGCAGAAATATACAGATACAAAAAACAAACTTATGGCTTCCAAGGAGAAAGGTCAGGGAGGAATCAACTAGGAATTTGGGATCAACAGATACACACTACTGTATATAAAATGGATAAACAAGGACAGTGAGCTATATTCAATATCTTGTAATAACATAATAGAAAAGAATCTGAAAAGAAACATATAACCGAACCACTTTGCTGTACACTGTAACAGCAAATGGAATATTGTAAATCAACTATAATTAAAATTCCCAGGCCCCCTGCTGTCAAAAATGACAAATCTGAAAGGTGCTACAGCTCCACGGTTCCCTGAATGAGTGATGGAGGCCTCTGTTGTCACTACCTGGCCTTTCCTGCTTCCATTTCCTTACGTGGGCTTGAGGAAACACCCTATTAAACCTCTTGCTTGCAAACCTGATTTACAGTCTGTTTCCCTAGGGAAAGCAACCAACACACATCACCAAAAAAGTTGTGACAAATGATTCAGTCACAACTCAAAGTGCATATACATATATATATATATATTACAATCACAATGTATCCACAAACCTCTATCTTGTTTGTTTATTTTGTAAGTGAATAGTGAGATAGAAAAAGCTATACAAATATGAAATAGAAGATTCATGACAGAAATAACTGAGGGTAATCATATAAAGTAATGCATTTCTAATAGGAAACATTTCTGAAAGCTCTACTATTCCTAACAATTTTTAAATGTTAATAAGTACAGACAGTTAAGTCAATAAAGTCTTTTCATATTATTCAAGTGAAGCTGATATAAGAAGGCTTCCCTTTCCCTGTTACCCTAACAATGTTTCTAGAAATCACACAAAAAGTCACTATTTGTAATATGCTCTTGGGCATAGTAAACACAGTAGTTTAAAAGTTTTCATTAGTTTATTGTCAGGAGGAGATTTGGATTACCATTCTATCTAAACAGCAACACCAGGGACATGTAAGTACAGATTACATTGAAAGCAATACACTAGATAATAAAATGTATGGATATACTTTTATAGCAGAGAAAGAATTGCATTCCTGGACAACCAACTAGAGTAAGAAGGAGTAACAAGGAAAAAGAATGACAAAGACAATAAAGTGATTCCTCACTGCCTAACAGCTCGATATATTTTGTTCTAAAAGAGGTTTAAGCCTGCATATTTCCTGAAGGAAAAAAGAAGCCCATAATTTAAAAAACAACGCTGATAGATTATGAGCTTAGTGCAAAGTGTTTGACAGGGGAACAAAACCTTGAGAATAAAAATTGAGACCCAGCTCTTAACTCCTTGGTAGCCTCATGAAATTTAACATATATATATATAATTTTTTTTTTCTGAAAGTTTGATCTAGTTATTTGCAGCCTCTTGGGCTCAAACTCTCTGGTGGCTCAAACCATAAAGAAGGCAATTAGCCTGCAATGTATGAGACCTGGGTTCTATCTCTGGGGTGGGAAGATCCCCTGGAGAAGGAAATGGCTACCCCCTCCAATATTCTTGTCTGGAGAACCAGCAGACAGAGGAGCCTAGTGGGCTACAGTCACTGGGGTCGCAAAGAGTCAGACACAACTGAGCAACTAAGCATACTCCGGTGATTTGAAAGCAACTTCAGAGTTTATATTTGGGTACCTATATTACTACTGTCTATAAAATGAAAAGAATTCTAAAAAGAAGATATAAAGATTATAGTAAAATGTGTATATAATCTAAGAATAAATAATGCTCTTGTTCTTAAGAAAAAACCTGAGTTGGTAGATACTGTGTTCCCAGGACAGACAGAAAGTATTAAATTCTAGCTGTTCCATCTATCAGATCTATTAATTTGGAAGTCCCTTAGCAAAGAAATGCAAAAAAGCAAAATGGCTGTCTGGGGAGGCCTTACAAATAGCTGTGAAAGAAGAGAGGCGAAAAAAAAAGGAGAAAAGGAAAGATATAAGCATCTGAATGCAGAGTTCCAGAGAATAGTAAGAAGAGATAAGAAAGCCTTCTTCAGTGATCACTGCAAAAAATAGAGGAAAAGAACAGAATGGGAAAGACTAGAGATCTCTTCAAGAAAATTAGAGATACCAAGGGAATGTTTCATGCAAAGATGGGCTCGATAAAGGACAGAAATGGTATGGACTTAACAGAAGCAGAAGGTATTAAGAAGAGGTGGCAAGAATACACAGAAGAACTGTACAAAAAAGATCTTCACAACCCAGACCATCATGATAATGTGATCACTCATCTAGAGCCAGACATCTTGGAATGTGAAGTCAAGTGGGCCTTAAAAGCATCACTATGAACAAAGCTAGTGGAGGTGATGGCATTCCAATTGAGCTATTTCAAATCCTGAAAGATGATGCTGTGAAAGTGCTGCACCCAATATGCCAGCAAATTTGGAAAACTCAGCAGTGGCCACAGGACTGGAAAAGGTCAGTTTTCATTCCAATTTCAAAGAAAAGCAATGCCAAAGAACGCTCAAACTACCACACAATTGCACTCATCTCACATGCTAGTAAAGTAATGCTCAAAATTCTCCAAGCCAGGCTTAAGCAATACTTGCACTGTGAACTTCCTGATGTTCAAGCTGGTTTTAGAAAAGGCAGAGGAACCAGAGATCAAATTGCCAACATCCGCTGGATCATCAAAACGCAAGAGAGTTCCCCAAAAAACGTCTATTTCTGCTTTATTGACTATGCCAAAGCCTTGGACTGTGTGGATCACAATAAACTGTGGAAAATTCTGAAAGAGATGGTCATACCAGACCACCTAACCTGCCTCTTGAGAAACCTATATGCAGGTCAGGAAGCAACAGTTAGAACTGGACATGGAACAATAGACTGGTTCCAAATAGGAAAAGGAGTACGTCAAGGCTGTATATTGTCACCCTGCTTATTTAACTTCTATGCAGAGTACATCATGAGAAATGCTGGACTGGAAGAAACACAAGCTGGAATCAAGATTTCCAGGAGAAATATCAATCACGTCAGATATGCAGATGACACCACCCTTATGGCAGAAAGTGAAGAGGAACTAAAGAGCCTCTTGATGAAAGTGAATGAGGAGAGTGAAAAAGTGGGCTTAAAGCTCAACATTTAGAAAACTAAGATCATGGCATCTGGTCCCATCACTTCATGGGAAATAGATGGGGAAACAGTGGAAACAGTGTCAGAATTTATTTTGGGGGGGGGCTCCAAAATCACTGCAGATGGTGACTGCAGCCATGAAATTAAAAGACGCTTACTCCTTGGAAGAAAAGTTATGACCAACCTAGATAGTATATTCAAAAGCAGAGACATTACTTTGCCGACTAAGGTCCATCTAGTCAAGGCTATGGTTTTTCCTGTGGTCATGTATGGATGTGAGAGTTGGACTGTGAAGAAGGTTGAGCGCTGAAGAATTGATGCTTTTGAACTGTGGTGTTGGAGAAGACTCTTGAGAATCGCTTGGACTGCAAGGAGATCCAAGCAGTCCATTCTGAAGGAGATCAGCCCTGGGATTTCTTTGGAAGGAATGATGCTAAAGCTGAAACTCCAGTACTTGGCCACCTCATGTGAAGAGTTGACTCATTGGAAAAGACTCTGACGCTGGGAGGGATTGGGGGCAGGAGGAGAAGGGGACGACAGAGGGTGAGATGGCTGGATGGCATCACTGACTCTACGGACGTGAGTCTGAGTGAACTCCGGGAGTTGATGATGGACAGGGAGGCCTGGCGTGCTGTGATTCATGGGGTCGCAAAGAGTCGGACACGACTGAGCAACTCAACTGAACTGAACTAGCAAATCAGAAATCTGACTTTATCAAATGGGGATGATAAACTACCCACCTCATAGAATACTTACAAGAATTGAGCAAGATTTGGTATGCAAAGTGTTTAGGACAGAGTTTGCAAAATAGATTAACAGTCACCAACTGTTCATTACTTATTTGAGCCTCTTCCAGTAATTGAAAACTATCATTAATCTTACCTTAAAACTTTAAGTTTAATACTTTTGCAATAATCCTAATTTATTGTAATCACTGAAAAATTAGTAAATTTTCAATATATATATACAATGTAAAAATTATATTTTCATTAAATAAACATATAAATATCATAAATCAATAATACTTTAAAATTCTTACTTTTTTCCATAAGACTTTGTAAATTTTAAGGTGTTAAATTATATAATTTTAAAGTTCTTTCTCATCTAATATAAGTATTATGTAGCACTAGTTAGAATTTAATTACTCAGATATATTCTGTATGATTTTTACCTGCTATATTATGATTTCTGGCCTCTCAAAATCCTTTTGCAGTCTATATAAAATATGTGTATTGGGATTGAGTAGAAGCTATGCAGATTCTCATCTACAAAAAAATAAAAACTGTTCTATTTTATTCCAAAGCATAAGAAGTTGGAATAAAATCTAAATTTGAAAAATAAATAAATATAGAATTAAATGAATATAAAAAAAGATGGTGGAAAAACATCAATTTATTAAAAATCCATTTCAGAAAGTTAGAAATAAAAGGGAAAAATCAAACATAGTGAGTGTGGAAATTAGAAGTGATTAAAAAAGAAGAGTAAACAAAGAAGTAGGAAAAAAATATAAAACAGAGAAATACAGAAATTATAAAGCTGAGTATAAAGTTTAACAATCATTAATATCTTACAAGAATGATCAAAGAGAGAAAACAAATCTAAGAGAACAGAAATATAAGGAACAAATTGATGATAAAAATTCTAAAATGTTACTAAATACAAAAATACAAAGATATTAAACATTTGGAAATATAACTAAAGTTGTATAAGATCTCTAAAAAACAAAACAAAAATCTAAACATGTTTGAGAGAAATTAAAGACTAATCAGGATCATGGATTCATGAGTTTGAATGCAATATTGTAAAGTTTTAACTTTTGGCCAAGAACCTAAAGATTTGATGTAATTCACAATGAATTCCCAGTAGGTTGTTTTATAAAAATTGCATACTGATTCTACCATACACATGTTCAAGATACATGTAAATAAAAATTACTAACAATAATCAAGACGATTGTGGTACTGGAGGTCTTTCAAAAGCAGATACTTAATTTTCATGAAATTCCAGTGTGAATAAATAGTGAAGTATGGGCATGAATATACACTGTTTAGTGGAACAGAGTATAGAGTACATATATAGGCACACCCACAAATAAACAGTCAGCTGAGTATGACACAACCAAAAATTAAGACGTTCTGTTTCTCTCAAGACACTATTTAGAGTTAGAAAAGGCACGTCATAGGGAGAAGAGTTTATGGCAATGTATATGTGTGTCTGTACACACACACACATGCATGATATTGAGAATACAAAAAGAAATATTTCATACCAATGACATCAAGATAGACAACCCAATTAAAAAAGAGGCTAAAGACTCAGACAGGTACTTTCAATAAAGGTCATCTGAACGATTTATAACATGAAAAGATGCTCAATGTTTTTCACCATCAGGAAAATGAAAATAAAACAATGAAATACTGAATGCCACTCTATACTCACTAGAATTACTAAAATATAACAAAATACTAATACTTCTAATCTTTGGGGAAGATATGAAATTCTTATTTATTGATGGTGGGAGTGTAACTTGTGCATTCCCTTTGGAAAATTGTTTGATGATATAAGGGAAACTTTGTAAAGCAGTAATTCTATATTCATGTATATGTCTATCAGGATGCTTACACATGTTCAAGATACATGTAAAACAATCTTTAAACCACTATCATTTATAATAAGTAAAATGTCCATCAATATTATTCATATATAGCAAGATGTAGAATTTTTATGGAAAGCCTTACATCAATGAGAATGAATGAACTGCAATTATGTGTAACAACTTTGATAAACCTCACATATAATTTAATAAGTAAAAAAAGCTAGATCAAAATGTGCATATATAGTATAATTTCATTTATACATTTTAGACTTAGGCAAATGTAATCAATAACAGATGTGGAGAAAGAAGTCATCCAATGATGGTGAAACACATTTAATCATGTTAAGTTATTAATGAGCTGTGGGATGTACAATTGTCAGGAATGAAACAGAATACATTTCTCCTCTTTAGTTTCTAATTTACTTTTTAAATCAAGTTTCTAAATTACAGGATTACCTTTGCTTTTACTAGCAAACGATGAAGAACACTTAACAAGTAGAATCCAAAAGAAATATAACCGAATATGCTAGCCCTATTGATCCAAAGATGTCCTGTTTAAAAGATTTATTACACCCCATTAATCCAAATTGAAGCATCATATGTGCTCAGAATAAGGCAAGTCAGAGTCCCTTAAATTCTCCTTATTTTATTCCCCTATAAGTCAAAGATCAATACCTTTGAAAGGTGATGCTTGTATCCAAATTAAATGATGACCTCTGGCTCGTCATGTTGTAGACCTGTTTATAATCTTCCTCAGTCTCAATTAGCAGAATAAGGAAGGAAAGATATTTTTAATTAGCTTATTGATTCATTCGTCACCTGGATAATGTTGAAACATACAGTGGTTTGTTTTACTAAATCTGATCTCAGGAACCACAGCCAAAACTGTCAAGCTCCCAGCTGTGCTCTCATTCTCTGCCACAATCTAAATTGTACACTCATGCATGTTACTCTCTCCCCACCTCTTTTTATTATGTGTTTCACAGTGTATAATTTTGCTAAAACAACCCCTTTAATTATACCTTGCCAAAAATGTCATCTACTGTTAAATGATTCCTGGGCTGCAGTCAGAGAAACTCTGGGTCCTGCAAGATTCTGGTTTCCATTTTTATACAGACCCTAAGAGCAGCTGTTAACAAACCTGTTGGTGGATGTGTGCAAAAAGGAAGCAGGCTGTGCTTCTGCTGTAATTTTGGTCAGAGAAAGCAATTTGCATTTTGACAGGCTTAGTGGGCAAGAGAAAAGAAAGCCCAGGTATAATAATAGCTCAACATGAAACATTTTGACAACATATTACTTACACTGAAAGTACGATTAAATAGTGGGTAGTGATCAGTGAGGAATTTATCTTGGGAGAACAGAATATTAAAGCTATTATCAATCAGTTGAATAATAATGAGTGCACTCTTCTTAAGCATTTTTAAAGATATACATGATTTAATATTCTATTGGTCTAACATAAATCTAATGACCAAAAACCACGTAGAATTAGATAAATTGGGTAGTAATGTGTATCAATTTTGTTTTTAAGAAAAATTTTAAAATATTTGAATTCTTTATTCTATTATTATATTATAAAATATTTATCTATATTGGATCTGACTATTTCATATTATTTAAAAGTATAAGTTACCTATGATATGAATTATATGAATATTCTTGGTGACCAAAATATATACACTTGCATTTTAGTCTCCATTCTATTTTTTTAAAAGCTTAAAATAATGATTTAGAATATAGCATGAGCCTTGTTGGGTTTAAATGTTAATCTAAGTTAACTGGCAATATTATTGTATCTAAATAAATTTTACTTAACATTCTTCACTGGTAGTAGACAAAAATAACTTCAATATTGTTTACAACAACCATAAATCTCAACATAAAATCATTCACATTTATAAAATCTTAATAAGAATGCTATTTTCTAACTGTGGTAAAGGTTGATACTATTTTTCAATATCTTGTCCTTCTCTGCTTACTGGACATAGCTAAAGGCATTCACTAGCCTCTTGCTTATGAATGGGAAAAGGAGACAAAATTCTGACTGATGAAATATATATGACAGACTGTAAATTTCTCCCCAAACTTACAAAAACACAATCTCCCTCTCTGTTCTCCTAAACTCTAGAAAGTGTCAGACACATTACAGGGTAGGGTATACCTGAGTTGGAGCTTGGAAAAGAGTTGTCTTCAAGACTTCTCTAACAATGACCAAATGCACTGGACTGCACGCAAATGAGAAAAAACAGTTTATTGTGTTAGTCCAGGAGATCTGGGGAAACATTTATTCCCTCAATTACCCTACCTGACTAATATTAGTGAAGTGGATATTTCAGCATGCTGTACTTATATTTCTAAGAAAATAACTGATCTATATTAACTTTCTTACCCTAGCAATGTTCCCTTTATTACCATTCTTGCTCCTGTTTTTGGTAATGAAGGTAGACAGTTTATAGATATAGTAGAGACTATAAATGAGAAACATCAAATACAAGAACTGATATATAGTACATTAAAAGTCAAGAAACGTGCATAATTCTTTTAGGACTTTCAAATTTTATCATAGCTCTATACATTACAAAACATAAAATGAGCAGATAACTTTAAGGAGATAATATCATTCTATTTGTAAGTTTGTAGCGGACCCAAGCTTGGTTTGATAGCTACAAAGAAACATATAAATCTTTCTTTTTAGAAAACATAAGGGCTATAAGTGAGTATATTAAGGACAAGCATGTAATTATCAACAAGTAGTACAGTAACTCTGTTATTTTTAGTTATATCAGTTCAGTTCAGTAGCTCAGTCGTATCCGACTCTTGGGACCTCATGAATCCCAGCACACCAGGCCTCCCTGTCCATCACCATCTCCCGGAGTTCACTCAAACTCACATCCATCGAGTCGGTAATGCCATCTAGCCATCTCATCCTCTGTCGTCCCCTTCTCCTCCTGCCCCCAATCCCTCCCAGCGTCAGAGTCTTCTCCAGTGAGTCAGCTCTTCACATGAAGTGGCCAAAGTATTGGAGTTTCAGCTTGAGCATCAGTCCTTCCAAAGAACACCCAGGGCTGATCTCTAGAATGCACTGGTTGGATCTCCTTGCAGTCCAAGGGACTCTCAAGAGTCTTCTCCAACACCACAGTTCAAAAGCATCAATTCTTTGGTGCTCAGCCTTCTTTACAGTCCAACTCTCACATCCATACATGGCTACTGGAAAAACCATTGCCTTGACTAGATGGACATTAGTTAGCAAAGTAATGTCTCTGCTTTTCAATATGCTATCTAGTTTGGTCATAACTTTTCTTCCAAGGAGTAAGTGTCTTTTACTTTCATGGCTGCAGTCACCATCTGCAGTGATTTTGGAGCCCAAAAAATAAAGTCTGACACTGTTTCCCCATATATTTCCCATGAAGTGATGGGACCAGATGCCATGATCTTCGTTTTCTGAATGTTGAGCTTTAAGCCAACTTTTTCACTCTCCTCTTTCACTTTCATCAAGAGGCTTTTTAGCTCCTCTTCACTTTCTGCCATAAGGGTGGTGTCATCTGCATATCTGAGGTTATTGACATTTCTCCCAGCAATCTTGATTCCTGCATGTGCTTCTTCAAGCCCAGTGTTTCTCATGATGTACACTGCATAAATAAGCAGGATGACAATATACAGCCTTGACGTACTCCTTTTCCTATCTGGAACCAGTCTGTTGTTCCATGTCCAGTTCTAACTGTTGCTTCCTGATCTGCATATAGGTTTCTCAAAAGGCAGGTCGGGTGTTCTGGTATTCCCATCTCTTTCAGAATTATCCACAGTTTATTGTGATCCACACAGTCAAAGGCTTTGGCACAGTCAATAAAGCAGGAAGAGATGTTTTTTTGAACTCTCTTGCTTTGTTGATGATCCAGCAGATGTTGACAATTTGATCTCTGGTTCCTCTGCCTTTTCTAAAACCAGCTTGAACATCTGGAAGTTCATGGTTCACATATTACTGAAGCCTGGCTTGGAGAATTTTGAGCATTACTTTACTAGCATGTGAGATGAGTGCAGTTGTGCAGTAGTTTGAGCATTCTTTGGCATTGCCTTTCTTTGGGATTGGAATGAAAACTGACCTTTTCCAGTCCTGTGGCCACTGCTGAGTTTTCCAAATTTGCTGGCATATTGAGTGCAGCACTTTCACAGCATCATCTCTTAGGATTTGAAATAGCTCCATTGGAATTGCATTGCCTCAACTAGCTTGGGCCTTTCTAAGGCCCACTTGACTTCACATTCGAGGATGTCTGGCTCTAGGTGAGTGATCACACCATCATGATTAGCTTGGTCGTGAAGATTTTTTTTTTGTAGTTCTTCCATGTATTCTTGCCACCTCTTCTTAATATCTTCTGCTTCTGTTAGGTCCATACCATTTTTGTTCTTTATCGAGCCCATCTTTGCATGAAATGTTCCCTTTATCTCTAATTTTCTTGAAGAGATCTCTAGTCTTTCCCATTCTGTTGTCTTCCTCTATTTCTTTGTATTGATTGCTGAGGAAGGCTTTCTTATATCTCCTTGTTATTCTTTGGAACTCTGCATTCAGATGCTTATATCTTTCCTTTTCTCCTTTGCTTTTCACCTCTCTTCTTTTCACAGCTATTTGTAAGGAATCCCCAGACAGCCATTTTGCTTTTTTGCATTTCTTTTCCATGGGGATGGTCTTGATCCCTGTCTCCTGTACAATGTCACGAACCTCATTCCATAGTTCATCAGACACTCTATGAGATTTAGTCCCTTAAGCCTGTTTCTCAATTCCACTGTATAATCATAAGGGGTTTGATTTAGGTCATACCTGAATGGTCTAGTGATTTTCCCTACTTTCTTCAATTTAAGTCTGAATTTGGCAATAAGGAGCTCATGATCTGAGCCACACTCAGCTCCTGGTCTTGTTTTTGCTGACTGTATAGAGCTTCTCCATCTTTGGCTGCAAAGAATATAATCAATCTGATTTCAGTATTGACCATCTAGTGATGTCCATATGTAGAGTCTTCTCTTATGTTCTTAGAGAGGGTGTTTGCTATGACCGGTGCGTTCTCTTGGCAAACCTCTATTAGCCTTTGTCCTGCTTCATTCTGTATTCCAAGGCAAAATTTGCCTGTTATTTCAGGTGTTTCTTGACTTCCTACTTTTGCATTCCAGTCCCCTATAATGAAAAGGACATCTTTTTTGGGTGTTAGTTCTAAAAGGTCTTGTAGGTCTTCATAGAACCATTCAACTTCAGGTTCTTCAGCATTACTGGTTGGAGCATAGATTTGGATTACTGTGATATTGAATGGTTTGCCTTGGAAATGAACAGAGATCATTCTGTTGTTTTTGAGATTGTATCCAAGTACTGCATTTTGGACTCTTTTGTTGACCATGATGGCTACTCCATTTCTTCTAAGGGATTCTTGCCCACAGTAGTAGATATAATGGTCATCTGACTTAAATTCACCCATTCCAGTCCATTTTAGTTCACTGACTCGTAGAATGTCGACATTCACTCTTGCCATCTCTTGTTTGACCACTTCCAATTTGCCTTGATACATGGACCTGACATTCCAGGTTCCTATGCAATATTGCTGTTTACAGCATCAGACCTTGCTTCTATCACCAGTCACATCCACAACTGGGTATTGTTTTTTCCTTTGGCTCCATCCCTTCATTCTTTCTGGAGTTATTTCTCCACTGATCTCCATTAGCAAGGAGAGGTGGCTGCGTGGGTGCAGGGGGGCCTAGAGGAGCTACTCCACATTCAAGGTCAGGAAGGGCGGCAGTGAGGAGATACCCCTCGTCCAAGGTAAGGAGCAATGGCTGCACTTTGCTGGAGCACCCATGAAGAGATACCCCACATCCAAGGTAAGAGAAACCCAAGTAAGGTGGTAGGTGTTGCAAGAGGGCATCAGAGGGCAGACACACTGAAACCATACTCACAGAAAACTAGTCAATCTAGTCACACTAGGACCACAGCCTTGTCTAACTCAATGAAACTAAGCCATGCCCTGTGGGGCCACCCAAGATGGGCGGGTCATGGTGGAGAGGTCTGACAGAATGTGGTCCACTGGAGAAGGGAATGGCAAATCACTTCAGTATTCTTGCCTTGAGAACCCCAGGAACAGTATGAAAAGGCAAAATGATAGGATACTGAAAGAGGAACTCTCCAGGTCAGTAGGTACCCAATATGCTACTGGAGATCTTAGGTATATGGTCGTTTTCAAACTGAAAAGTCAATTTCATTGCTTATAACTGTATTATATTATTAAGTTCTAATCAATTTTAATAAATGGAATAAAATGTTGGCATATTTATTTAATCAAAAGATTGGGAACAAAATAATGTTATATATAATATTATATATACAGTTATCATATAATATAACAATTCCTTGAAAAATGACTACAAGTCAATGTGCAAAACTAGAAAAAGTAGCTTTTGAGATAAACTATTTAAAGTAATACTTCTTAGACAAGCATAGTATACTGTTCTTCTCTAACATAGATGCACAATGAATAAATGATAATCCTAAAAATAAAAAGATAATGATTTGTCTTAGTAACTGTCTGTGAGGAACACATTTCTCATGTACATATTTTGCCTTGAAGCTTCCAGAACAACAACAGCACATGAAAGACCCTGAAATGTTCAAAGCAATCACCTACCTGTTACATATTCTATCTCCGTATACCCCCGACTCAGGTACTCTGTTTTTTCCCCTTCTACAACTCCTGTCTCACTAACTAATACCCCACTGCACAATACATTTTTTTGAATCTCCAACTTGTTCCTTTCACCTATCAATTACCATTATGTTCAAGACATTCAAATGAATTAATCCTATAGTGAGTGTAGTTTAATGGAAATAATATTTCCAGATTTCCTGTGGCAAACTTGAATTTTAGTGTGTCTTACCAATGCTGCAGTCTTGAGCACTATAAAAGGATCTAAATAAATTTCACCCCTGGATAAGACTGAGTTATAGTATTAATTGGGAAGTTCCCAATCAGTTCACAGATACCTGAACAGATGTTGAAAATATAATCAGTTAAATCAGTGGTGTGGGGCAGGTCAAATATCAAGACATATGACAAATGAATCTATAGATGGTTAATCCAAACAATTGAGGATCAGGTTGGGATAAATCCATCGGAGGCAGACATATGCCTGGATGAGACATTTGCCTTTCTCTACCATGCAAATTTTGGATCCATCAGGTAGATTGATTAAACAAAGAGGAAAAATCCCAAATAGCTAACTCATTGAAACTATACTTATACATACAAGTACAGAAATATTTCTAAAAACTTTGCTCAATAAGAAGAATCACAATGTTTTTACCTTTCTTTCTCTTTATTGACAGATTCCATGAAAGGTCTATAAAATTACTTTCCTTTATATTTTAAACTTCTATTCACTAACTACTTCCTCAATCTTTTACATCTAATTCCTTTCTCCACTGTTTTATTAATATTTCTGATGTAAAGCCAGAAATCTTACACCAGACTTCTAATTGCTAACTCCATAAGCTGTTTCAAAGTTATAACATTTAGCGTTATTCACTAGTAAACTAATACTTAAAATTCTCCAAGCCAGCCTTCAGCAGTACACGAACTGTGAATTCCAGATGTTCAAGCTGGTTTTAGAAAAGGCAGAGGAACCAGAGATCAAATTGCCAATATCCGCTAGATCATGGAAAAAACAAGAGAGTTCCAGAAAAACATCTATTTCTGCTTTATTGACTATGCCAAAGCCTTGGACTGTGTGGATCACAATAAACTGTGGAAAATTCTGAAAGAGATGGGAATACCAGGCCACCTGACCTACCTCTTGAGAAACCTATATGCAGGTCAGGAAGCAACCATTAGAACTGTACGTGGAACAACAGACTGGTTCCAAATAGGAAATGAAGTAGGTCAAGGCTGTATATTGTCACCCTGCTTATTTAACTTCTATGCAGAGTACATCATGAGAAATGCTGGACTGGAAGAAACACAAGCTGGAATCAAGATTACCGGGAGAAATATCAATAACCTCAGATATGCAGATGACACCACCCTTATGGCAGAAAGTGAAGAGGAACTAAAAAGCCTCTTGATGAAAGTGAAAGAGGAGAGTGAAAAAGTTGGCTTAAATATCAACTAAGATCAAAAACTAAGATTCAAAAACTAAGATCATGGCATCTGGTCTCATCACTTCATGGGAAATAGATGGCAAAACAGTGGAAACAGTGTCAGACTTTATTTTGGGGGTCTCCAAAATCACTGCAGATGGTGACTGCAGCCATGAAATTAAAAGATGCATACTCCTTTGAAGGAAAGTTATGACCAACATAGATAGCATATTCAAAAGCAGAGACATTACTTTGCCAACAAAGGTCCGTCTAGTCAAGGCTATGGTTTTTCCAGTGGTCATGTATGGATGTGAAAGTTGGACTGTGAAGAAAGCTGAGCACCGAAGAACTGATGCTTTTGAACTGTGGTGTTGGAGAAGACTCTTGAGAGTCCCTTGGACTGCAAGGAGATCCAACCAGTCCATTCTAAAGATCAGTCTTGGACATTCTTTGGAAGGACTGATGCTAAAGCTGAAACTCCAATACTTTGGCCACCTCATGGGAAGAGGTGACTCATTGGAAAAGACTGATGCTGGGAGGGATTGGGGGCAGGAGGAGAAGGGGTCGACAGAGGATGAGATGGCTGGATGGCATCACCAACTCGATGCACATGAGTTTGGGTGATCTCTGGGAGTTGGTGATGGACAGGGAGGCCTGGTGTGCTGCAATTCATGGGCTCACCAAGGGTCGGACATGACTGAGCAACTGAACTGAACTGAACTGAACTGAACTGAGCTCACACTTTTATTAACGAAATGCTGTTCCCTCTTAGAATCAGTGGCATCACTTTTTTTCTTTCTGGTTTCACTTCTGTGTCATATATTTTTACCTTCACTTTTTAAAAAATACTTTTTATTTAGCTGAACCAGATTGTATTTCAATGTATTTGTAAGAGTTGTCATATTGTAACTCTTATGGATTCCTCACTAAAAAGTCTAGATTTCACATTATATGCATCAGACTTACTGAGTTTGTTTCACTTGCCTATACATTACATTTGTATGAGCCATCCTTTCTAAGGGGTTCTTAGTATTTTCCTTCTAAATTATATTCAGCAAGATTACTTTAATGTTTCCCTCAGCTTGACTAAACTTTAAACAGGCTTCCTTCCACCTCTAAGCCCCTGATCACCCTCCTTTACAGAATCCAGATATCCTAATCACAGAAGTCCATTACCTCCTTTTCCTTAAAGCATTTACTTTAAAAAATTGGTAACTGAAATTTTTTTTTCTTCCCCTTTGAGGTGTAAATCTTTCAAAAAGCCTTTTACCAGTTTTATATCACAGGACAGTTTTACTCAAGAACCTGGAAGCCATCTCTTGTAAATGTAATCACCAAGGAAGATAGAACCACTATCTCCCAGGCTCTGTGTGAGGTAGGAGCCTCACTCAGTGGAAGTATTGTTCCAGATTATAATACTAGCTCTTGCTGTAAAGATATAAAAATATTTCTTCTTCCTCAGTAAGGTGATTAGCAAATCTATATATCCTAAAATCTCTCATACCAAACTTATGGAATTGACCCCTGAGAGGGGTTTAGTGTCCATTAAGAGAAATACCTTTAGACCACGGCAAGGATAGAAGGAAACTACAGTGGGGTAGATGTTGGGAGAATAGACATCCTGATCATGCTCTCCGGTCTCCCCCATTTTCCTGCCATATCCTGCTAAAAGCCGGGTTTAGAGAGCCTAACCATGAGGTCACATGGACCACAAAGCAAGGTGAGCTAGTTGACTCTATCTACTCATCCCTCCAGCAAACATTTTTATGTGACAGGTATTATGTTAGATAAAACAAAGCAATATAGCATTATATTAATAACAACATTGCAACTGCTATTTCAGAAACATTTCCAAAAGGAGGGGAATTCCAGAAAATAAAGATAACAGAAGTAACAAAATTCTACTACCACTGAGTTGGGTCTTATAGAAAAATGATGCTTGTAAAATGGGAGATGATAGATATAGATAGATGATAGATAGATGTGTGTATGAGAGAGATGATGATAGATCATCACCATGGAAACCAATAAAGGACAACGTTTACAGTAGTGCCACTCAACAGTGTCCTAAATATGGAAGACAAAGAGAATCAAAACTGAAAATTGACCTTTGAGTTTCGACTATGAGAAAAGTATTAAAAATTTTCAAAAGATTTGGAGGTTAAAAACTACAAAAGGCTGAGATTTTATTCAAAGTTGAAGAAATCTAAACTCTATTATATAAACAGTTTTCTACCAATTAAAATAAATAAATTTATATTTAAAAAAGAAAAAATAAAGGAGAATAGAGCTTTGAAAAAAATGATTTATTATTAAAATGAAACATTAGCTTGAGTTGAGGAACACCATTTTTCTCATTTGTTTTCCTTTTTCTTTTTTACTAGAAAAGGTTTTAATAATAGATTCTATCCTTAGTGCCTTATAAACCCTATTTTCTCATCAGAGAAAAGAAAAATGTTAAACCATCATTCTAAAACAACACATGAAGTATTCTAATTTGATAATATCATGTTTGTATAAGTGTGGATCTACAGCTACCTAAATCCTAAATGTGATTGCATATTCCAAGAACTCAGAAGTAAATTCAGTATTTTTAATGTGTCAGATCAGTCAGCTAAGTAGTTTTCCTTTTTATTTTCTCATTTTAAATTATAATCTTCATAATAATCTATGATCTATTAATTGCAAACTTATTTTTCATTAACAATCATTCTAGTGAAATTTCTAGTTAGTATTTCAGGTTATTAATTTATGGCTTTATCAATACTATAAAGATATTTAATAACAGTATTATAAAATTTTATTCTGGAAAATGATATCTGATCCTATTCACAAGAGTCATTACAGAGAATAAATCATGTAAATATAAAGAAATAAAGAAAATAATACCAGTCTATAAAAGAAGAATGAGGCTATATCATAAATCTAGGTGATAAGATAGTTTCAATTAAAGGAGCAATCAACAAATCAAAGTATAGATAGTTCATACTGAGTATAAAACTTCTAGTTACAAAGATAATAAAAAGATATATCAATCTAACAAATTATGTCAACATACCCTTATTCCCTCAAATTTGGGATTTCATTGTACATTAAGAATTTCTACAACTGCAGCCATAGATATTCACTGAATCCCTACTATGTATCAGTAAATATGTATAGAATTTAATATGCTTAAAGTCATTCACTAATAAGTGCATAATACAGGATTTTTTTTCCTAGGTAGCTCATAGGTACTACTGAACAGCATTTCACATTGTGATATTATTGCATATTAATCACATTAAATGATAATCACATATAATTTCACATTAAATGATATTATTGCATTTTCTCCACACTAAGATCTAAGCTCCTTAAGGCAAAGATTTACTTATTTTTAACCCATGCATTTTTTTGTACTAGCACAATGGCTAACAATGGGTGAGTAAATTGGAATCTATGTACACAGAATTTAGCACCAAACACAAGGCATCATGATACATGGTAGAAGTTTACATTTAACTATATTAGAAATGCCTAGAGGTCAATCAGTGATTTCATGAAAACTCCGACCCATTGAGGGACTACTAAGGGATTGGCCAAGTGTATACATGAGCCAGAGAATATCTTACATTGAGACTGACATACTTAGTTTCAAGAAGCTCTAGGGAAATATTATCAGAGACTGAAAACCAAGATTTAAGAAAATGCTAGACATAGGGAGCTGGTAGATAGATGAATGGATAGATAGAGAAATATAGATAAAGATGAGAGATATATCAGAAGTCAAAAACAAACTCTGGGTTTCAAGAGTCAGCTGACATAAGATAAAAACAGGCAAGACAGAATCATGTATTTGAAAGGTTATGTATCTAGGTCATTATACAATGCCAATAAGCATAAGTTCTAGGAAAACCTTGGTAGAAAATTTTGCTTCTGTAACCTCTTCTGCAACTAGAATCACATATGGGTGATCCGATAAGTGAGTAGAAGGTGAATCTACCCAGAAGTAGAATCAAGAGTAAGAGTTTTTATTTTCTCTTTTGATGGAGTAGATAGATCTAAGACTATAAGAACACAACTCTTATGTGGAAATTGACAGCAAAATTTTTCAATGTTAATTTATAAGACAAAGAGTTCATATATTTATGAAATTAAATTTATAAAATGTGTTGCCATAAAGAATAACAATCAAAGGTGCAATTATTGATTGTCCTCATATAAATGACTATCCATTTGTGGTCTTGCTGAATCAAGCTTTGGGTGGATATAAACATACACATAGGGTTTCCAGGTGGTGCTAGTGGTAAAGAACCTATCTGCCAATGCAAGAGATGTAAGACATGCATGTTCCATTCCTGGGTTAGAAAGGTCTCCTGGCCGAGGGCATGGCAACCCACTCCAGTATTCTTGCCTGGAGAATCCCGTGGACAGGGGAGTTTGGCAAGCTACAGTCCATAGGGTCGTACAGAGTTGGACACGCCTGAAGCAATCTCGCATGCAAACATATACATTCTCATGACAGAGTGAAACATAGCTGCTCTATTTCCCCCACACTGAAAGAATTTTTATATCCTCAGGGATGTCAAATTACAAAGGCTAAAAACAAGTTTTTGATATGCAGTTCTGATCTAAGGTATATATCATGTAAAGTACTTGAAATCTAGGATTTCGCCAATTGGTCTTCTACTAATTAACAAAATGTATCCAGGGATTAACAAAATGTATCCCGGCATCACCGACTCCATGGACATGAGTTTGAGCAAGCTCTGGGAGTTGGTGATAGACAGGGAAGTCTGATGCGCTGCAGTCCATGGGGTTGCAGAGTCGGACACAACTGAGTGACTGAACTGAACTGATCCAGGGATTTAGAGTTTTTTGGTAGGTTTTCAAAAATTATTTAAAAGTTGAAGAAATAAACATTATAAAGTTTTGGAGTGAAACATGCTACCACATGAAGAAATCAGCAACTACACTGAAATTCCCAAGCAATTACACCATATTCCCTCCTGAATTTATCACATACGTATGCCTATGGAAAAGTTTTGTGTTAGATGACACATGTATAATCATGTATGGATTCACTTGTATCTGAAATGCTCTATGGAAGAGATAACATTTGATATGGGGTTGGGGAAATATCTTTGAAGGAAGGTGGCTACTTTCTTAGGAGAAAGAAGAGCATATGATGTGATCAGAGGAAGAAATGAAAAAAAACAGAAATTAAGGGGCTGGTGGGTGGTAATTTCTGAGTAAGTGAGCATGCAGGGATGTGTTATTAAACAAAACAACCTGTGGATCAAATGTGTGATTTTATTTAATTTTATATTTTATTTCTAGAATTTTTTTCCTTCTTCATACAAATTGCAATTGATCATTATTTGACCTACTAAATAAAAATGCTTGAAGGAATGTCAGAACAAATATTTTAAGTAGCAGACATTATAATTTTTTAGTTATTCCTGTAAATCCAATTAAATACCACAGATCCATGCAATTAAGCTGCAATTGTCACAACACTGTTTCCAGAAAAAAATACATCTGACTGTATTTTCAAACTGAAAAATAACTAATTAACCAATATAATTCCAATTATAATCCTTTAGTATACCCTGTGTAATAAATTTCTTTCAAAGTTTATAAATTATTCTATTGGTCTTCTTAAAGACAATACAGACTGTATGTTAACAATTTGCTAAATTGAGTATTATCTGAAATTATTTAGGATGCAAGACAGTAAGAACTTATTTTTAGTGACTTCATCATTATTCTGTCAGAACCAAAACCCTTTCAATTTTGAAACTATAACTTGTAATACATACTAATATAGTATTTTGATGCTAAACATAAAAATTTTTCATGAAATAGGAAACCAAGCTTTAGAAGTAATATTTTTACTTTTAAAGTTAAATCATTCTACTCAAGTGTATAGCCTAAAGTAGTAATGATTTTGGAGAATGGCACTGAAACATGTATACTATCATGTAAGAAACGAATCACCAGTCTATGTTCAATGAAGGATACAGGATGCTTGGGGCTGGTGCACCGGGATAATCCAGAGAGATGATATGGGGTGGGAGGTGGGAGGGGGGTTCAGGATTGGGAACTCATGTACACCTGTGGCGGATTCATGTCAATGTATGGCAAAACCAATACAGTATTGTAAAGTAAAATAAAGCAAAAAAAAAAAAAAAGTAGCAACATAAAAGTCAAGGGGAAAAATTGTTAGCTATATATGTGTGTGTATGAGTGTATACACATATATTAATATATGTACATATATATACATACATATAAACATGTATACACATATCCATATATGTGTTCTCTGAGATAAATTAAGATCCAGATTTTACTGAGCATATCTTGTAAACAAGGGACCACTAGATGCTTATTTGCAAGTGGACACAGTTCACCCTTGGAAAGAAATGGTGTATAGAGTTTCAAACACAGCCATCCTTAGGTATCTGCTGGGGACTAGTTCCATGTCCCCTTGGCATTCCAGAGTCCGTGGGTGCTCAAGTCCCTTACACAAAATGCCACAGAGTTTGTATATCACCTGCTCACATCTTCCCATAATCTTTAAATCATTTCTAGATAACTTATAACATCTAATATAATATAAATAATATATAAATAGTTGCCAGCACACATAAAATCCTAATTTCTCTTCTTGGAACTTTCTAGAAATATTTTTCAAATATTTTTCATTCACAGTTGGTTGAATCCGAAGAGGCAGAAGCTGAGAATACCAAGGAATAATGGAATATAAATATTCTGTCAATCAGATTAGTTAGCTAAGCAGACAATAGTTTATTTGCACATAAAAGGAGGTGTTGAGGTCTCCTCTGAATAAAAAGAAAAAGAAAATTCCATCCTAAGACAGTTAAGACCTGGCCCTTACAGACTTAGCCCTTTAACAATACCAACAAAATTACAAATAGAAACACTAATTCTCAACAAACCTTGGTGTATATTAAACAGATTTTTCTTCTTACCCAGACCAGTGAGGTAAGGAATTACAGGTAAAAGCTTCAATATATAAAACAATGAACCTCAAATGTTATTCAGTTAAGACATTGAAGACATTGCTAAAGGAGTATCCTGCTTCCTACAAACACCAGCCAGCTTTTGGATTCGGTATTAGCATCAGTATCGGTAGAAGAGCAGAAATAAAATATAGCTGGGTACAAAGGGACGTAGAGGAGCATTAGTAGTAAAAGGAGGGAGCCTGAGAGTGAGAAGCCATGAAGCACCATCAGTGCTGATGCTGCACTATTTGCTCAAGTCCTTCTTCAGAGCAAAGACTTTTCTCCCTAAATGGCTTTGGTTATATCCTTTTCTCTATCTGACTAATTCTGTGATCTGTATGTATGGAAAACTCATTATACTTATATTGGATATATCAAATTCTCATGTCATTTATGTTTAATTTCCTAATTTATATCTTTCCATCTCCTTTTGCTCTTAGTTCTGAAATAATTTGTTCAAGAGTCTAAGTAACATGCTTCCCTAAGTACTCACTGTGCTATATACTGCCATTATATTCTAGCAATCTTGTTTTTCTATTTCTCTCTCATTATCATCATTCTTTCAATCATTTCTCTTGTATCATGAAAGTCTGCTTTTATCTAACTCATGCAAAATAATCCTTAATTTTTTTCCTACAGAGATTCTCTTTCATTGAAGTCCATCTACTCTAAGTGCATAGAATGGTATCCATATCTTTTCAAACCTGCTTCCTCCACCCTTGCTACCCCATACTTATAGAAGATTTACTTTAATTAGTATTCATAGTTGATTTGATTGTGTATCTTTCACTTCTTTCAAACCTAGGCTACAAAAATATGGAAAATTTAGACTTTTTTCCCATTGATAGCATCAAAGTGTTATAGTTTATAAAGTGAAAGTTGCTCAGTTGTGTCCAACTCTTTGCGACCCCATAGACTATATAGTACAAGGAATTCTTTAGGCCAGAATACTGGAGTGGATAGGCTTTCCCTTCTCCAGGGGATCTTTCCAACCCAGGGATAGAATGTAGGTCTCCTGCATTGCAGGCGGATTCTTGACCAGCAGAGCTACAAGTGAAGCCATAGTTTATAAAAGAAAATATCAAAGCCACAGCCACAAATGTATGGGTAGGGACTTGAGAAATGTTTATCCTGAAAGACTGAAATTAGAAAAATTAGGTTTTTGTTGCGGTTTCCTTGTTTTCACCCTCCAGCAGCTGACCTAGAGGATTCCATTTTTCATTTTTTCATTGGACTTCCTCTACACATTTTGTTTTTTGTTTTGTTTTGTTTTGTTGAGGTGTAACCACTCTCTATAGGCTCATGGTTGATTTGGAAGTCTAGACACACCCTATTCCTTTTCTAACCTGGCCACTATCTTGAGTTTTCTTTTTTTAAGTTACTTCTTTCTCTATGACACAATTCTTTTCTTTTCTTTTCTTTTTTTGAAACACACACACACACCCATAGATAGTCATTTGTGGGTTTTTTTTTTTTTCTGGTTCATTCTTTTATTTTTTTATTTTACTTTACAATACTGTATTGGTTTTGCCATACATCAACATGAATCCGCCACAGGTGTACACGTTTCCAATCCTGAAACCCTCTCCCACCTCTCTCCCCCGCTCCCCATACCATCTCTCTGGGTCATCCCAGTGCACCAGCCCCAAGCATCCTGTATCCTACATCGAACCTAGACTGGTGATTCGTTTCTTATATGATATTATACATGTTTCAATGCCATTCTCCCAAATCATCCCACCCTCACCCTCTCCCACAGAGTACAAAAGACTGTTCTATACATCTGTGTCTCTTTTGCTGTCTCGCATACAGGGTTATCGTTACCATCTTTCTAAATTCCATATATATGTGTTAGTATACTGTATTGGTGTTTTTCTTTCTGGCTTACTTCACTCTGTATAATCGGCTCCTGTTTCATCCACCTCATTAGAACTGATTCAAATGTATTCTTCTTAATGGCCGAGTAATACTCCATTGTGTATATGTACCACAGCTTTCTTATCCATTCATCTGCTGGTGGACATCTAGGTTGCTTCCATGTCCTGGCTATTATAAACACTGCTGTGATGAACATTAGGGTACATGTGTCTCTTTCAATTCTGGTAAACAACTAATCTCAAAAATATACAAGCAACTCCTGCAGCTCAATTCCAGAAATATAAACAGACATTTCTCCAAAGAAGACATACAGATGGCTAAAAAACACATGAAAAGATGCTCAACATCACTCATTATCAGAGAAATGCAAATCAAAACCACAATGAGGTACCATTTCACGCCAGTCAGAATGGCTGTGATCCAAAAGATACAGTTCTTTTCTATCTGTTACTCTCTCAGGCTCCTTTCCAATCGAATAGTCATTGCATAGCTAGAATGTGGACCACTGCAGGTCCTTCTCATTCCCTGGCCACAGAAATTATCCTCATTTTTCTAAGTCTAGACTGCTCTGGATCCTCAAAGACCTGTATGCCATTTCCTTCTCATCCTTTCCTTTTGAGGTGTCCAGTGAGGGGAACATTTCTGCAAATCTCATTAACAGCAAAGACTTTTGTGGGTTTCAGTGAGGAAACTGAAAACAGGTGAGTGTCAAATGTAAGAAACTGGTTCTGAAAAGTCACAATAGATAGGTAGACAGAGATGTCCACATACATGCGTGTTATCTGTACCAGCTTTATTGGGCACTGGGCAGTAGGAAGTGTAGGCATCAGGTGCTATTTTCTGTTTTAACAATTAATAATTACATTGAGGAATTTTTCTCACACTTCTGTTGGTTCTTAATTATTTATAGCTCAGATCCCCAGCTTTGTCATAACACTTTCTGCCTCCTGTCTCTAGAGATATCTATCAAAAAAACAGCTGCTAGAGGAGAGTGACTTTAGATCATGGACTGAGTTGAATTTAAAGTATTCATACTGCAGAATATATTCTGTTGGTTTCTCCTTCCTGTGGTGGCAACAAAATTTCTCTTGCTTTGTTGATCATTCCCTAGTTATTCAAAGGAGTGATGAACATTAGATAAATTGAAGGGGAAAAAAATGGCAAAAGGCAGTGTTATATTCATCTAAGAACACTTCGGCTCATATAGTTTGACATGATATATTAAAATACAGTTGTAAGTGTTGCTTAGGGGAAAGTATTCCACAAAAAGTTAAGAGTTCTTGAAATATAAAAATTTGATCGAAACATAGAAGCATGCTTAGAGGGTTTATTGTCAACTTTCTTGTTTTAAAAATTCACACAGAACATTAAAATGGAGATGCACAAATAATGAATGTGGACAGGACTAAAAGGCTTAGAAAGATATTTAAAATACAAAAGTGAAGTAAGGGGACCTGAAGGAAAAAAAAAATCATAATCATATAATGGCATTGTAAATAGATCCCTTGGCTAAAATCCCAAATGAAATACCATTCAGTTGTTTCTCAAAAGTATACCTTGCAATAAATTGATTGAACCTCACCTTTTGTGGAATAAAAGTTTCGATATACATGTGTGAAAAATGAAGACAAATAAAGGTCCTGTTAAGTGTTAGGTGTAGTTGTAGATATATTTCTTTAAAACTGGGCATTAACTTTCACTTAAATGGAATTTTATATTAGAAAATATAAGATAATACTGTATTTAAATTTTTAAAGCTATGAATTCTAATTTTAAGTCATTCTTATAGACCAGCCTGAAGTATATAACAGCAAGAATTCCCTAAATGAGCAAAAGATATTAGTCACAAAATGGTTCCAAATTCTCCATACCTTAGAGACTTTTTAAATGTTAACATCAATAGCTTGACTCACAGTGAATTAAGAAGCTCTAAATTCTATGATTATGCATATAAGTATGTGTGTAAATACTCGTTTATATATGTATATACAAGCTAAATTAATGATTCTCATTTTTAACCTTTATAAATTCTCATATTTCAAAGAGAAATAATACAAGTTTCTTGATACTATAGCAGGGTAACACAAATAGTGAAATTATATCAAAGGCCAAATGAAAAATGGGTAACCCCAAAAGGCATCATATAGAGATACATTAAGTAATTCCAAAATCTACACTCATTTCTATACCATTGCCTTCAGTGGAAAAATCTCTATTGAAATTAAACAGAGTATTTTTTTAGTTAATTTTAAAGCTAATGCAATTGAAATAATTCAAGAATGCTTCATATATAGAATTACATGTAGAAATATGTAGAGAAAACCTTACTTTACTAGCCTTTACTCCAAAAAGATATTCTTCAATCAGACAGCAAATTGCTCACAGAGCTGTTTTCAATTTACAGTAAATTAGGAGAAATGTAAAAGTGTAAGTGAATGGAATTGGTAGATCCTTTCCAATATTAAATTTTTACAAATACGTAACAACATGTAAATACACATGTAACTTTAGTTACTCTTCATTTTCTGACATAAGGGTGGTGTCATCTGCATATCTGAGGTTATTGATACTTCTCCTGGCACTCTTGATGCCAGTTTGTGCTTCATACAGTCCAGCATTTTGCATGATGTACTCTGCATATAAGTTACATAAGCAGGGACACAATATACAGCCTTGATACTCCTTTCCCAATTTGGAACCAGTCTGTTTTTCCATGTCTGGTTCTAACTGTTGCTTCTTGACCTGCATACAGGTTTCTCAGGAGGGAGATAAGGTGGTCTGGAATTCCTATCTCTTGAAGAATTTTCCACAGTTTGTTGTGATCCACACATTCAAAGACTTTAACGCAGTCAATGAAGCAAAAGTAGATGTTTTTCTGGAATTCTCTAACCCAATGGATGTTGTCATTTTGATCTCTGGTTCTTCTGCCTTTTCTAAATTCAGCTTGAACATCTGGAAGTTTTCGGTTCACATACTGTAGAAGCCTAGCTTGGCAAATTTTGAGCATTTCTTTGTTAGTGTGTGAAATGAGTGCAATTGTGTGGTAGTTTGAACATTCTTTGGCATTGCCTTTCTTTGGGATTAGAATGAAAACTGACCTTTTCCAGTCCAGTGGCCACTGCTGAATTTTCCAAATTTGCTGGCATGTTGAGTTCAGCACTTTCACAGCATCAACTTTCAAGATTTGAAATAGCTCAGCTGGAATCCCATTACCTCCACTAGCTTTGTGGAGGCCCACCTGTCTTTGCATTTCAGGATGTCTGGCTCTAGGTGAGTGTTCACACCATTGTGATTATCTGGGCCATTAAGATCTCCTTTGTATAGTTCTCCTATGTATCTTGCCACCTCTTCTTAATATCTTCTGCTTCTGGTAGGTCCATACCATTTCTGTCCTTTATTGTGCCTATCTTTGCATGAAATGGTCCCTTGGTATCTCTAATTTTCTTGAAGAGTTTTCTAGTCTTTCCCATTCTATTAACCCAATTAGTCTGTTGGTAATCATGTCAGACTTTCAAGAACTTCTAAATACATTTTCATTATATAAAATATGTGCTACCTAAAATAATTTTGATGATAAAGATTCTGACTAAAATCATGTGTTTATTTGAGAGGAGACAACGATGATCTCCTACTTAATAAAATATTTTAAAATCCTTATCTGAAAATCTAGTAATGTTCAGAAATGAGGGACACAAAGCTGAACATACTGAAGTAATATCTAATTTTCAATGAATTAGCAACTCTTTCCATTTGTTATGTGAATTCATAAGAATTGAGATTGGGGGGAAAAAATCTATGTTTTGTCAGGCAATCTTCAGTTTGGAAAATGTTTGTGAACCATGCTAGAAGAAATTAAATCTTAGGGTAAGATATCAAGCAAAGCGGTCAGCAGATAATTTTCTATCAATTAATGTTCCTTAATAGTTTCTCCAAGTTGTTTATAATGCCCAAGGTTTGCATGCAGAAAGCCTGCTTCTTAGACTGAATTGACTGAAGGATTAATGGAACATTTGGCCTGAATGGTGAAAGATTTAAGCATATATTCATTCAGCTGTTCTGCACCTGAAGTAGACGTGACTAGGCACTTTTATCATTGCCAATAATCTCCCATGAGCAATTTCAGTAGAGACATATGCCCTATTCCCTCGACATTCTAGGTGCTGAGAATTTCTCAGTTCCTTTTGGATGGGTGCTATTCAAGCTATCTGGTAGAAAAATACCTTTCTTTTTGTTATTAATTTCTAATGCATTGGTTTTAGAAAAAAGTAGAGGAACGAGAGATCAAATTGCCAACATCCGCTGGATCATCAAAAAAGCAAGAGAGTTCCAGAAAAACATCTATTTCTGCTTTATTGACTATGCAAAGCCTTTGACTGTGTGGATCACAATAAACTGTGGATAATTCTGAAAGAGATGGGAATATCAGACCACCTAACCTGCCTCTTGAGAAATCTGTATGCAGGCCAGGAAGCGACAGTTAGAATTGGACATGGAACAACAGACTGGATCCAAATAGGAAAAGGAGTAGGTCAAGGCTGTATATTGTCACCCTGCTTATTTAACTTCTATGCAGAGTACATCATGAGAAACTCTGGGCTGGAAGAAGCACAAGCTGGAATCAAGATGGCTGGGAGAAATATCAATAACCTCAGATATGCAGATGACACCACCCTTATGGCAGAAAGTGAAGAGGAGCTAAAAAGCCTCTTGATGAAAGTGAAAGAAGAGAGCGAAAAAGTTGGCTTAAAGTTCAACATTCAGAGGACGAAGATCATGGCAGCTGGTCCCACGACTTCATGGGAAATAGATGGGGAAACAGTGGAAACAGTGTCAGACTTTATTTTTCTGGGCTCCAAAATCACTGCAGATGGTGACTGCAGCCATGAAATTAAAAGACGCTTACTCCTTGGAAGAAAAGTTATGACCAACCTAGATAGTATATTCAAAAGCAGAGACATTACTTTGCCGACTAAGGTCCATCTAGTCAAGGCTATTGTTTTTCCTGTAGTCCTGTATGGATGTGAGAGATGGACTGTGAAGAAGGCTGAGCACCGAAGAATTGATGGTTTTGAACTGTGGTGTTGGAGAAGACTCTTGAGAGTCCCTTGGACTGCAAGGAGATCCAACCAGTCCATCCTAAAGGAGATCAGCCCTGGGATTTCTTGGGAAGGAATGATCTAAAGCTGAAACTCCAGTACTTTGGCCACCTCATGTGAAGAGTTGACTCATTGGAAAAGACTCTGATGCTGGGAGGGATTGGGGGCAGGAGAAGGGGATGACCGAGGATAAGATGGCTGGATGGCATTACCGACTCGATGGACATGAGTCTGAGTGAACTCCGGGAGATGGTGATGAACAGGGAGGCCTGGCATGCTGTGATTCATGGGGTTGCAAAAAGTCGGACACGACTGAGCGACTGAACTGAACTGAATGCATTGATTTTGTATATTGAGACTCCCATAAAATAAAATAAACAACTAGAAAAATTCACACAAACACAAGCAAAACTTTTCCATTATTGGACTCAATAACCATAACTTTATGGTGTAAAATTTCCAAACTCGCGTTATGGTATTCATCGCTTTGCTGCCGATAATTTACCTACAGGGACTGGTTTGTAGCCTTTGTTATGAGTAGAACTGCTTTAGCAATGGTGTCATGGGAAGGAGAATTAATTTCTTCTCAGCTTATCCTTGTCAGTTCTGTTTCCTGAATATTGAATTTTTTTCATTGTCTATTGTCTTTGGTCGAACAGAATTCCAAGATCAGCTTTAGTTCTGCCTGGCTTATTTCTCTTTTTCATTTATTTAACCAAGTCCTCTCGTTTCCTGAATCATGCTAGCTTTGTATCTCTATATCTTGCCTAGAACTGAACAGAATGTGCCACGCTTCAAATTGTCATTAAATGACTCTTAGGTCACTGCCCTACCAATCAAATAGTTCCCTATTTAAATGTATCCCAGCTTCCCTTCCAGCCAGAAGTATAGCCTGATGGTGGATTGCATATCCTAATTCAAAGGATCTTAATTGAGTTTTCAAGACACCTAGAGTATCTAGAAATTTGCTTTAGGAGATTCATGGTTCTACTAAATAATTTGCAACATTTTATGCATTGGTGCACCTGTGTATGTTCAAGTTTTTTGTATTAAAAAAGATTCACTGTTTAATGGAAATATTATTATGCTATAAGGCAATAAATTGTGATATATTTAAAATTTTCATCTTGATAGGTAACTTGGATTCAAGGTATTAATAGCATAATAATCTATAACATTCATTATCACAAAGCATTATTTTTCTGGTGCTGTTTAAACAAGTATTCAATCCCTATCATCTAGATTATACTTATGCTCTACTTATAAGCCAAGTGCAACTAAAGAAAGAAAGAATAAAAGATATTTTTATAAATATTTGAATTTACAGAATGTGGTCATAAGCAACAACCAGAATAAAGATTTGAAAGATATTACCACAGACTCAGACTCAGATTTGAAGGATATTACCACAGAATCATCTAGGTGAGATAGATGTAATCAGTGTTGGAGATGAAAGGGGACCACAAATAAAGAAATGTGGGCAGTCTCCAGAAACTAGAAAAACTGGGGAAATATTCTTACCTAGAAATTTGTAGAAAGGATACCACTCTTCTAATCATATTATGTTAGCCAAACAGATCCATTTATTTAGTAAATTTGCATGGATTTAAATCACAAATATGCATTGTGGTAAGGTACATATCATATTTTAAGACACAAATGTCTGTCTTGTATAAAAAAATATTCCAAGTCTTGAATGACTCCAGAAACATTTTCTTGCCAAAATTTATCCTGATGTTCCTCTTTATGTTCCATATTCTTACTATTTTTTCCTTTCTGCAAAAATCTTGGTAAGAAGTCATGGAACTATATAGTGGAGAAAGACATTTATAAAGACTGTATTTGTTTTAACATTGAAAATTTCTCAAAAACATTTTTAATAAGTCAGCAGGTCTATGGTTAGTAATTTGAAAAGCTATTTAATGATCTTATTGTAGATAGATACACACTTCCACAGAAAAATGAATTATTAGGCAAATTGAAAAAATGAAGGAAGCTATATTTAGGTCTAATTTATTCATTTTTATGCAGGACTATGGAGCAGCAAAGACAAATTTCAATTTCCAATAAATGTTAGCAATGTGTAACAGTTTCAAGAAATCATGACTGAATAATTCTGTGCACTGCAAAATACATATGAAATGGCAGGTGTTGCGTGGGCAGTAAGTTTAAAGAGCTATAGTAAGTGTCGGTATAAGTGAAAGGAAAAGAAGAAAACTGCTTTTGCTTATCCCTTATTGAAATATTAAAAAGAAGGAGTTATTTTACTTAAAATTGTATCTATATATAAAAATGACTTTTATGTTTTCATCCACACTTGAGTTATCTTTATAGATTACTAAAATAATACCATCTCAACTAATAGAAATACGTTCAATAATTATGCCCAATTCATTTCTGTGATCACATCAATATTTTGAGATGAAAATATTTGTAAAATGAATTGGAAGGATTATGCCAAGTGCAAATAAATTATTCCCTGCTAATTTCCAAATGTTTATAAAATGCTTAATGAGTGAAAAACATGAATTTGACATTATGAAAATTATAATGATGTAGACTATACTGCCCAAGCCTTTCAAATTTATAACTGAGTGGAAAACATTTCACTTTAAAAACATATTCACATTAAAGACAAAATACCAAAAGACAAGTTGTCACAAACTAGCCCATGTGTATTTGCTAAATGAATTAATACAACATCACACTTGATAATTGAACTATTTTATTCCCATAATATATTTATCTAAGTGGTTAATAAATTTCAGTTGAATAAAATTAATACCTCAGTTGCTATCAGAATGTCATACTTATCTAATGGCACAATATTTATATGACCAGATATAATATTCCATAATATGCAGTATGGCCCTAAGTTATTTAAACAGATCTTTAAATATTTTAAAGTGTAAGAAAAAGAAGGAAAGAGATAAATATTGATTCTATTACATCTCTTGAACAGCATGTTTTATTCATATGCATTAATTCAATTAATTCAATGCATATAATTATTAGCTATCTAAATGGTAGCTTTAGTATTGATTTTTATATTTGATTGGAATGTATTTTTAAAGTTTCAATAATTTACATATATTACTCTCATATTCTGAGAAAAATGTAATTATATAAAACACCAATAAATAAATGTAGACCAAGAGAGCTAAAGGAAAATAATTTTGTTTCAAATGATATTTACACATACAGCCTAATGAGCTTCTTCATTTTCATAAACATAGCATACTCTCTCTTTTTTCCTCCCTCTCAGTTTTGAATAAAACATTAATGAAAGCATAAATATATAAAAGAAATAAAATATAAAAATGAATGGATTTCAAGATTAGAAAAATATATCTGAAATGAAAATTCAGAAAGTGGGTTCAAAATAAGACTAGATCATTGAACGTGTATACAGAAAAAATATCCACCAAAATTGAAGCACTGCAAAAATAAAAAAGTTTAAAAAAATGAACAGAGCTTCAATGACCTGGCTGGCAATGCCAAAAAATGCAAAATGTATGTAACTGTAGTCTCAGAAAGAGAAAGGGAAGCAGGAATATAAGAAAAATGCAACCTAATAGTTGAAAGTTATGTTTTATTAGATGACTGTACTAAGTTCTATAACCTGGAAGGCAGCCTCTCAGGTGAATTGTTCCAAAGAGGCAGAGGAGGAGTCAGGATACATAAAAGAAATTCCTTAAAAAAAAAAAAAAAAAGGTAATCAAACATCAAATTTTACTGCTAATCATACACACACACACAAACTCAAGTCAATGAATTTAGCATTTTTTATGTACAAGATGCAAAGAGTTTGGACTCACTGAAATTATTCCTTTGACATGTACCCTATCTTGGGCCAATACCCTGTTTTTCTCAGCCCTGAATTCCCCTAGGACTCACCAGATTATTGACTGCATTGGTTGATGGCCCGATGGTGGGCAGCACTCACTCACCCAAATGGCAGGCAACACATTCACAACAAGGATCTTGACTTTCCTGTGCATGAAATAGAAAGCCTCATAAGTTACTTAGCAATAAGCAAAACAATCTAAGAATCCATATTTTGAAGAATTGCTTTATTTATGTGTTGGAGAAGGCAAACTAACTGGCTATTGCAGTTATTCAGGCAAATTTTTGTGATGATTCAGAGCATGAAGTAGGAATGCAAATGATGAGAAGTGGCTGAACTTGAGATATTTGGGGAAAAGCTAATAAAATGTTCTGAAAGAATAACTCTGAAATCTGAGGGGGAAAAGAAAATAGAATCCAGACAGTTTCAAGGATTTGACTTGATCATTAGAACTGTTGTCAGTATCTGAATTCAGAGTGCTGCCTATGGAACAGTTTTGTGGGAAAGGCTAAAGAATGGAGTTCAGGAATGTTCAGAATGTGATACCTGTTGGAATTATAAGTTACCATGTCATACAGGAAATTAGATGTAAGATTTCTAATGTCGGAGAGATTTTCATGCTCAAAGCATTATGTCGTATATAATATTATAGAGATAGATAATGACTTTGGTCAGCTTGTATATCTTTTTAGGAAAAATGATACCTAAATCAATAACTGACAGTGATAAAATGAGCATTAAAAAAATTAAAGTTGATCTGAGAATGTTAAATAACCAGTACAACTCTTTAGAAGTCCTTTCAAATTCTAAATATTAAGACAGATGAAAAATATGATTGCAAATATCTGGCAGATAGCAACTAATATTTCACTGAAGAATGTGAAGGACCTAAGGAAAGACTAGGATGAAAGGAGTGGAAAACTCTCACTTTGTCAAGAAATTATATCTACTTTTGTCTTCTTTATAAATGAAATTGAAAAACAAAATAAAATAATAAGTCAGAGAATATGTGCTTCAAAGATGAGTACAAATTTAGGCAGAGCTATATATCAAGTTTAGAATACATAAAAGAAAATTGAAAAAAAAAATGAGTGTAAGTCATTTAGTCTGACATGCCTAAATTTGGGCTGCTTTAAGTGAAATTATTTTTGCTATGAGAAAATTCAATCTTATGTGGGTTAAATAGATTTTCAAGAATATACTTAACAATTAGCAGTTGAGATTGTATACATGTGTTTATATCTGTGTATGTGAAGATAGAAAAAAAAGGAAGAAGAGAGAATCAATAAACCATAACAATCCAAACTGATAATTTCAAAATATATTTTTTCTCTTTAAATGAATTAATTCTAATTCTATAGAGAAATTTTGTGTCTGATGCTTTGCTGATTTTTCTCAAAAAAAAAAAAAAAACCTTTTTGTGTTGATGCTAGCTGAAAAGACACTAATTCAAATAAAGCAACACAACATACATGGCAACCGTGTATATAAAGAAAAGCAAATAAGTAATCAGAATTTACTACTTGTTTAGACATTTCAGTGCTTTTCTGAGATTTGCATTTGTGCTCAGTATGATGCTTGATCAGTGAGCTGGGGTGAATAAGAGTGTTGAGATTGTTCCCCAGTTGATGGGGAACAATTTTCAAATGCAACCTCATTTTTCTTTACTTATTAATGTATTTCTACATGATCACTTCCCAAATTACCTCTTTATTATTATATATGTCATTCTAATTATCAAATAAAATGTAATGTAAAGCCCACAGTTCAGTGCTCTCAGGAATTTCTGTTTTTGAGACTATGTAGGTATATCACAGATTTCTGAAGCCTCATTACTGAAGTTTTCCATGAGGAAATCTGTGACTATCTGAGCATTTACTTTATCAATACTTAGGTCAGGTGACAAATAAAAGTTTATAAAGAAAGCAATTTTAAAGGCTATTTGAATTCTTTGCTCACAAATAGTTTTGACCCAAATTTTGTAATTTTCCTAAAACCAAATTTAATAAGCTACCAGTGATTATAAATGAGAGACAAAATCCTACTCATTGTAACAACATATTCTTGAATGATAAAGATAAATGAGATTTCGGGAGAAGGTAGTTGAGACAAGAGTACAGTAAAGTGGTTTTCTTAATAGATGCTCATCTTTCTTCTTTGAAGTTAATTGTTTGATAATTAAAGCTTAGTACATCGTCTCAATCTTATCATTAATATGTTGTATATAAATTATATTGTAATGAATCAATATTAGACAATTTGGCTTCATAACTAAAACATAAAGTTTTAACTAAAACGTTTCCAAACTGGGATGTGCATCATGATTTGTGACCTCTATAAAAGATACACGTCTGTGCCCTGTTGCCTCAGAATCTTTGTCAGTGGAACTAATTGGGGGAAAAAATTAACCTGCTTTTAGCGGGAGTCAAAAACACTGGAACCAAATTTTAAGGGCAACAAAATGGAAATATTCTAGATGATAAGGGTTTTTAAATGTTATAAATTGCTATAAAATGAAATTTGACTTTTTAAAATTCTCATGTTTTCACTGAATAATATTAAAAGTTGAAGTTGTGGATTTACTAGTGGTTGTAAAAGCTCAGTAAAGCCAGTCTTTCTGCATGTGGGGATGAAGTGAAGGGAAGGACTTCCCTGATGGTTCAGTTAGTAAAGAGTCTTCCTGCAATGCAGGAGACCCAGTTCAATCACTGGGTTGGGAAGATCCTCTAGAGAAGGAAACAGCAACCCACCAGTATTCTTGCCTGGGAAATTCCATGGACAGATGTAGACTACAGTCCACGGGGTTGCAATAGTTGGAACTCAATTTAGCAACTATACCTATAATCATCTTTGGTACACATTTCTTCAAATCTTATTTTAATTTTAAATTTTTATAGGAGTATAGTTGATTCAGCAACCCGCTCCAGTATTCTTGCCTGGAGAATTCCATGGACAGAGGAGCCTGGTGGGCTAGAGTTCATGGATTCGCAGAGTTGGACACGACTAAGTGAGTAACACACCTTATAGTTGATTTAAAATGTTGTGTTAGTTTCTACTGTATAGAAAAGTGAGTTATACATATATCCACTCATTTTTGAGTGGCTTGGGAAATTGGGAAAGGGGTATGTCAAGGCAGTATATTGTCACCCAGCCTATTTAACTTATATGCAGAGTATATCATGTAAAATGCCAGGATGGATGAAGCATAAGCTGGAATCAAGATTGCCGGGAGAAATATCAATAACCTCAGATATGTAGATGACACCACCATTATGGCAGAAAGTGAATAGGAACTGAAAAGCATCTTGATGAAAGTGAAAGAGAAGGGTTAAAATGTTGGCTTAAAACTCAACATTTGAAAAACTAAAATCATGGCATCTGGTCCCATTATTTCATGGCAAATAGATGGGGAAACAATGGAAACAGTGACAAACAATTTTCTTGCGCTGCAAAATCACTGCAGATGGTAAATGCAGCCATGAAATTAAAAGATGCTTCCTCCTTGGGAGAAAAGCTATGACCAACCTAGACAGCATATTAAAAAGCAGATACATTACTTTGTCAACAAAGGTCCACCTAGTCAGAACTATGGTTTTTCCAGTAGTCATGTATGCATGTGAGAGTTGGACTATAATGAAAGCTGAGTGCTAAAGAACTGATGCTTTTGAAATGTGGTGTTAAAGAAGATTTTTGAGGTTCCCTTGGACTGCAAGGAGATCAAACCAGTCAATCCTGAAGGAGATCAGTCCTGAATATTCATTGTAAGGACTGATGCTGAAACTGAAACTCCAATACTTGGCCATCTGATGTGAAGAACTCACTTATTGGAAAAGACTCTGATGCTGGGAAAGATTGAAGGCAGGAAGAGAAGGGGATGACAGAGGATGAAATGATTGGATGGCATCACTGATTCAATGGACATGATTTGAGCAAACTCTGGGAGTTGGTGATGAACAGGGAAGCCTGTCATGCTGAAGTCCATGGGGTTGCAAAGAGTCGGACACGACTGAGTGACTGAACTGAAATGACTCATTTTTAGAATTTCATATCAAAACTTATTATTAAAAGTAAGTTGTTCCCTTGCTAATTGTTCACTTTTGTGAATTTTTATCATTTATTTTTTCCAACTATTAAAATATATTGATAAATAAGAATCATATATATTTAAGGTGTACAATAAAATATTTTGAAATATGTACACTTTGTGAAATGACTGTCACATTCAAATTAATTAACATATCCATCATCTCACATAGTTATCATTTTTCTATTAATGGGAAAAAGATCAACATAAGATATACACTTAGCAAATTTCAAGTATATAGCACAATAAATTACAGTCACAATATATTGAATGTCCTGAACTTTCATTTTTCAGTTGCTCAGTCGTGTCCAACTCTGTGTGACCCATGGACCATAGCACACCAGGCCTCCTTGTTCATCATTAACTCCTGGAGTTTACTCAAATTCATGCCCATTGGGTCGGTGATGCCATTGAACCATCTCATCCTCTGTTGTCCCCTTCTCTCGCCTTCAACCTTTCTCAGCATCAGGATCTTTTCAAATGAGTCAATTCTTTGCATCAGTTGGCCAAAGTATTGGAATTTCTGCTTCAACATCAGTCCTACCAATGAATATTCAGGATTGATTTCCTTTAGGATTGACTGGTTGGATATCCTTGCAGTCCAAGGGACTCGCAAGCATCTACTCTAATACCACAGTTCAAAAACATCAGTTCTTCAATGCTCAGCTTTCTTTATAGTCCAACTCTAACATCCCTACATGAATACTGGAAAAAGGATAGCTTTGACTAGACAAACCTTTGTTGACAAAGTAATTGGTCTGCTTTTTAATATGCTGTCTAGGTTTGTCATAATTTTCCTCCCAAGGAGGAAGCATCTTTTAATTTCACGACCGCAGTCACCATATGCAGTGATTATGGAACCCCCCAAAATAGTCTGTCACTGTTTCTCCATCTATTTCCCATGAAGTGATGGGACCAGATGCCAGGATCTTCATTTTCTGAATGTTGAGTTTTAAGCCAACTTTTTCACTCTCCTCTTTCACTTTCATCAAAAGGCTCTTTAGTTCTTCACTTTCTACCATAAGGATGATGTCATCTGCATATCAAGGTTATTGATATTTCTCCCAGCAATCTTAATTCCAGCTTGTGCTTCATCCAGCCCAGCGTTTCTCATGATGTACTCTGCATAGAAGTTAAACAAGCAGGGTGACAATATACAGCCTTGACGTACTCCTTTTCCTATTTGGAACCAGTCTGTTGTTCCATGTTCAGTTCAAACTGTTGCTTCTTGACCTGCGTACAGGTGTCTCAAGAGGAAGGTCAAGTGGTCTGGTATTCCCTTCTCTTTCAGAATTTTCCACAGTTTATTGTGATCCACACAGTCAACAGCTTTGGTGTAGTCAATAAAGCAGAAGCAGATGTTTTTCTGGAACTCTCTTGCTTTTTCAATAATTCAACAGATGTTAGCAGTTTGATCTCTGGTTCCTCTGCCTTTTCTAAAACTAGCTTGAACATCTGGAAGTTCACAGTTCAGGTATTGCTGAAGCCTGGCTTGGAGAATTTTCACAACATCGTGATTATCTGGGTCGTGAAGATCTTTTTTGTACAGTTCTGTGTATTCTTGCCACCTCTTCTTAATATCTTCTGCTTCTGTTAGGCCCATACCATTTCTGTCATTTTTTTTGTCCATCTTTGCATGAAATGTTCCCTTGGTTCTTAGAGATCCCTAGTCTTTACCATTCTATTGTTTTCCTCTATTTCTTTGCATTGATCGCTTAGGAAGGCTTTCTTATCTCTCCTTGCTCTTCTTTGGAACTCTGCATTCAAATGGGTATATCTTTCCTTGTTTCCTTTGCTTTTTGCTTCTCTTCTTTTCATGGCTATTTATAAGGCCTCCTTAGACAGCCATTTTGCTTTTTTGCATTTCTTTTTCTTGGGGATGGTCTTGATTCCTGTCTTTGTACAATGTCATGAACCTCCATCAATATTCATCAGGCACTCTGTCTATCAGATCTAGTCCCTTAAATCTATTTCTCACTTCCACTGTATAGTCATAAAGGATCTGATTTAGGTCATACCTGAATGGTCTAACAGTTTTCCCCACTGTCTTCAATTTAAGTCTGAATTTGGCAATAAGGACTTCATGATCTGAGCCACAGTCAGCTCCCCATCTTGTTTTTGCTGACTGTATAGAGCATCTCCATCTTTTGCTGCAAAGAATATAATCAATCTGATTTTGGTGTTGACCATCTGGTGATGTCCATGTGTAGAATCTTCTCTTGTGTTGTTGGAAGAGGGTGCTTGCTATGACCAGTGCGTTCTCTTGGCAAAACTCTATTAGACTTTGCCCTGCTTCATTCTGTACTCCAAGGTAAAATTTGCCTGTTACTCCAGGTATTTCTCGACTTCCTACTTTTGCATTCTGGTCCCCTATAATGAAAAGAACATCTTTTTTGGGTGTTAGTTCTAAAAGGTCTTGCAGGTCTTCATAGAACCATTCAACTTCAGTTTCTTCAGCGTTTCTGGTCCTGAACTTAGTCACTTTGCAAAACTTTAACTCTCTAACTTTTGACTAACATTTCTTTATATCCTTTATCCCAGCACCTGGTAACCACTATCCAACTCTGCCTTTATGAGTTCAATGGTTTTAGATTCCACCTCTAAACAACACTGAGCAGTATTTCTCTTTCTTCACCTGGCTTATTTCACTTAGCATCATATCCTCCAGGATCATCCCTGTGGTTGCAAATAACAAGATTTCCTTCTTTTTAAGGCTAAAATGTACCATTTTATATATATATATATATATATATATACACACACACACATATATATCACTTTATATATATCACATTTTGTATATATAAACATTATACATTAATATATATCTCACATTATATACATCACATTTTATATATATAATGCATACTATGTATTAATTTATAATATATAAATATATAATATAATATCACATTTTCTTGATCTATTTATCTGTCAATGAACACTTTTAGCATGCATGTATTATCTCATGTATACAAGATATACACATGAGAACTGCATGTTTAGAGCCACTCAATGATTTTTTTTTAAGCTTCAGTTTCTTAATATTTATTTTTAGAATATGGAAAGATAATGAATTTTTAATAATTTCATTAGTTTTAGGTGAAGTCTTTTGGATATAATTTTGGGGATTATTCCATGTATTTGTTTCATCTCTAAATATAGAAAGTTGTATTTCTTTCTTTCTAATGTTATAGCTTTTTAATTATTTTTCTTAACTTATTACACTAGTCTGAGTGGGCAGTCTTGTTTTGTTCCTTATCTTAGGAGGAAAGGATTCAGTTTTTCACCATAAGGTATAAAATTAGCTGTATTTTTTTTTTTAGTTGATACATGCTATCAGATTAAGGAAGTTTCCTTTTATTCTTAGACTGCTGAGAAGTTTAATCATAAATGTATATTGAATATTGTCAAACTCTTTCTCTTCATCAATTGGTATGATCATGTGTATTTTTCTGGGGATTATAGTCATTGATTTTTTTTATATTAAACCAGCTTTGCATTCCTGAGATAAAGTCCACTTGGAATTTATAAATAAATTATTTTTCTATATTGTTGATTTAATTTGTTAATATCTTGTTAAAACTATAAATATGTCTTCATGAAGCATATTAATTTGTGGGTTTCTTTTATTGTGCATTTCTGTCTTTTTTAAAAGTTGAATCAGGGTAATATTAGCTTTATAAAGAAAGAGTTCCCTTCTCTTCAATTTCTTGAAAGAGATTCTGTAGAACCAATGTTACATCTTCCTTAATCATTTGGCAAGTGATAAATAAAAGCAGTCCTTCTTGAGCTGCTGTTGACCGCAGTGGTCACAAATTGCAGTTTTCCAGAACCATAACCTCCTCACTAGAATGCAGTGGCCCTGCTGTTTGAGGCCACTCGGAAGGTCCTCCCAAGCTGTCTGTGACCCACTTGCCATCTTCTCTCTGGTTCACGAAGACACCCGCTCTGCCATGCAGAGGAGCACGCTTCCCTGATGCTCTGAATAGCACCATGTCTCCTAACACTGTCATGTATTTTCTGGGACTGAGTCCAACTTGGGGCCTAGTGATAAAATCAAAGAGAGAAAAAAGTAACAGGGGTTCTTTTCACAGTTTTAGGGACAACAGATGTCCCTTTTCCCAGTCCTTCCAAACAGAGAGGCATATTTTCCTCTAGTGTTTTGGGTGCCCTTTGTGGCCAATGCTGCTGGTACTGCCACCACTACAGTTGTAAGAGTGTAGCTTTTGATGGAAGTTGCTTTCACTAAGAACAGGAAAGTTTTTTTTTTTGTTGTTTGTTTGTTTGTTTTTTAAAGTAAAAAGAAAAGAATAAGAGAAATCAAGGATTTCCTCAGTCATTTGTTTCTCAAATTTCTTGTCAAACACAGAAGGTTCTTCTTGGAGCTTTCTGTGTCCACACCTTTCTGGAATTTAGGCGTTGGTTTCCCAGGTGGTACAGTAGTAAAGAATTTGCCTAACAAGCAGGAGACGGGTTCAATCCCTGGTTGGGGAGATCCCCTGGAGAAGGAAATGGCAACCCACTCCAGTACCCTTGCCTGGGAAATCCCATAGACAGAGGAGCCTGGTGGGCTACAGACTATGGGGCAGCAGAGTCAGACACGACTTAGTGATTAAATAGCAGCAGCAAAGTCTAAGCTAGGGTATGGGAGGGAGAAGGGGGAAAAAACATAGCTGCCTTGGTCATTCCTTGAGTTTTGACTTCCCTCTCTAACCCACCTGCTCTTATTTTCTTGACAGTCAGTTCAGTTGTTCAGTCGTGTCCAGCTCTTTTTGACCCCATGGACTGCAGCATGCCAGGCTTCCCTGTCCATTACCAACTCTGGGAGTGTGCTCAAACTCATGTCCATCAAGTCGGTGATGCCATTCAACCATCTCATCCACTCTTTACAGGGTCCTCAGGTATTTGTTTTCTGTGTTGTGACCAGCATTTCAAGTTGGAATCTGTGGAGAGATAGGGTAGCTTGTGCTTACTCCATCTTAGCCAAATCCAGGATTTTCCAAACACACTGTTATCACGTCTCATAGAGAATTATTTACAGCAGTTCCTCTTAAAGCTAGATATCCAATTTCCTATGAACAGAAATGTACTATCAAAGTATGATGAAATTAAATAAGAAATATATAGATGGATTATTTGCCATGTAGCATAATAAATAAGTTATGTTTATGTACTTATAAATATTAATACTTTTAAATGTTTCTATGAAGGAAATATGTTTGGAAATCAAAAGAAAAGATATACTTTCAATGTTAAGAGGACATCACAGTATGAAAGATGTCCAGAAATATAAATATCTTAATACATAATCATTTTTAATTCCCATTGTTAAACACAAGAATTTTTAATTTTAAAAAGTTTATAGCTTTTTCTTTGAAGTAAACTTTGAAAATGAAGTTAAAGCTCCTGTTCTTTAGGATATAATGACAAGGCCACATGTTTTTACATTTTACCTTTTATTGTCAAAAATTTGAGAGAAAAATATAGGTTTTTTCCAATGATTTATTGAGCAAAGTTTTTTATTTCACTTTTTCTTCTTCTTGTTCAATCAAAGTTGCAACACTGGAAAGAAGAAACAGGAGACTGGGAATAATTTTCACTGAACTTGGACTAACAGAATAAAAGTGTATTGATAAGAAGTTGTAAATGATATCTTACATGGACAGGTATATTCCCATGTATCTGATCAAAGAAACTTTGATCCATGAGCTTCCCAGAGCAATTGAGACTTCTCTGAGCGATCTATCTATCCCCATTGTTGTTGTTTAGTCTTTAAGTCATATCTGACACTGTGTGTGTGTGTGTGTGTGTGTGTGTGTGTGTGTGAGAGAGAGAGAGAGAGAGAGAGAGACTGAGAGAGATACCCCATGGACTGTAGCCTGTCAGGCTCCTCTGCACTTCAGATTTCCCAGGCAAGAATACCAGAGCAGGTTGTCATTTCCTTCTCCAGGGAATCTTGTCCATCCAGGAATCGAACCCAGTGTTTCCTGCTTGGCAGGAGGATTCTTTATCATTGAACCACCTGGGAAGCCCCATCTATCCACATAGTGAATAGTTAATGTCTTCGTGCCCAAGATCAGTTCAACTGTAAACACCTGATTTTCCCCCAGGAAATATTCTCTTCTCCCATTTAATCCTGTTTTATTTATGTGGAGCAGATGTTTCAGGGATGAGTGTGCAATGCAGACCTGGCCAATAAAGCATTGCATTTTACTCTACCCAGACAGGAATGTGAATCAATCAAAGGCAATCAGCTCTAGGGAGTTTGTGGAGCACCCAGTAAAGATGTTTGTTTGTTTCAGTTTCCTAAAGCAGTATGAAAGCAACCTGGAGATCTGTGAGACTGTAATTGGTGTTCTCAAGTGCAGTGTATACCTGAGTGTGAATAAATGAGAGAGAAATTTAGAATCATAAGTGATCCCCCAGATATATACATGGAGAGAAAGTCCCAGATGATATCATATGAGCCCTGAATTTCCTACAGACTAAAGAATATTTAATTCCAGGTTTCTGTTAAGTCCAATAAATGCTTCTTCTTATAGAATGCTTAAACCAATTTAAGTTGGATTTTCTGTCATTTTCATTTAAAATTTTCCTAATATATGATATAATTCCTTCTGTTTTCCAATATAATAACTCAGTGTTTTTTAAACTTGGGTAATTATAAGAATAAGTTGGTATTCATTAAAATGTATATCTCCAGATAACTCCCATGAGAATTCTGTTTTAGTAAGAGTTCTGTTTTTAAAAATGGTCTAGAGATGACTAATATGATTGAAAGTATGAAAATCATCATAATAGGAAAGCAAATTCAATAGAAAATATTAATGTATTACAACATCCCACTTGCTGAATATTACATAATTTTCTGATTTGCTTAGCAAAATAATATACAGCCACAGAATCATAAAATCGCAGAGATGGATGAAATGGTAGACAGAATCCAGTCCAACAGCTCATTTTTTATAATGAAAAAATTATAGCTGAAAGAAGTAAAATCACACATATAAATCATATTGGGAGTTAATAGCAGAACAAATACTGTAACATGAAAACATGAATCTCCTGCTAGCTTCAATTCATTTTGTTACCAAAATCACAGTTCTAAATTAGAAAATTGTAAGAAAAATTACATAAATAACAAGATGCTGGAAAATCCACCTTTATTCTTCATGGCTATGGAAAATTAACTGAAAGAACAGATAACATGTTCTAAATTTTTAGCATACTTTACTATAAATGAGCATTTACTTTTCATTCATAACAATAATGAATCCCTTATTAATTAAATGTGACTTCCCTGGTGGCTCAGACGGTAAAGCGTCTGCCTACAATGCAGGAGAGCCAGGTTCGATCCCTGGGTCATGAAGATCCCCTGGAGAAGGAAATGGCAACCCACTACAGTACTCTTGCCTGGAAAATCCCATGGACGGTTGAGTCTGGTGGGCTACAGTCCATGGGTTGCAAAGAGTCAGACCTGACTGAGCAACTTCACTTTCTTTTTCTTTCTACTAGTTAAATAGATTCTAAACACTTATCCTAATTCTTGCTGTGATTTGTAACTATAACCTCTAATGCTCATATATCAAGTATTGTTAAATGTATAATAAAATATTGAGAGGCATTACTGATAACAGGCTTTTAAGATGGACAAATCACTTTTTTTAATTAACCCTAGAATTAGTAGAGTAAGTTGCTTATGGAATGAGGTGGTCCAAATACAGTGGCCCCAAATAAATTCATAGTTTCAAACACTAAATAAGTATTTTTCAAATTTATTTTACCAGCGTTTGGTAAAGAAGTATAAGCAATAAAGACTCAGAGGTAGCTGCTTAAAAGGATTATATAAGATCATTTGATGGATTTATAGGAACAAATCTTTTTTATATTATAAAAGAAAGCATTTTAAACTAAACATCTTCATTTTTTTCCCTTCCCTTGAGAAGCAAAAATCAAATGGATCACTAGCTATAGCTGGAATTGTTGAAGAAAACCTTCTATTAATGTCACAAAAATGATACTTTTAACTATTTGTTGCCAGCTCGGAACTCAATGTCCTTAAAAATACATAAGTCATTGTAAAGATAAAATATGATACTGGCATGATTTGTATAAAGACTTTTCTCAAAGTATCATACCTATTATTATATGATGAAAATATGTATATGCATTTACATAAATATTACAATCATAGAAATACATTGCACATACACTTTGTTATTAAAAAAAAATTTTTTTTTTGCCTAAAAGTGCTTCTGATTGATTGCTAAATTTAAAAGCACATTTTTTTTGTCTATTTATAATGAAAATAAGTAAATACCCATAGTTTAGGAATGGATTTGGAAGATAAAAGGAAAAGTGTTTATGCCATTGTACAATATTTGTTAATGCTACACTGAAATAAAAATAGAAAAATATTTAGTCTTAAAATAAACTACTGTTTTTCATATGTGGTTGTATATCAGAATTAACATGGGTGCTGTTCAGAAAAACAGACCCCTCATTTGAATACTATTAAGTTGAAATTTTAGGAAGTGGTGCCATGGATTCTGTATTTTTTAAAGACAGTTTTTACTTTTGTGTTTAGAGGACTATAAATGTGGTGATTACTGAGCTCCCTCTCTGTCTGGGTCTCTGCATTGATCTAGAGGAGGATGTGGACAGCAGAAAATTTTCCTACACCACAGGCCACTACACATATCCACCAAGTCTCTTTGTAGCAATCAATGATTTGAATGTTCAAAATATCACCAAACTGAGATGTATTTATATATCTTTTTTCAGGCAAACAACAACAGAAAAAAAAATGGAAAAGATTGATGAAGATGTTAAAAACCATGGTTAGTGTTCAAGAAGGCATACAGATGGGCCAATAGTCACATGAAAAGATGCTCAACATTTCTAATTATCAGAGAAATCCAAATCAAAACTATAAGTGAGTATCACCTCACACCAGTCAAAAGGGCCATCATTAAAAAGTCCACAAATAAATGCCGGAGAAGGTGTGGCAATAAAGAGAACCCTTCTACACTGTTGGTGGGAACGCAAACTGATGTAGCAATTATGGAAAACATTTTGGAGGTTCCTTAAAAAAATAAATAAAGTTACCATATGATCTAGTACTCCTACCCCAGGGATATATCTGGAGAAAACTCCAATTTGAAAAGCTAACATGCACCTCAATGTTCAAAGCACTACTCACAATAGGCAAGACATAGAAGCAATCTAAATGTCGATCATTAGGTGTATAAAGAAGATGTGGTACATATATATACTATGAAATATTACTCAGCCATTAAAAAAAGAATGAAATGATGCCATTGGAAGCAACATGGATAGACCTAGAGATTGTCATACCAAGTGAAGTAAATCAGAGAGAGAAAGACAAATACGTGACATTGATTTTATGTGGAATTTAAAATATGATACAAATAGACTGATTTATAAAACAGAAACAGACTCGGGCACATAGAAAACAACTTTACAGTTACCAAAGGGGAAAGTGAGGAGAAGGATAAATTAGGACTTGGATAAATATAAAAGACCATATATATATATATATGTATATACACACATACATACAATAGACAGCCAACAAGGTCCTGCTTCATAGCACAGTGACTATATTTAATATCTTATACTAACACACAAGTGAAAAGAATAGAAAAAATACATATATTAATCTATAGATAAATATTAATAGATATATCCAAATTTCATTGTTATACACCAGAATCTAACACATTGCAAATTAAATACTTTAATTGTATATTTCAATTAAATAAAAAAAAGCTAAGGTTAGTACTTATTGTTTTAAAGAACAATAAAGATTCCTGACCTTAGTGGAAAGAGGGAAAATTAAGATATTTCTCATAATCTTTAATGTGTATTGAATATGCAACCCAGCTACAGGGAGTAGTTTATGTATTTGTAACAGAGAGAATCAAAAAGAGAGACAGCCTTGTGAGAGTTTCTTAACATGGTTAGTTGCAGTGTATTCTAATACTGTGCTATTCCCATCCTGTGCTTTTCCCAAAACCACAGTGTCTATTTGGATCTTTAGGCATTAAGAATAAAAATACTGAATACATTTGTATGTGGCACGTCCAATTCTCTGGAAGATTGAACTACTCCTCCTCTCCACAGTCTGAATTTCAAATAATCTTAAAAGTTGATAGCCTCATTTGAAGCTCTATGCTCTTGACTTGTTGTGATTTGTAAATCATTCTGAATCATCATAAAAACTGCTTTATTGTAGGAATGAAAGCAACCGGATTTCCAACTTTTAAGTGGTATTTCTACTTCTCATAGTGAGAAAAGTTCAACAGCTCAGTGAAGCATATGCATTTATAATTGTATTTATTTTGAGTGTATCTATTTCACACTAAGTTACAGTTTATTATGCAAAATTCAAAGAAAATACTAATAGAGTATTTTAATTTGTGAATTAGCACACATTTATTTATTTTCTCCCAGTAAGAAGTATTCATGCAGTGAAATAAAAATATATTTTTTTACCTACAATTTTAACAGTTGCTAGATTCCCTCATTTTTATTTTTCTTTCTTTCTAATGGCTTTGCTGCATTCAGTTGGACTGTTTCAAGCACATATTTTTCCAGAAGGTTTCTGCTAGTCTCATGAAGCTTTTGCTAGTCACTGTTCCTCATGAAGGATTTTAGTCTTTCTAGATATGAGGAAATACAAGAACCAGTCAAATAATATCAGCTCCTGAAACTATCTAACTATCTGAAGACCTATCCTGACAGTTTTTCCCTAGTGTAGAGTGGCTCACTTATGATCTCCACCCTAAACTTCTTTCAGGGGGTGTTGAAGGTCAGTGGCTGCAGTAGTTCATGATTTAACCTTATAGACATAGATGGTAAGGGCCCATGGCAAGTGCCAATTTGTACTTGACAAGTAACAACCTTATTTTTTCCTCCAAAATTACTTCCAAATTATTAATATTTGGTTCCTTTCATTATATATAGTCACTTGAATCCACATTAATCACATAAATCTATTGCTCACATAAAAACTTTATAAAATTTTATCAAATACTTCAGCTTTAATTTCTTTACTTAGAGTGACACAATAAAATCTTTTGCATATTTTTTGTGTATGGTGTTAGAAAGTGTTTTAGTGTCATTCTTTTACATGCAGTTGACCAGTATTCCCAGCACCACTTGTTAGGAGACTGTCTTTTCTCTATTGTATATTTTTGCCTTCATTGTCAAAGATAAGGTGTCCAAGGTGCATGGATTTCTCTCTGAACTTTCTATTTTGTTCCATTGATTTATAATTCTGTTTTTGTGCAGTAGGAAGTCAAGAAACACCTGGAGTAACAGGCAAATTTGGCCTTGGAATACAGAATGAGGCAGGGCAAAGACTAATAGAGTTTTGCCAAGAAAATGCACTGGTCATAGCAAATACCCTCTTCCGACAACACAAGAGAAGACTCTACACATGGACATCACCAGATGGTCAATACCGAAATCAGATTGATTATATTCTTTGCAGTCAAAGATGGAGAAGCTCTATGCAGTCAACAAAAGCAAGACCAGGAGCTGACTGTGGCTCAGATCATGAACTCCTTATTGCCAAATTCAGACTTAAATTGAAGAAATAGGGAAAACCACTAGACCATTCAGGTATGACCTAAATAAAATCCCTTATGATTATACAGTGGAAGTGAGAAATAGATTTAAGGGACTAGGTCTGATAGAGAGAGTGCCTGATGAACTATGGACGGAGGTTCGTGACATTGTACAGGAGACAGGGATCAAGACCATCCCCATGGGAAAAAAAATGCAAAAAAGCAAAATGGCTGTCTGAGGAGGCATTACAAATAGCTGTGAAAAGAAGAGAAGCAAAAAGCAAAGGAGAAAAGGAAAGATATAAGCAGTTGAATGCAGAGTTCCAACGAATAGCAAGAAGAGATAAGAAAGTCTTACTCAGTGAAAATGCAAAGAAATAGAGGAAAACAACAGAATGGGAAGGACTAGAGAGCTCTTCAAGAAAATTAGAGATACCAAGGGAACATTTCATGCAAAGATGGGCTCGATAAAAGACAGAAATGGTATGGACCTAACAGAAGCAGAAGATATTAAGAAGAGGTGGCAAGAATACACAGAAGAACTGTACAAATAAAATCTTCATGACCAAGATAATCACGATGGTACGATCACTCACCTAGAGCCAGACATCCTGGAATGTGAAGTCAAGTGGGCCTTAGAAAGCATCACTGCGAGCAAAGCTAGTGGAAGTGATGGAATTCCAGTTGAGATATTTCAAATCCTGAAACATGACACTGTGAAAGTGCTGCACTCAACATGCCAGCAAATTTGGAAAACTCAGCAGTGGCCACAGGACTGGAAAAGGTCAGTTTTCATTCCAATCCCAAAGAAAGGCAATGCCAAAGAATGTTCAAACTACTGCACAATTGCATTCATCTCACATGCTAGTAAAGTAATGCTCAAAATTCTCCAAGCCAGGCTTCAGCAATACGTGAACTGTGAGCTTCCTGATGTTCAAGCTGGTTTTAGAAAAGGCAGAGGAACCAGAGATCTAATTGCCAACATCTGCTGGATCATCAAAAAAACAAGAGAGTTCCAGAAAAACATCTATTTCTGTTTTATTGACTATGTCAAAGCCTTTGACTTATGTGGATCACAATAAGCTGTGGAAAATTCTGAGAGATGGGAATACCAGACCACCTGACCTGCCTCTTGAGAAACCTATATTCAGGTCAGGAAGCAACAGTTAGAACTGGACATGGAACAACAGACTAGTTCCAAATAAGAAAAGGAGTATGTCAAGGCTGTATATAGTACCCTGCTTATTTAACTTATATGCAGAGTACATCATGAGAAACGCTGGACTGGAAGAAGCACAGGCTAGAATCAAGATTGCTGGGGAAAATATCAATAACCTCAGATGTGCAGATGACACCACCCTTATGGCAAAAAGTGAAGAGGAGCTCAAAAGCCTCTTGATGAAAGTGAAAGAGGAGAGTGAAAAAGTTGGCTTAAAGCTCAACATTCAGAAAACGAAAATCATTGCATATGGTCCCATCACTTCATGGGAAATATATGGGGAAATAGTGGAAACAGTCTCAGATTTTATTTTGGGGGGCTCCAAAATCACTGCAGATGGTGACTGCAGCCATGCATTTAAAAGACGCTTACTCCTTGGAAGAAAAGTTATGACCAACCTAGACAGCATATTGAAAAGCAGAGACATTACTTTGCCCACAAAGGTCCATTTAGTCAAGGCTATGGTTTTTCCACTGGTCATGTATGGATGTGAGAGTTGGACTGTGAAGAAAGCTGAGTGCCAAAGAATTGATGCTTTTGAACTGTGGTGTTGGAGAAGACTCTTGAGAGTCCCTTGGACTGCAAGGAGATCCAACCAGTCCATTCTGAAGGAGATCAGCCCTGGAGTTTCTTTGGAGGGAATGATGCTGAAGCTGAAACTCCAGTACTTTGGCCACCTCATGCGAAGAGTTGACTCATTGGAGAAGACTCTGATGCTGGGAGGGATTGGGGGCAGGAGGAGAAGGGGACGACAGAGGATGAGATGGCTCAGTGATGCCATCAGTGACTCGTTGGATGTGAGTCTGAGTGAACTCCAGGAGCTAGTGATGGACAGGGAGGCCTGGTGTACTGCGATTCATGGGGTCGCAAAGAGTCAGACACGAATGAGCGACTGAACTGAATGGAACTGAACTGATACTGTCTAGATGACTGTAGCTTTGTAGTTTAGTCTGAAGTCATGGAGATTGAGTCCTCCAATTCCATTCTTCTTTCTCAAGATTGCTTTGGCTATTCGAGGTTTCTTGTGAAAATTGTGAAATTATTTATTCTAGTTCTATGAAAAATACTGTTGGTAATTTGAGAGGGATGGATTGTGTTGAATCCATAGATTGCTTTAGTTAGTATACTCATATTCACATATTGATTCTTCCAATCCATAAACATGGCATGTTTCTCCATTTGTGTCATCTTTGATTTCTTTCATGAGTGTTTTATAGTTTTCTATATACGGGTCTCTTGTTTCTTTAGGTAGATTTATTCTTAAGTATTTCATTCTTTCATTGCACCGGTGAATGGGATTATTTCTTTAATTTCTCTTTCTGATTTTTCATTGTTGGTGTATAGGAATACAAGGGATTTCTGTGTATTAATTTTATATCCTGAAACTTTCCTATATTCATTGACTAGCTCTAGTAATTTTCTGGTGGTATCTGTAGGGTTTTCTTTCTAGAGAATCATGTCATCAGCAAACTGTGAAATTTTCCAATCTGGGCATACAGATGCCTGGTAAAAACCATCACAATACTGTAAAGTGATTATCCTCCAATTAAAGCAATTAAAAAACCAAAATAATAAATAAAATCTTTTGCATATTAAATACGTATGTTTTAAGTACAGCTCTGTAATGCACATTTATTATACTTCAGCTTAGTTCGTCCTCATGGTCTGAATGAGCTTCCACCAAACTGTAGCACAGATTCCAAGAGGAAGAACAGAAAACATCTGTAAGAGTATGTAAATGTAGAAACTCTTAGACTAGTAGAGTGGCTCGTCAGAATGGGGAGACGCTGGAGCTTGAACACTAAAATAGCTCTCTTCCTTTATTGAGTAGCTTTCTGCTCAACTTTCCACAGTGATGTGGAAAAGAGACTACAAAATCATCTAGATTTGTCTTTTAGATGCTGGGAGGGCAAAATCATTACTTATCTTCTCTATTCCTAAAATAGATGCCTTTGGAGAGACTCTCTTGCCAAGGAATTGTTTTCTACATTACATAAATCATTGTTTCATCATCTCCTTTGCAATTGTTTGAGATGGTAGGCACTTCTGGAAGTTGATAAAAATGAGATTATAACATAAAAGTAATTTTTAAATCAAGCCAGTTTTCAAGATTTCAACAACTCACAGCAGTATTTTAAATATCTTAATCGGCATTTATACTGGAAATTCTGCTAGAAAGATGTAACTTACCTTATAAGCAAATAAATACAAGAGAAGATACCTTTCATGAATAAGGCTCATAATGTAAGAAACAGTTGTTAGATGTCACAAAATCCGTGTAGCAAGGAAGGGTTAATTTTGACTCCATACTGGATCTGCTTCTGTGAATTTAACCCTTATTTTGCTGCTTTTGTTATAATGTGTGCTGTTCTTAGTTGCTCAGTCATGTCTGACTCTTTACAACCCCATGGACTGCAGCCTGCCAGGCTCCTCTGTCCATGGGGATTCTCCAGGCAAGAATACTGGAGTGTGTTGCCCTGCCCTCCTCCAGGGGATCTTCCCAACCCAGAGATCGAACCCAGGTCTCCCACATTGCATGAAGATTCTTTACTGTCTGAGCCATTAGGGAAACCCAGTAATACTGCATTGGGAAGTCTATCCCTTTTCCTGACCCAGAAATCAAACCAGGGTCTCCTGCATTGAAGGTGGATTCTTTACCAGTTGAACTACCAAGAAAGTCATACATAATGGCCTGCCTCAGGGAGCCCCTGTTCTCACCTCTGCCTGACCCTTAAACTAAAGTGCCTTTGTTTAAATTACAAGGAGATAACCTTAACTTGCCCACTTGTGAAGGACTGTGACATTCTTGAGTTCTTTGTATGGGAAATGGCACCCCTCATCTGCTAAATGGAGTGACTCGGATATTTACATTTGGGGGAGCAGGAATCGCTGATACCAGTGGCATCATTGTTTACTTGATATGATAGGAGATGTTCTATTTCACACTGTCAGGAGCCGCATTAGGCATTACTGACAAAATGGAGGCACGGCCCCAACACCCTCTCCTCATCTCACAGGCACGGTCCTGGGATGAAAGAGTTAGGCCTTGTGATTCTGACTTGTTCTTTCCTTTCTTCCGTTGAATTAGCTAGAAAGAATGTTAAGGTGCTTGAGAGAAGCATGAGAAAGCACAAAGCCTTCTACAGTTGCACCCAGAAAATAATCTATAAAGTAACCATTGCCATTTGTTCAAGGATCTTTACAAAGAATGTCCCAGGATGAGCACGTAAGCCGCAGCTTGAGGCCATGGGAAAGGTTGTTTTCTGAGACCTGTTTGTGGGGGAAATATTTATGGCAAAAGAAGTTTGCTGAGTTTAGGGTTTTGGAATAATTAAGAAAAGCTAGAAGACTTTTTAGGAGATAGTGATCTTAAGATGCTAGAGGCAAACAGGATTTAGAAAGATAAGAAATAACTGAGGAATGTGGCATGAGTTACAATGTAATCACAAGTTAAGTATAGGACACATAAGAGAAAGTAGACAATAGATAGTGAAGCCGATTCTGAGAGAATTGTTGAAGCAGGAACTCTGTTTGAGGGACAACAATGATTTCTGGAGACAGTAAATCTGGGTGGGGGAAACTAAAAATGTCAAACCTCTGACCTAATGCTTTTGTCAAAGTATAAAAGAGAACTTGAAGCTTGAAATAAACATGTAGTTCCTTACTATGAGTCAGAGGCTACATCATCGTCCACCGACACTGCTCACCCCTTCAGGCTGATTCCTTGGTTGCTGGAGCTGGACTCCAGCATCACACCACCTGTGAAATGACTGTAAGGATCTGAAACTAACACATGCCCCTATCTGAAGTTTGCTATTCTAGGAAATATTTGCAAGAATTCAACGGTCTTTTTACTTTGCTTCCTCAAATCCCCCCATCTCTGATCTAAAAAAAGTCTGGCATCAGACCCCAACTCGGTTATTTTGAGATGTTAGTCTGCCATCTTCTCAGTCAGTGGGCTCTCCAAATAAAGTCATATTCCTTGCCTCAACACCTTGTCTCCCAAATTTATTGGCCTATCATGTGGGGAGCAGAGTGAGCCTGGACTCAGTAGCTTCTGCTGCTGCTGCTCCTAAGTCACTTCAGTCATGTCCAACTCTGTACGACCCCATAGACAGCAGCCCACCAGGCTCCCCTGTTCCTGGGATTCTCCAGGCAAGAACATTGGAGTGGGTTGCCAATTCCTTCTCCAATGCATGAAAGTGAAGTTGCTCAGTCATGTCTGACTCTTAGCAACCCCATGGACTGCAGCCTACCAGGCTCCTCCGTCCATGGGATTTTCCAGGCAAGAGTACTGGAGTGGGTTGCCATTGCCTTCTCCGAACTCCGTAGCATCCATACTGAACTAATTCTTATTAAATCTTACCATATCTAAATTTAAAAAAAAAAAAAAAAACGAAGGGTGTATATCCTTTTGTTTCGATAAATTGCAAACCATAAAAGGAGCAGTTTTGTTATTTACCATACACTTTTTGTTTTTATAATTGTTCCCTTTATGTGGTTTTAAAATTACTATTAACAGATATGTACTAATGTACCCAGAAATATTCATAACTGCTTGTTCAGATTTTGAATCTTATATTTCAGCTAAATAATTCCTTTCCGTTTGAAAACTGAAAAACAAATAATGAAAACCTGAATTTCTTAATATTTAAAAAGACCTAATTTCTATTACTGTTTTCAGAGCCCCTGATGAATCTTAGAATCCTCTAAATAAAAATAATAAGCAACCTAAAAGTTTGAATATGGCATTATAAGCACTTAATAGTCTTAATGTGGGGCTATTAAAAAGGGGGACACATTCCATTCATAAAAGTAAAACAAGAAAAATGGCCAGACATCTGGCACATCAAGGTGTAAATGATTTCGCAGAAACATACCACTATTTTTATAGTAAATATTTTTAATTTTTACCAATGGCTAATCATTAATAGTGGAGAAGGCAATGGCACTCCACTCCAGTACTCTTGCCTGGAAAATCCCATGGATGGAGGAGCCTGGTAGGCTGCAGTCCATGGGGTCACGAAGAGTCGGACATGACTGAGCGACTTCCCTTTCACTTTTCACTTTCATGCATTGGAAAAGGAAATGGCAACCCACTCCAGTGTTCTTGCCTGGAGAATCCCAGGGATGGAGGAGCCTGGTGGGCTGCCGTCTATGGGGTCGCACAGAGTTGGACACGACTGAAGTGACTTAGCAGCAGCAGCAGCAATCATTAATAGAATTAGTGGAGAAAACAGCACTAGCAATCCTGTGGTCAAATAAAAATCAATATTTCCTAAGAGGCTGATACTTTTCAGTTATTTATATAGTCAACACAATTCAAATAAAATTATCAGCAGGATGTTGTATAGATGTTTTAAAAAAATCGCTTGAGGAAAAAAATAATTCACCAAAGATATCTTTATGGCAAATATGCACATGAAAAGATGCTCAGCATCATTATTAATTAGGGGCGTGCAAATTAAGCCATGATAGAATTACACTATACTCCATTAAATAAAAACCTAAAATATTTCAAATATGATGATGCTGAGCAGATGGAATTTACATACACTACTAGTGAAAAAAATGGTATACTCACTTTGGAATACATTTTGGCAACTTCTTATGAAACTAAACATATATTTACTATAAGATCCATCAATATCATTCTTAAGTACTTACCTCAAAGATATAAAGTCTCATGATCACAGAGAAGCCTGTCAGAATATTTATAAGCTTGTTCATAATTTGACTATCTTGTAGTCAAATAACTTGACTATCCTCTAAAGTGAGAATGGATTTACAAACAAACAAACAAAAAACTGTGGTACAAACATACTATGAAATAGTACTCAGCAATAAAAAGGAATGAGTAATTGATACACACAACAAAGGGAGATGATGAATCCCCCTTTTAACAAACTTATAATGAAACATTATTAAAAAGGAGACTTCTATTTGCAATTATTTTAGCTGCTTTTGCTCAAATTAAGTAATTTACCTTATTTCTCAAAATGTGCTTGTGTCTGAATTGATCCTAAAACATTGTGTAATTTGATGGCTCCAGTTGGGTTCAGCCTTAAAATTTTAAAATTTTTAAATAATTTATATCTTCCCAAAATATTAGAATACTTATTAGAATGTTATGCAATATTTCAAATGTAGTAAACATGTATTGAAATTTCATACACAATTTAAAAATCAATCATCACACATTTTAATAGTATGTAAGGAAAAACAATAGTTTCATTTCCTTATTTAATTTATGTGAAGATAATAACTTGTGACCATTTTCAGTCCCAACCCAGGGACTGAACCCAGGTCTCCCGAATTGTAGAGAGACGCTTTACCGTCTGAGCCACCAGGGAAGTCTGAGCAAAGTTAACCTACAATATTATGATGTTAGCTCAATAATAATGACCTTTTCTAATTTTGATTATATCATTTTGCAATTTTAGAATCATATTTTTAAGAATATCTTAAAGATGTCTGTAGGAGATTTCTGGAGATTACGAGTGAAATGACATAGAACAAGACATAAGACATACAAGACAAGAGACAGACACCACTCTGGCCAGAGGAAAAATAATAACTGCGCAAGCAAGCAAGCTCGTGGTTTATTTTTATATAGCCCCCCTGGGCAGAATTCCAGACTGTATGACCAAACTTGTTCAGTACAGCGCATGTGCATAAATGTTATCATGCAGCAAAAGGGAGTGAAATTCCAGCTTACTGCAAAGTCTATCCAGAGCCCTTATCACAAGAAGGGAATGTTCCCTTATTTGCAAGGGACCATTAATCTCAAGGCCGTGTCCGTCTCCTTGGCAGAACATCCTGTTTGCAAGCAGCACATCTCCACTTTCACTATTATGGCCGCATTAACCCTTCAGATGTCACATCAGATCAAAATTCCCTAATTTTGATCTTTAATTTTGCATTAATTATATTAATTATATTTTTGCATTAATTATACACATCTCAAATAGTGAAATGATTTTTTAAAAATTCATTTCTTTCTAACTTTTGGGTAGGAAAGATGTTCAGAGACATTCTTATGCTATTTTAGCATTTATGAATTAATCTATTGCTTATCAGCATAGTTCAGTCAGTCAGTTGCATTCGACTCTTTGTGACCTCATGGACTGCAGCATGCCAGGCTTCCCTGGCCATCACCAACTCCGAGAGCTTGCTCAAATTCATGTTCATGGAGTCAGTGATGCTATCCAACCATCTCATCCTCTGTCGTCCTCTTCTTCTCCTGCCTTCAATCTTTCTCAGCATCAGAATCGTTTCCAATGAGTCAGCTCTTTGCATCAGATAGCCAAAGTATTGGAGTTTCAGCTTCAGCATCAGTCCTTCCAATGAATATTCAGGACTGATTTCCTTTGGGATTGACTGGTTTCATTCCTTGCTATCCAAGGGACTCTCAAGAGTCTTCTCCAACATCAAAGTTCAAAAGCATCAATTCTTCAGTGCTTAGCTTTCTTTATGGTCCAACTCTCACATCCATACATGACTACTGGAGAAACCATAGCTTTGACTATACAGACCTTTGTTAGCAAAGTAGTGTCTCTGCTTTTTAATATGCTGTCTAGATTTGTCATAGCTTTTCCTCCAAGGAGCAAGCATCTTTTAATTTCATGGCTGCAGTCATCACCTGCAGTGATTTTGGAGCCAACAAAAATAGAGTTTGTCACTGTTTCCATTGTTTCCACCTCTACTCTTACTTTTATTAATAACAACAACATTTGTGATTTGTGATATTGATGTCAGAATCTCTCTTTCTAAGATATGTAGATAAATGGTTAAAATACCAGTTTTTACTTTTTTATGACTTCTCTGAGCCACAGCTGGTGCTCTAACAGTTTGTGCAAGGAGTGACATTTGGAAAATCAAATATGTTGTCCATAAGTCATAAATATTGGCAGACATTTGGTGATCATTCTCAATATTTTTTAAAATACCATTTTAATACCATTTTAATACTTTCATTTTGTGGAGACAACATATGTGAGTGGTAAAGCTTCATATTCACATATGACATTCTCATGTGATTGTAATAAAAATGTGCTTAATGGCAATTCATCATACAACTGACTTGTCACATCTTTTGTCATTGCATCAGTCTTTCTTGAAACACTATTATTTCATAACAAAGTGTGAGAAAATGCATTGTTTGGATTTTTCTTTCAGTCTCAAACATCTCATAGCTGACATGTTTAATCTTTTTAATAGTATGTAGCTTAGCATATCCTGTGGTCATTTGTGCTATACTAAAATAAGCAACAGTCTCTTTTTTTTCTTCATTAATGTTAAGGTGCCCTAAGGTTAACATTATTTTTCTTTTAACGTTAAAATCATGGTACAGAGTTTCCAAAACTTGTTTCTAAACCTTGGAAGTGTGTTACTTTTTGCTAACCACAAGAGTATATTTTGTTGTAAAATATTCTATTCAACTTAAAATTTCATTGTTTAAATGACATAGAATAAAAATAACATTAGCAGGTTATATAGGTTGATAAATGTTATTCATGGCATGTATTTCGGAGAAGGCAATGGCACCTCACTCGAGTACTCTTGCCTAGAAAATCCCATGGATGGAGGAGCCTCGTGGGCTGCAGTCCATGGGGTCGCTAAGAGTTGGACACGACTGAGTGACTTCCCTTTCACTTTTCACTTTCATGCATTGGAGAAGGTAATGGCAACCCACTCCAGTGTTCTTGCCTGGAGAATCCCAGGGATGGGGGAGCCTGGTGGGCTTCCATTCATGGGGTTGCACAGAGTTGGACTCGACTGGAGCAACTTAGCAGTAGCAGCAGCAGCATGGCATATATTTAAAACTCAATATGAAATATACCACTGAGTATTGTTGAAATATATTATTTGTGGCTAATATGCCAGACTAAGTACTAAATTTATAAGAAATAAATATTCTCAAATGTTATATGTCAGGTGACTAATCCTTCTTCAATTTGCTTTTTATATTTACTTGTAAAAATCCAATGTCATTAAAGCCAGGGAAATGTATGTATGTGTGGATTTATATTTTAAAAGATAAGTTTTAAGTGATTTTAATGTACATCATTATCCATCAAAGCATTTGAGATTTGTGTGGGATATGAAACCATTATTTCTTGTTTGAAGCTCTCCATGACAGAAAGTCTTATATCTTTGGCACTTACCTACAAATGCTAGCATCATCATCCTATTACTGAAAAAAAGAGGGGGGGGGGTGGTGGCAAATTCAGATAATGTCCTCTTGGAATTGCATTGCCTACACAAATTGTTACTGACTTCTCACCTTATCCTGTGTGCCTCCTAAAGCATCATATCGATCTCGTCACTACTCAATTCAAATTTACAAAAGTCAGCCTTCAGAGTCCTTGTTCTGGCAGCCAGTATTCTCCATCATCTAGGTCCAAAACTCAGCTCAACTTATCTCTACCAGGAGACTACCTTAATGCTTCAGTTAGTGAAAAAATTTACTCATTGTGAATAGCTTTTCTTTTTGTTTATCTAGCATTTATGCTATTCTAGGCTGTATTCTGGTTATCTCTACTTTGATTTGCATATTAAGTGGACTTGTTTTAAATTATTTATCCATATTAAGTATGTCCAGAATTTTTAGTCACTAGAAATAAATTTCTAACATTTCACAAAATAAATTATCATTCTATGCCACAAATCGGAGAATCCCAGGTATGGGGGAGCCTGGTGGGCTGCCGTCTATGGGGTCACACAGAGTCGGACACGACTGAAGTGACTTAGCAGCAGCAGCAGCATGCCAAAAATATTATTCACCTAATTAAATCTACAAATAGATAATATTAAGGTGTAAAGAAAATATTCTTGCACTAAAATCTTTAGGGAATACAGTTTGCCCCAAAGCTCAAATACCAAAAAGCAAACACAAATCATTCTGAAATAACTTTTAAGTAGAATCCCATTTTCTTTCAATTCCTAGAGTTTCCATTAGTTTTTTCCTGACGCAAAAGTGACAAACGTAGATTTATGTCAAAAAAAAAAAAAAAAAGGTAAATAGAGGTTGAAGATTCAGGCTGACTCTGTATGTGTGCAGCAGAATCAAAATGATCTATAGATTATACTGAAACCAATTTGCTGCAGAGTCTGCATGATTCTCCAGTGACAGAGTAGCTAGAAGTGATAGTCTCCCCTGTTGAAGGTGCAATGTGCATAAATCACTGTAAATTGGATCTACAAAACCCTTCAGTACAAGGTAATCTACCATGGAAATGTAGACTCAGCCAAAGATACTTATTAAACACTTCCTGGCCTGAATATTCAATTGGAAAGGAAAATTTGCTCTCCGTGTTAAATATGAGAACTTTGTAGTATTTTCACTGTTCTCCTGTAAATCAAAGTTGTTCTAAAATGCAAAAATTGTAAAGGACTCAAATACCACCAAACAACTTCTGTATTGGTTAAAATTAGTGCAATTGCCAAGAAAAAAAAAATAGAGACTCAAAATACATTGGGAGAACTTGCCAAAATTGACAGCATATGCTGGTGATCTTAAACCCAAATGTACTCTGAGGCCTGATTGCTTGACTCTGCAAATTTGTAGAAACTGAAATAGGGAAATGAAATAGGGCAATGACAATTGGTTCACCCATTATAGACAGCAAATACAAAAGTCTATGGTTCCAATTATGGATATGGTTTAACTATGCTTCCTTCAGTTAAGTTCAGTTCAGTTCAGTTCACTTCAGTCGCTCCGTCGTGTCCGACTCTTTGTGACCCCATGAATCGCAGCACACCAGGCCTCCCTGTCCATCACCATCTCCTGGAGTTCACACAAACTCACGTCCATCGACTTGGTGATGCCATCCAGCCATTTCACCCTCTGTCGTTCCCTTCTCCTCCTGCCCCCAATCCCTCCCAGCATCAGAGTCTTTTCCAATGAGTCAACTCTTCACATGAGGTGGCCAAAGTACTGGAGTTTCAGCTTTAGCATCATTCCTTCCAAAGAAATCCCAGGGTTGATCTCCTTCAGAATGGACTGGTTGGATCTCCTTGCAGTCCAAGGGACTCTCAAGAGTCTTCTCCAACACCACAGTTCAAAGCATCAATTCTTTGGCGCTCAGCCTTCTTCACAGTCCAACTCTCACATCCATACATGACCACTGGAAAAACCATAGCCTTGACTAGACGGACCTTAGTCAGCAAAATAATGTCTCTGCTTTTGAATATGCTCTCTAGGTTGGTCATAACTTTTCTTCCAATGAGTAAGCATCTTTGAATTTCATGGCTGCAGTCACCATCTGCAGTGATTTTGGAGCTCCCCAAAATAAAGTCTGACACTGTTTCCACTGTTTCCCCATCTGTTTCCCATGAAATGATGGGACCAGATGCGATGATCTTCGTTTTATGAATGTTGAACTTTAAACCAACATTTTCACTCTCCTCTTTCTTACTACTAGTTAATTTTCAGGGTTAATTAAAATGATAACTTTCTTCACTAGTTTTGATTTCTTGATAAGCAATCATTTTTTTTCTATTTGAAGTAGTTGCACTATGGTTAATTCATTTTATAAAGAGGAAAGGGAATAAAAGCTACTTAAAAGAATTTGAAAAGAGTAGATACATTTATGTGTATAACTGAGTCACCTTGCTGTACACCTGAAACTAGCACAACATTGCTGATGAACTATATTGTGATATAAAATTAAAAGTTAAAAAGAGCATTTTGAGAAAAGTGAAAGATATGAAGATTATCCTAAATTTAAAGTTCATTTGTTAGACTCTAGATACCTGATCTCTTTACATGAATAGAAAGTTACTCATCAAGATGTTTACCTAGGGAAACTGTGTTTTGGGAAAGGATTATATACACATTGATCTTTTTTCTGTTTTTGTTTTCCTCTTTCAGGTCTGTGATGTATTTGGCTGAGGTTATTTGCACATAGCCTCTATTTTCCAAAAACACTAAGCTATATTTACCAGAGTTAAATCCCAATATTCTTCTCCCAAAATGTTAAACCTAATATAGAATCCTTAAGTTTAATTTATTTTAGTCATGGATTTCATGAGTCTCTTAATTATGCCTCCTGAATTACTGAAGGTATGCTATGCAGTCTTATGATATTTACATGCTTTATTATAGAAAAGCTTTGTGTACGTGGGACATATTTGTGGCCCAAATCCTCAAGTTTCTTCTTACAAAGTTAGTCTTCCTCTGGATTTTGTTGTTTCTTTTCTAATTTCTAACTGTTGCTAAATTGGTACACTCTCTCATTTTACATATAGGTATTCCTTCTCTTCAGAAAACTAAGATCATGGCATCTGGTCCCATCACTTCATGGGAAATAGATGCAGAAACAGTGGAAACAGTGGCAGACTTTATTTTGGGGGGCTCCAAAATCACTGTTGATGGTGATTGCAGCCATGAAATGAAAAGACACTTACTCCTTGGAAGGAAAGTTATGACCAACCTAGAGAGCATATTCAAAAGCAGAGACATTACTTTGCCAACAAAGATCCGTCCAGTCAAGCTATCATTTTTTCAGTGGTCATGTATGGATGTGAGAGTTGGACTGTGAAGAAAGCTGAGCGCTGAAGAGTTGATGCTTTTGAACTGTGGTGTTGGAGAAGACTCTTGAGAGTCCCTTGGACTGCAAGGAGATCCATCCAATCCATTCTAAAGGAGATCAGCCCTGGGTATTCTTTGGAAGGACTGATGCTAAAGCTGAAACTCCAGTACTTTGGCCACCTCATGTGAAGAGTTGACTCATTGGAAAAGACTCTGATGCTGGGAGGGATTGGGAGCAGGAGGAGAAGGGGATGACAGAGGATGAGATGGCTGGATGGCATCACCGACTTGATGGACATGAGTTTGAGTGAACTCTGGGAGTTGGTGATGGACAGGGAGGCCTGGCATGCTGCAATCCATGGGGTTGCAAAAAGTCAGCAGACATAACTGAGCGACTGAACTGAAATGAACGGATTCCTTCTCTTTCCAAGCTCAAGTTGTACAAACCCATGTTCTCCATAGTTTCCCGAAAAACATTTTATACAAGTCAATGATTTGTAATTCAAATGTATTAAATAAAGTAGATTTTCACTATGTTTCTTGCCCAGCATCTCAATTCCCTTTGAGGGGAATAATATCTAAATACAGCAACTTCAGTATTTATACAGTATACTTTAGTAAAGCTCACTCTAGCCTAGGTCCAAAGGCTAATTATGAGGCCTCAGTTAACCAAGCTTAATATTCCATTTCTGAGTGTCTGATACTGTTCAGACTAATCAGGTTAAAAGTAACAGAGCAGAAAGGTAAATATTGGAGGCACGATTTCAGTCTGAAACAGGCCCCATCTTCCCTATTAGCAGAAAAAGTCATAGCATCTGCAATTAGAAAAAGACTATCTGATACAGTGTAGGCTGAGGACGAAGGGAATATTGCACACAAAATATCTCTTTATAAAATATCATTTTACCACCACTTATCATCTCTTAACTTCTATTTTCTTACCATCTTGCTGTTTCCTCCTTCTTCTATCACAATTCACTGTGTTCTATTTCCTCTCTTAAAATCCCCCTCCCCTTTCTTCCTTGACTCATTAGTAAAACTCAACATTTTACTTAGTTATTATACAGTGAAAATGGAATTCTTCCAGGATTGGTTAGCCTAATTACTATTTTTTAAAGTTTTAAAGCTGTGCATGCACACAGTACAAAATTAGAAAGGCAGCAAAAGACACAAAATGAAAAGAAAGTTTTCCTGCCCCAACTACCTCTGGGATAATTTCCCTCCCTAGAGACATGCATTGTTACCAATTTAAAAGCAGACATTTGAGAAAATTTTTGCACTTTTCTATGGATTTTTAGAGAATCAATATATTACACTTTCAAAGAACATTTTGAAAAAGAATATTGCTTCAGTTAAGTCATAATGAAACATTATGCAAAGAACATATAAAATAATTAGAAGTACAATTTTATGCTGCTTATGGAAGTACATAGAAATTATCTTTTATGTTTGCTGATACATTTACTCCTTAAAAAGGATTAACAATATGTATGAGTCAAATAAAAATAAAAAAATGATTCTATATTCTTTATTCTATATATTATTTTAAAGTTTATATCAAAAAGATAAAAGATATTATAAATGATATAAAAGCATACATATTTCAAAATATACCAATAAATGAAATATGCACTTAAAGCTTATTGTTAACCAGTATCTTGCTTTTCTTTTTAAAAATGTACATCCTAAAGTTAAAAATTAATTATTCTTCATATTATAATTTTTCAACTATAATTTAAAAGATGGATATATAAAAGAGGATATATTAAAAAAGAAAAGTTGGAATGGCAATGGAATATAATAATATTATGTTTAATTAGATGCCTGTTTTTCATGCTCAGCATCAGTTCAGTTCAGTCGCTCAGCCATGTTCACCTCGTGCAACCCCATGAGCTGCAGTACGCCAGGTCTCCCTGTCCATCACCATCTCCCAAAGCCTACCCCAACTCATGTCCATTGAGTCAGCTTCGGCATCAACTTCATCCAATTCTTTCCATCCCGGTTCTGTACACATGTAAGAGACATGGACCAAAGCACAGACGTAACGCATGTTCACTTTTGCACCATCTGGTTGTCTTACACTAATTTTCATCTAGTGCTTTTCACTGTTTTTGATTACCTGTGAAATACATCACGCAGAATCAACATCCTCTTTTTGTCATAAATTATCAACATGGTTGAGCTGATTTTGTCATTTTTAAAATCTTTTTCATTTTTTTCATTAGTTTGGATAAAGAATGTGCAATTTTTTACTCAAGAAGGTGAGTTTTTTTTTTCCAGCTCCATGTAGTACTCTATTAACTCATGTTCTCTACCTGTATTCCTTATATTTTGAGATACAAAGCTTTTAGGCAATGCTTAGGTAGCAGTTTTTCTTACTCAGGAAAGTTACACTATAAAGCAGCATGTTTTACCAGGGATTCATGTGCTCATAATCTCACCATGGCTGGCTATCTTTTGTCCTTTTCTCACTGAAGTAATGATTTTAATGTAACAGGCTGAAAGATCAGATCTCTGATCACAGAAATTTGTGGCATAGAATGAGCATTTCCAAGTAGTGATAGTTATGAGTATAGAAAGAGTTTTATTATTTCTGTTGTGGAAAAATGTATCTTTTGTCTTCATCATCATACATATTGCTTGTAGTTCTAATAATGACATATAATTTCTTAAAAGAGAAATCAAAAAATGAAAAAGGTAGAAAAGATTTACTTAAAAATTTCATAGAAAGAAAAAAATGAGTTAAATAAGGTAGTGTGTAAAGTTTAAAATTCAATGCACTGAAAAGAAAGTAATGTTTTCATAGTTCTCCAAATCGTTCTTCCATGAGCCAAGCATTATTTCTTAGGGCTTCCCTGGTGGCTCAGAAGGTAAAGCGTCTGCCTGCAATGTGGGAAGCCTAGGTTAGATCCCTGAATCTGGAGAAGGAAATGGCAACCCACTCCAGTATTCTTGCCTAGAAAATTCCATGGACAGAGGAGCCTGGTGGGCTACAGTCCATGGGGTTGCAAAAAGTTGGACAGACTGAGCAAATTCACTTCACTTCACTTCATAACTCATCACACTCAGTCTCTTTCTAACAGTTCAGGACTTCTTTATTATTGAAGTAAAAATTAATGAGATCTTAGGGGAAATTTGAGTAATTCTGGTTGATTATTGCAAAGAGTTTTCTGAGCAGAACTGCAGAGGAAGGATTAGAAAATTCAAGTTGTGAATCTAAATTCATTATAATGAAGAAAAGTCTAAGAATTCAGCAGATTGAAATGGTACTTAATACTTTAGGCTTTTTCATCAAGAGAGTATGTTTCTTGGCCAAAGATTTATATTAATATATAGATTCAAATAATACCTTCCATGTTTGTAACATTTGTTCTTTATAGAATACTGTCATATACATGACTCAATGTATATGAGCCATTTTTCCTCCTAAAATTTTACCCAAAATTTTAGTCTTGTCTCTCAACTTGGGTTTAAAAACATTAACATGCTACTAAGTTAAGGGTTGTCAAATGATTGAAAGGATCATCATCCTTTCAAAGCTTACAATAGTCGGTCTCATCTTCTGTTACTAATATCATCATGACAGTGTCAATTCCCAAATTCACTGGTTAGATTTGCTAAATAATATGCATGTAAATGTACAGCAAACTAAATATTATTCCAATTACTATTACTAAGGAATAACTAGACATCAGAGCTTTGAAGGAAGGTATTGTTAGTAAATTAATGGGAAACATACGGTGTTGTGAAAAGTGTATCAGAGGGAGAAAGAAAAATATGAATTGTAGAGGAAGTAACTGAAAAAGAAATGTATATAACACTCATTGTAAATAAATGAATTTAAGATAAAGAGAAAAAAAAGGATGTCAACAGGTTTTTAAGTTTTTTCTCTGATTAGATTTGATGAGTAATTGTCCATATTGATTTTTTTTCTTTTAGTTTAAAAGTTCATACCAAAGATCCAAGTTTGCTTAGCCTAACACACATGTCTCCACTAATGTGATATTTAATATGATTTCCTTTCTGAATTAGATTTATAAGTTAAATTTTGATCATGTATACTGAAGCATGAATATTTTTACATAAAAAAATAAAACGGATCCTAGTCTTAAAGGGACTGATCTCAAATTCTAAGATTTTTAACACATTCCTTGGTTGCATATGTAGATTCAAAATTTATTACTTCTGAAGAGAAATAAGTAAAATTCAAATAAATCGTACTAATCAGAAAACTTAATTATAATTCTATTCATGTGTTTAGTCACTCCAGCATGTCTAACTGTTTGTAAGCCATTGGCCTGTAGCCTGCCAGGCTCCTCTGTTCATAGATTTCTCCAGGCCAGAATACTGGAGTGGGTAGCCATTCCCTTCTCCATGGGATTTTCCTGACCCATGGGTTGAACCCTCCTCTCTTGCATCTCCTGCACTAGCAGGTGGGTTCTTTACTACTAGTGCCATCTGGGAAGCCCAATTAATATTTTGAAAGAAAAAAGTGACAGTCACTCAATTGTGTCAGATTCTTTGCGACCCCATGCTCTATACAGTCCATGGAATTCTCCAGGCCAGAATACTGGAGTGAGTGGCCTTTTCCTTCACCAGGGCATCTTTCCAACCCAGGGATCAAACCCAGGTCTTCCTCACTGCATGCAGTTTCTTTACCAGCTGAGCCACAAGGGAAGCCCAAGAATACTGAAGTGGATAGCCTGTCCCTTCTCCAGTGGATCTTCCCAACCCAGGGATCAAACCCAGGTCTCCCTCACTGCAGGCAGTTTCTTTACCAGCTGAGCCACAAGGGAAGCCCCAAAATACTGAAGTGGATAGCCTGTCCCTTCTCCAGTGGATCTTCCCAACCCAGGGATCAAACCCAGGTCTCCCTCACTGCAGGCAGTTTCTTTACCAGCTGAGCCACAAGAGAAGCCCAAGAATATCAAACCAGGGTCTCCTGCATTGCAGGCAGATTCTTTACCAACTGAACTATCAGGGAAGCCCAAAACTATTCATATAAAATATCAACTGTTTGCAGGTAAATTCCTAACAAATATGCTATTATTGCAGATATTTGGAGTTATTTCAAAATTCTGGAACATAACTTAAAACTTATATGTACTATTAAGAGATGGACATGAATACATACCTTATAATTATTTTCAGAACAAACAGAGTTTAAATTAAAACACTTCAGCTATTGCAACTAGAGATTCAACATACTTGGAAAATGTATTTATGTGAAGCAAACATCTTCCAATCATGTGTTTAAATTCATGAGCCTGCATCAGTCCTTTGCTTCCAAATAACTGCAGGATGAACTCAGCAAGTAAGATGAGGAATATAAATCACAGGAATGCTGCATACCTTTTATCCCATTTCCCCAAACGGTAATATCTTTGAGAACTATGGAACACCATCACAAACAGGATATTGACATTGATATAGTCACCAATCCAATTCAAATTTCCTCAGTCCTACTTAAATTCATTTGTATCTGTGCATATTTTCTTCCATGCAGTTTCCTCCCATAAGTGTAAAATCATGTATTCATCGCCACAGTCAAGATACGGAAGAATTATTTCACCACAAGGATCCCTTACACTCACTTTTACAGCCACACACTTCTTCCTGCAAATACTCTCAGTTGTAATCCATAGTGAGGACTAATCTATTCTCTTTTTCTATTGTTTTATAATTTTAATAACTCTATATAAATGGTATTACACACAGTAAGTGATCTTTGGGGATAGCATTTTTTAAATTTAATACATTTCCCTTGAGATTCATCTAAGTTCTTCCATTCACTATTTTTTAATTGCTTATTAGTGTTAAATAGTATGGATATGCCACAGCTTGTTTAATCAATCATTTATTGATTGAAGGATATCTGCATTATTTTCAGATTGTGGAGCTTACAAAGTTTGCCATTTTGTTATTTGTGTTCTGTTTGTTTTTCCTGGTTCTCATTCCCCTCTTATTCTTTTATCTTCCTGCAGATTGTGTGAAAATTTTAAAGGATTTCTTCTTAAATAATTTATCTTGTTTCTTTCTACATTTTTACTAATGGCCTCTCTGAATATTGCAAAATATATATGTGATTCATCATAGTCTACTGGTGTCAATATTTTACTACTTCAAGAAAAGTGTGTAAATCTGACTGGCATTTTGTTTCCTTTATTCTCTGTTACTGCCATACGACCCAGCGATCCCACAGCTGGGCATACACACCGAAGAAACCGGAACTGAAAGAGACACATACCCCAGGGTTCACCGCAGCACTGTTTATAATAGCCAGGACATGGAAGCAACCTAGATGTCCATCCGCAGACTAATGGATAAGAAAGCTGTGGTACATATACACAATGGAGTATTACTCAACCATTAAAAAGAACACATTTGAATGAGTTCTAATGAGGTGGATGAAAATGGAGCCTATTATACAGAGTGAAGTAAGCCAGAAAGAAAAACACCAATACAGTATCAGTCAGTTCAGTTCAGTTCAGTCTCTCAGTCATGTCCGACTCTTTGTGACCCCATGAATCACAGCACGCCAGGCCTCCCTGTCCATCACCAACTGCCAGAGTTCACTCAGACTCATGTCCATCGAGTCAGTGATGCCATACAGCCATCTCATCCTCTGTCGTCCCCTTCTCCTCCTGCCCCCAGTCCCTCCCAGCATCAGAGTCTTTTCCAATGAGTCAACTCTTCACATGAGGTGGCCAAAGTACTGGAGTTTCAGCTTTAGCATCATTCCTTCCAAAGAAATCACAGGACTAATCTCCTTCAGAATGGACTGGTTGGATCTCCTTGCAGTCCAAGGAACTCTCAAGAGTCTTCTCCAACACCACAGTTCAAAACCATCAATTCTTTGGTGCTCAGCCTTCTTCACAGTCCAACTCTCACATCCATACATGACCACAGGACAAACCATAGCCTTGACTAGACGGGACCTTAGTCGGCAAAGTAATGTCTGTGCCTTTGAATATACTCTCTAGGTTGGTCATTACTTTTCTTCCAAGGAGTAAGCATCTTTGAATTTCATGGCTGCAGTCACCATCTGCAGTGATTTTGGAGCCCCCCAAAATAAAGTCTGACACTGTTTCCACTGTTTCCCATCTATTTCCCATAAAGTGATGGGACTGGATGCCATGATCTTCGTTTTCTGAATCTTGAACTTTAGGCCAACTTTTTCATTCTCCTCTTTCACTTTCATCAAGAGGCTCTTTAGTTCCTCTTCACTTTCTGCCATAAGGGTGGTGTCATCTGCATATCTGAGGTTATTGATAGTTCTCCTGGCAATCTTGTATACTAACACATATATGTGGAATTTAAAAAGATGGTAACGATAACCCTGTATGCGAGATAGCAAAAGAGACACAAATGTATAGAACAGTCTTTTGTACTCTGTGGGAGAGGGTGAGGGTGGGATGATTTGGGAGAATGGCATTGAAACATGTATAATATCATATGTGAAATGAATCGCCAGTCCAGGTTTGATGCATGATACAGGATACTCGGGGCTGGTGCACTGCGATGACCCCAAGGGATAGCATGGAGAGGGAGGTGGGAGGGGGGTTCAGGATGGGGAACACGTATACACCAGTGGCAGATTCATGTTGATCTATAGCAAAAACAATACAATATTGTAAAGTAATTAACTTCCAATTAAAATAAATTTATATTTTTAAAAAAGGAAATGAAAAAACAAACAACAACAACAACAAAATACTTGAACACCATTGCCCTAAGCGCCCCCCCAAAAAAATATATATATATCATTGTTTTGAATATCAGATGCCATTATTACTTTGAATCATAAAATTTGACTTGTAAAACTTTAAAGATGTTCTACTGTACACACCTGTATTTTTGTTATCATTGTTCCTCATCATGATGTTTCAAGATTTTTTTTTAATAATTTCATTTCTGTTTGAGGAAATATTTTAGCCTGACTTTAAGGGTAGATCTAGTGAAGATCAATTATTTGTGTTTTCCTTAGTCTGAAAACGTCTTTTATTTATCCTTCATTTCTAAAGGATAGTTTTACCAGATACAGAATTTGAGATAGACAGATAGATAGAATTCTTTTCTTTCAGCACTTGAAATATTATGTTCAACTTTCTTCTGATTTCAGATAAGAAATCTGTAATTTGAATTTGTGATCCTCCATAGGTAATTTGTTATTTATTTCTGGATGCTTTTAAGAGCTTTTTCTTTTATTTTTAGTTTTCAGATGTTTAATTATGATGTGTCTTAGAATTAATTTCTTTGGGTTTATTATATTTTGGGTTATCAGATCTTCTTGAATCAGCACTTTTATGTCACTCATCAGTTTAGGAAAGGATTCAGTAATTATTTCTTTGATTACTCTTTCAACCTTACTTTCTCATGTCTAAGACTATGATATGAATATTGGATTTTTTTTCTTATTTTTTTTATTCCACAGGTCCTTACTGGTCTGTTTTCTCTTGCTGTTCAGATTAGATAAATTTTATCAATCCATCTCCAACTTTAATCACTGTATCTTCTACCATCTCCATTTTACTCTTGAGTTCATTCAACTGTTTTTATTCTGATTATTGTATTGTTCAGGTGTCACAATTGCCAATGGATTCTTTCTTATAACATATTTATTCAGTGAAATTTTTTTTTTCAAAAAAAAATTATAATTGCTACTGCAAGTAGTTTTATGATGACTATTTAAAAATATTTGTTGATAATCCCAACATGGAGAAGGAAATGGCAACCCACTTTAGTATTCTTGCCTGGAAAATTCCATGGATAGAGGAACCTGGTGGGCTACAGTCCATGGGGTCACAAGAGTCAGACATGACTTACTGTCTAAACCACCACCACCAATCCCAACATATAAAGTATTTTCTATTGACATAATATGATTGCCTTTCTGATCCAATTTGTGTTTTCTTGATTGTTGATATGAATTATTATTGATTGTATCTGGACATGTTTGTTAATAGAAAATGCTGTTGTTTGTTGTTCAGTCACTGAGTTGTGTCCAACTCTTTGAGACCTCATGGGATGCAGCATGCCAGGCTATCCTGCTCTTCATCATCTCCAGGAGCTTGGTCAAATTCATGTTTATTGAGTTGGTGATGCTATACAAACATCTTACCCACTGTTGTCCCCTTCTCTTCCTGCCTTCAATCTTTCCCAGACTCAGGGTCTTTTCTAATGAGTCAGCTCTTCACATCAGGTGACCAAAGTATTGGAGCTTCTACTTCAGCATCAGTCGTTTCAATGAATAATTCAGGGTTGATCTCCTTGCAATTCAAGGGACTCTCAGTCTTCCCCAACACTACCATTCAAAACAATCAATTTTGGTTCTCAACCTTCTTTATGGTCCAGTTCTCACAACTGTATATAACTAGTGGAAAAACCATAGCTTTGACTATATGAACCTTTGCCATCAAAGTGATGTCTCTGCTTTTTAATATGCTATCTAGGTTGGTCATAGCTTTTCTTCCAAGGAACAACTGTCTTTTAATTTCATGGCTGCAGTCAACATTTGCAGTGATTTTGGAGCCCAGTAAATAAAGTCTGTCACTGTTTCCATTGTTTCCCCATCATTTGCCATGAAGTATTAGGACCAGAAGCCATGATATTAGTTTTTTGAAAGTTGAGTTTAAGCCTGCTTCTTCCCTCTCCTCTTTCACTTTCATCAAGAGGCTCTTTAGTTCTTCTTTGCATTCTGCCATAACGGTGGTGTCATCTGCATATCTGAGGTTATTGATATTTCTCCTGGCAATCTTGATTCCAGCTTGTGCTTCATCCAACCTGGCAATTTGCATGATGTACTCCGCACAGAAGTTAAATAAGCAGAATGACAATATACAGTCTTGATGTACTCCTTTCCCAATTTTGAACCTGTCCTTTGTTCCATGTCCAGTTCAAACTGTTGCTTCTTGACCTGCATACACATTTCTCAGGAGGCAGGTAAGGTGGTCTGATATTCCCATCTCTTTCAGAATTTTCCAGTTTATTGTGATCTACACAGTCAACGGCTTTAGCACAGTCAATGAAGCAGATGATTTTCTGGAATTCTTTAATCCAACAGATGTTGGCAATTTGATTTCTGGTTCCTCTGCTCTTTCTAAATCCAGTTTGTACATCTGGAAGTTCTCAGTTCACATACTGTTGAAGCCTAGCTTGAAGGATTTTGAGAATTAACTTGCTAGCATGTGAAATGTGTGCAACTGTGTAGTAGTGTAAACATTCTTTGGCAATGCCCTTCCTGGGGAATGAAAACTGACCTTTTCAGTCCTGTGGCCAGAGTCCTATCTATTTTTTTTTTTTTAATTTTAGCAGATAACATAAAATAGCAACCCACTCCAACAGGCATGCCTGAAAAATCTCTTTGATAATCCATGAAGTTGCAATAAAGTTGGACACAACTGAGAGACTAAACAACAACAGAAACCATAGTTTTAGCAAGCAAGTCTCTACATACTTTTGTGGGTTGTGGTTCCTATGATAATTTAATTTTTAAAACATATTCATAGCTTTTTGGCCTTCTTATTTGGTACCTCTAGGGTTCCCTCTGCCATCTATTGGTGCTGCCTGAACAAGCTGAGAAATTTCCTCATGCTGAGAAATTTCCTCATGTCCCTAGTGCTTCAGACCCAACAGGACCAAGAGATCCCTCTCAGTGTATGAAGTATGTCTCAGCCTCAGCAGGAAAGGACAGTTCTATCTCTGGATGTTTCTCAATGAACTCTGATGTATTTCCCTTGTCAGTAATGCTAGAATCATTTAGTGTTGTTGGCGGAAGTTTCTTTCAACCTAGAGGAAAACAGCTAGATTCTGGGACACTTTTTAATAAAATCTTTACTAGATTGAAGGTTGAGATAATGTTGGCCTAGGTAATTTTTTCTGCTGGGTAAGGGTCATTAGATATCCTGCATTTATACTGTTCTTCTAGTCTTAGGTGCCCTAAACATTTAGGCTTCCACATTTCATCTATCATGGTTCCTCTTGGGTTGGCTCTTGAATTAATTCCAGAGACTATAGTCAGAATTAGTGGGGAGGAGCAAGGAGAAATGAATAACAGATTTTCTGTTACAGAGTTCATTAGTCCCTGTCACTTCTTTTCAGTTAAAAGTAGACCAATTTGAGTAAATTTTCAGAATGTGAATTTACTTCTGCTATCTTATAGACTCTAGCATTAAAGTCCAGGTAAAGGTGGAAAAGTTGGCTTAAAACTCATCATTCATAAAACTAAGATCATGGCATCTGGTCCCATCACTTCATGGGAAATAGGTGGGGAAACAGTGGCAGACTTTATTTTGGGGGGCTCCAAAATCACTGTTGATGGTGATTGCAGCCATGAAATCAAAAGACGTTTACTCCTTGGAAGGAAAGTTATGACCAACCTAGATAGCATATTAAAAAGCAGAGCCATTACTTTGCCAACAAAGGTCCATCTAGTCAAGGCTATGGTTTTTCCAGTGGTCAGGTATGCATGTGAGAGTTGGACTGTGAAGAAAGCTGAGGGCTGAAGAATTGATGCTTTTGAACTGTGGTGTTGGAGAAGACTCTTGAGAGTTCCTTGGACTGCAAGGAGATCCAGCCAGTCCATCCTAAAGGAGACCTCTCCTGGGTGTTTATTGAAAGGACTGATACTAAAGCTGAAACTCCAATACTTTGGCCACCTCATGAGAAGAGTTGACTCATTGGAAGAGACCCTGATGCTGAGAGAGATTGTGGGCAGGAGGAGAAGGGGACAACAGAGGATGAGATGGCTTGATGGCATCACTGACTCCATGGACATGAGTTTGAGTAAACTCCAGGAAGTTGGTGATGGACAGGGAGGCCTGGAGTGCTGTGATTCATGGAGTCACAAAGAATTGGACACGACTGAGTGACTGAATTGAACTGAACTGAATGGTCAGGAAACAACAGTTAGAACTGGACAGGGAACAACAGACTGGTTCCAAATAGGAAAAGGAGTACGTCAAGGCTGTATATTGTCACCCTGCTTATTTAACTTCTATACAGAGTACATCATGAGAAACGCTGGGCTGGAAGAAGCACAAGCTGGAATCAAGGTTGCCAGGAGAAATATCAATAACCTCAGATATGCAGACGACACCACCCTTATGACAGAAAGTGAAGAGGTACTAAAATAACTTCTTGTTGAAAGTGAAAGAGGAGAGTGAAAAAGTTGGCTTAAAGCTCAACATTCAGAAAACTAAGATCATGGCATCTGGTCTCATCACTTCATGGGAAATAGATGGGGAAACAGTGGAAACAGTGTCAGACTTTATTTTGGGGGGCTCCAAAATCACTACAGATGGTGACTGCAGCCATGAAATTAAAAGACACTTACTCCTTGGAAGGAAAGTTATGACCAACCTAGACAGCATATTAAAAAGAAGAGACATTACTTTGCCAACAAAGATCCGTCTAGTCAAGGCTATGGTTTTTACAGTAGTCATGTATGGATGTGAGAGTTGGACTGTGAAAAAAGCTGAGCACTGAAGAATTGATGCTTTTTGAACTATGTTGTTGGAAAAGACTCTTGAGAGTCCCTTGGAATGCAAGGAGGTCCAACCAGTCCATCACTCCTGGGTGTTCATTTGAAGGACTGATGCTGAGGCTGAAGCTCCAATACTTTGGCTACCTCATGCGAAGAGTTGACTCATTGGAAAAGACTCTGATGCTCGGAGGAATTGGGGAAAGGAGGAGAAGGGGATGTCAGAGGATGGGATGCCTGGATGGCAACACTGCCTCCATGGACGAGTTTGAGTAAACTCCGAAAGTTGGTGATGGACAGGGAGGCCTGGTGTGCTCTGATTCATGGGGTCGCAAAGAGTTGGACATGACTAAGCGACTGAACTGAACTGAACTGAATGGTCAAATGATACTTTTATTAATCTCAAAATAAATCCTACAAGTTTTTAAAATTGAACTTAAATCCTGCCTAATCTTTAGAGCCTTCTTCTATGAATCCATCCCTATGTAATCATTATTCTTCTTACATTTTCTTAATTATTTTATCTTTTATCTTATATTTGTTATTAATATTTATTTTACTCTATGCTCACCAAGTAAATTATAAGCTTCTAGAAGGAAGATACATATTTAATATTTATTATCCATAAGCTTTTACAATATACACAAAATTATTTCTTACTTTACAATTTGACTGGACCAGCTTATAAATGCCAGATATGCCTTTTTAAGTTCTTTGTAAATCTTCTCCTTTCCAGGAAAGAATTGTCCTTGATATCATTGTTATTATAGGGATCTTTGGGCTTATGGCAGAGACATTTGGGTTTTCAAAATAGCTCAGATGTAAGCTATTAATGATTTGTTTCTTTGTCTTACCATTTCTACAGCTCTAGACCCTACTGAGCACTGTATAATAAGGTATTAAATTTAGGCATAGACTTTTTGTGGACTTTCTGAATAGAAATTGTTTTCTGCTGTTTTTATTATAATGATTAACATATCAAATTTTACTAAATATGGAATCTATTGAAATTGAAGATTCTGAAGGAAGGAATTAAGTATCAACCCAGTAGATTACTGCTGGAAGCAATGGTAGAAGAGTTTTCTTCAAGCCACCTTCTCACTGAAAATGACTACTGATGATGACAAATTAAAAAAAAAAAAAATTGGAGACCAAGATGGCAGAGGAGTAGGTGGACATGGAGTATATCTCTCTCTTTGGATACACCAGAAATACACCTTCAGAGACAGAAATGCATGTGGAACATCAGCTGAGAGCAGACAGGAGTACCTGACCAGAGGAAAAGAAGATATAGAGCCACACAAAACTCAGTAGGAGGAAGGAAATAGGGTGAAAAACAGGAGTGTTAGTAAGGCTGGACCTGCCCTCGGTGGGTGGGGGAAATGAAGCAGGGGTCCAATCCCCACAGCAGGGCAATTGTCTCAGTCAGAGGAGAAAAATTTAAGGCTGAGAGTGAAACAGTTGATGTGGGGCAGCCTAAATGGAATGAGACTCAGACAGTCCTTGCGACAGCCATACACAACCCAGACAGGGATGCAGGTTCCCTGGAAGGGGCAGTGGCTGGGAGCTGGAGTTTAGGAATTGTGGAGCAATCCCAAGCAAGGGCTGCTGGTGAAGGAGAGAGACAGATCGAAGGGATGTGAGGGAGGAGACTGTGGTGGGAAATGCCTGTGGAGGAAAGTCATGCAGCCATGGAAGCAAGGCAATACTGCTGAGTCATCTGTAGGGAGTGGTACCATCACCACAGCCTCTCTTTCCCCACATGCCACCATTGGCAGCTGAGCAATAGAGAGGCTGGCCCATCAAACACACTGAACTACAGGGTTGGACCACACTCAGGGTGCCCCTTTAAGTGCCTGACATGCTGATCTACAGAGTAGGACCCCAGCTAGGGGGGGGCCTCTCTATGTGCCTGAGGCATCCAACAACAAAGAAGGACCCCAGGCGAGGGAGTCTTCTAAGTGCCTGAACAGGCAGAGCTATGGAGAAAGACTGGCCAAAGAGGCCTTCTGATCGCCAGCTATAAGAGGCTCAAAAAAAAAAAAAGACTCTAATAGGGCTATAAATCCTGCAGTGGAGGCAGTCTGTGACCCTGCACAGTTGGCACCACCAGGGTCCTTGCAAGCCAAGCACCTGCACCACCTTCACGTTCAACTCTCACTGGGGCAGAGATGCCACAGGCAAAAAAAAAGTCTTGCATCTGTGCACTCATGGTGGCTTCAGTTGTATCCAACTCAGGGTCTTGCGGCCCTGAAGACTATGGCCTGTCAGGCTTCTCTGTCAGAGGGTATTCCTCAGGCAAGAATACTGTTGCACATTGGTCAATACTGATTGACATACCCTTCTAGAGCACTATATTTCCTGCTGCCCTGGATGCCAACTCCCCTGAGTGCCTGGTGCTGCCAGAATCCCTGAAAGCAAAGAAGCTACACCACCTCCACAGCTGACCCCCACAGGAAAACCCAAGTCTTCCAGGGCAGCATCAGGAGCAAGTGACAGTGGACGACCGACATGTAGAGGTGGAAATAACACCACAAATGAAACCCAGGGGCAGTGTGGCTAAAGAAGAAGACCCAAAACCTTCCCACCAGCTGTACAAGCTGCAGATTAAATCCACACAATCAACTAGGCAGACTCTGTGTCTATGAACACTGAGAGTTCCCACAAAAGAAAACACACTAGTTCTGATAGCTGTGGACATTGGAGGCAAAAACACACAGGAGTAGGACCAGATTAGAGTCAGTTGCCTCCACAGTAGGTCCAGAGATCAGCACAGTGTTGGAGGGTATCCTAGGGAGATGAAGTGAACAGTGACTCCCAGAGGGAAAGGACTCTGACAGCAGTGACTCAAGACAAACTTCTGTTATTCTTATGTTTTGACTTATTCTGTAGATTCTTTTGGATTTTCTTTTTCCATTTTCCCTCCCTCTATTGTAGTTGGCACTATGAAGTCTAATTAGCTTTGAGCTTTTTTTATTTCCTAATTCACACTTTTTATTGTTGTTATAAACCTCTGCCTCTATGGTGGGCTTTTGCAAACCTGTAGAGTTTTCTTTTTTCTCTCTCTCTCTTTTTTAATTTTAATTTTTTAAAGATATTATTTTTTCTACATTTATTCTTTTCTTTACTTATACTACTGTTCTTTTCCCCTTGCAGTTAAATTTTAACATATATAAATCTTCTTTAGCTACCTTTATGTAGTTTGCATATCTATTCTTTCTTTCTTTTCTTTCTCTCTTTTTCTCACAACATATTTGTTAGTTTTATCTTCATTGCTTTATACCCCAATTGGCACCTTGCTTTACTTTGTTTTCCAATTTGTGCTTTAATTAGTTTTGTTCAGTAGATATAATTCTTGGTTTCCTACGTTTGCTGTGTCAACCTATTGTACTTTACTTTTGTTGAACTATTTTGATTTTGCTTATGGGGGTATATAATATGTGTATATTCAGTCACAATTTTCATTATTCTTATAAACCTCTGCCTCTATCTCAGGCTTTTGCAGTTCTGTGGAGTTTTCTTTTTTCTTTCTTCTTCTGTTTTTTTCTTTTCTCTTTTTTGTAATTTAATTTCTAATTTTTTAAACCTGGTATAGTTTTTCATCAAGTGAGAGTAAAAAGTTAATTCAGAACTTTTCTGAACTATTCAACATTCAGAAAACTAAGATCATGGCATCTGGTCCCATCATTTCATGGCAAATAGATGGGGAAACATTGGAAAGAGTGACAAACTTTATTTTCTTGGGCTCCAAAATCACTGCAGATGGTAACTGCAGCCATGAAATTAAAAGATGCTTGCTCCTTGGAAAAAACGTTATGACCAACCTAGACAGAATATTAAAAAGCAGAGACATTAGTTTGTCAAAAGCTATGGTTTTTCCAGTAGTCATATATTGATGTGACAGTTGGACTATAAAGAAAGCTGAAGGCTGAAGAATTGATGCTTTTGAAATGTGGTGTTGGAGAAGATTCTTGAGAGTCTCTTGGACTGCAAGGAGATCCAACCAATCCATCCTAAATGAAATCAGTCCTAAACATTCATTGGAAGGACTGTTGTTGAAGCCGATACTTCAATAATTTGGCCACCTGAAGTGAAGAACTGACTCATTGGAGAAGACCCTGATGCTGGGAAAGATTGAAGGCAGGAGGAGAAGGGGATGACAAAGGATGAGATGGTTGGGTGGCATCACCAACTCAATGGACATGAGTTTGACTAAGCTCTGATGTACAGGGAAGCCTGGCATGCTGTAGTCCATAGGGGCTCAAAGAGTAAGACAAGACTGAGCAACTGAACTGAACTGATTATATTTTGTCTACATTTATTGCTTTGTTTGCCTTTCCTACTATTTGTTTCCCATTGCAGTTAATCTTTAATGTATATAAATCTTTTTCATCTACCTCTATTTAATTTCGCATATCTATTCTTTTCCTTTCCTGTCCTCTCAAAATATTTGTTAGTTTTGTTTTTATTGCTTTATTCCCCACTTGGCACCTTGCTTTAGTTTTATTTTCCAGTTTGTGCTTTAGTTAGTTTTGTTCTTAACTGGTAAAAATAACTTTTGATTTCCTTTGTTCACTGGGTCAATCTACTGTACTTTATTTTTGTTGGACTGTTTTGACTTTGTTCATGGGTGTATATGTATATGTGTGTATTCCATCATTTTAATTATTATTTGCCTGATTTTGTAACTGCCATTTGTCTGGGCTTGATTTTGGTTTCCTGTTTTAGGATATTTGTTTTATCTCACTTAATGCCATTACAAGCCACTTGTGGAATCTTCATTCATGACCAGAGATCAAGCCCTGAGCCTTTGGAGTGGGAGCACTGACTCCAAGACCCTAGACTACCAGAGAATTATCCCTAAGGAATATCAAATAGTGAGAACTAATACAAATGACACCACGTGAATACAAGACCCAGCATCACTCAACCACCAGTAGCACCCTGTGCAGGATGCCTCATCTAAAACAAAACAAAGCAAAACTACCAACCCACTCATCAGCATACAGGATTACCACCTCACTCCTCAGCCATGCCCATCAGAGGAAAAAGGAGCAAACAAACAAAAATCAGCAAAAATCATAACGTAGGCAAACCTTACACAAACCACTGGACCAACCTTAGAAGGGTAGAACCAAAAGGAAGAAAGTATTCAACCTTCTTCAAGGAAAGAATTCAATGTCCCTTGAAGCCTGGGAAAAGGAGACCTCAAACACAATAAGTTAAAAAAAAATAATGAAAAGGTAAAAAATACTACACAAATGAAGGAAAAAAACTAGAAACACAGAAGTCCAAATAAATGAAGAGAAAATAAGTAAACTACCTGAAAAAGAATTCAGAATAATGATAGTAAAGATGATCAATAACCATGGAAACAACATGGAGACAATGAAAGAATAAATTAACAAAGACTTAGAAGAATTAAATAATAAATATACAGAGACAAACAATCCAATTACTGAAATTAAAAATACGCTAGAAGGAATCAATAGCAGAATATCTGAAGCAGAAAAAAGAATCAGTGAACTGGAATATAAAAATGTGGAAATAATTCCTAAGGAGCAGAATAAATTAAAAAGAATGAAAAGAACTAAGGATAGTCTCAGAGACCTTTGGGACAATGTCAAATGCACCACCCTTCAAATTATAGGGGTCTCAGAAGAAGAAGAGAAAAAGAAAGGGTATGAGAAAATTTTTGAAGAGATTATAGTTGAAAAGTATCTCAACATGGAAAGAAAATAGTCAATCAAGTCCAAGAGGCACAAAGGGTCCCAAACAGGATAAACCCAAGGAGAAACAAGCCAAGACACATACTAATCAAACTAACAAAGACTAAACACAAAGAAAGAACATTAAAAGCAGCAAAAATGAAGCAACCATTAACATACAAGGGAAACTCCATACGCTTAATAGCTGATCTTTCAGGAGAAACTCTGCAGGCCAGAAGGGAATGGCAGGATGTCTATAAAGTACTGAAAGGGAAAAATCTACAACCAAGATTACTGTATCTCGCAAGGATGTCATTGAAAATTGATGGAGAAATAAAAAGCTTTGCAGACAAGCAAAAGTGAAGAGAATGCAGTGCCACAAAACCAGGTTTACAACAAATGTAAAAGGGACTCATATAGTCAAGAGATACATGAGAAGAAAGAAGATCTACAAAATCAACCCCAAACAATTAAGAAAATGGCAATAGGAACATATATAACAATAATTACTTTAAATGTAAATGGATTAAATGCTCCAACCAAAAAACGCAAGCTGGCTGAATGGATACAAAAACAAGACCCATATATATGCTGTCTACAAGAAACACACTTCAGACCTAAAGACACATGAAAGTGAGAGGATGGAAAAATATATTCCATGCAAATGGGAAGCAAAAGAAAGCTGAAGTAGCCATCCTCATATCAAACAAAACAGATCTTAAAATGAAGAAGATGACAAGAGATAAGGAAGGACAATACATAATGATCAAGAGATCAATCCAAGTGGAAGGCATAACAATTGTAAATATCTATGCACCCAACATAGGAGCACTCAGTATATAAGACAAACACTAGCAGACATAAAAGGAGAAATTAACAGTAACATAATACTAGTAGGAGATTTTAACACCACATTCACACCAATGGACAGATCATAAAAACAAAAAAGTAATAAGGGAACACAAGTCTTAAATGTACATTAGATGAAATGGATCTCATCAATATCTGCAGGACATTCCATCCAAAGGCAGAAGAATACACCTTCTTTTCAAATGCACATGGAGCATTCTCCAGGATAGCCCACATCTTGGGTCACAAATCAAATCTCAGCAAATTTAAGAAAATTCAAATCATATCAAACATCTTTGACCACAACACTATGAGACTAGATATCAATTATACGGGAAAAAAATTTAAGAAACACAAACACATGGAAATTAAGCTACACGTTTCTAAATAACCAACAGGTTACTGAAAAAATCAAAAGGGAAATCAAAAGATGTCTTGTAATTAATGACAATGAAAACACGTGCACTGGGATGACCCAGAGAGATGATATGGGGAGGATAGTGGGAGGGGGTTCAGGATTGGAAACTCATATACAGCCACGGCAGATTCATGTCAATGTATGGCAAAACAAATACAGTATTGTAAAGTAAAAAATAAATACATAAATAAATAAAAAATAAAGAGCAAAAGAAAAAAAAAGAACGAGAAAGAAAAGAAAACCATGTAGCATAAACAAACAAACATAAGCTATGAGATGCAGCCTAAGCAAATATAAGAGGGAAGTTTATAACAATACAATACTACCTCAAGAAACAATAAAAACATCAAATAGACAGCCTAACTTTACACCTAAGACAACAGGAAAAAGAAAAACGAACAAAAAGAACACCAAAAATTAATAGAAGGAACAAAGTCATAGAGATCCAAGAAGAAATAAATAAAAAAGAAATGACAGAAACAGTAGTAAAGATTAAGAAAACTAAAAGCTGATTCTTTGAGAAATAAACAAAATTGATAAATTTTCAGCCAGATTCATCAAGAAAAAAAGAGAGAAGAATCAAATCAACAAAATTAGAAATGAAAAAGGAGAGGTTACAACAGACAATGAAGAAATGCAAAGGATTATAAGAAACTATTATGAAAAACTACATGGCAATAAAATGGATAACCTGGAAGAAATAGATTTTTAGAAAAGTTCAATCTTCCAAGACTGAACCAGGAAGAAATAGAAATTATGAACAACCCAATTAGAAGCACTGAAATTGAAATTGTAATAAAAAATCTCCCAGAAAACAAAAGCCCAGGACCAGATGGCTTCACAGGAGAATTCTATCAAATATTTAGAGAAGAACTAATGCCTATCACTCTAAACTCTTTCAAAAATTTGCAGAGAAAGAAACACTTCCAAACTCAATCTGTGAGGCCACCATCACCCTGAAACCAAAACCAGACAAAGACAACACAAAAAATTAAAACTATATGCCAATATCACTGATGAACATAGATGCAAAAATCCTCAACAAAATTTTAACTAAGAGAATTCAGAAGCACATCAACAAACTCATACACCAGATCATGTTTGGTTTATTCCAAGGATGCAAGGATTCTTCCATAGGTGCAGAACAAAGCCTTTGACAAAATTCAGCACTCATCTATGATTAAAACCCTTCAAAATGGGCATAGAAGGAACCTACCTCAACATAGTAAAGGCCATATATGATAAACCTACAGCAAACATTATTCTCAATGTTGAGAAACTGAAAGCAGTCCCCCTAACATCAGGAACAAAACAAGGTTGTCCATTTTCACCACTATTATTCAACATAGCTCTGAAAGTCCTACCTATAGCAATCAGAGAAGAAAAACAAACAAAAAGAATCCAGATCAGAAAAGAAGTAACGCTCTCACTGTTTGCAGATGACATGATACTGTACATAGAAAACCCTAAAGATAGTATCATAAAATTACTAGAGCTAATGAGTATACTTAGCAAAGTTGCAGGACACAAAATCAATACACATAAATCACTTGCATTTCTATATAGTAACAATGAAATATCAGAAAGAGAAATTAAGGAGTCAATTCCATTCACCATTGCAAGAAAAAGAATCAAATATCTAGGAATAAACTTATGTAAAGAGACTAAAGAACGGTACACAGAAAATTATAAGACACTAATGAAAAAAATCAAAGGTGACATAAACAGATGGAGAGATATTCCATGTTCCTGGGTAGGAGGAGTCAATATTGTGAAAATGACTATCTACCAAATGCAATCTACAGATTCAATGCAATCCCTATCAAATGACCAATGGCACTTTCCACAGAACTAGAATAAAAAATTTCACAATTTGTTTGGAAACACAAAAGACCCCGAATAGCCAAAGCAGTCTTGAGAAAGAAGAATGGAGCTAGAGGAAGCAAGCTTCCTGACTTCAGATTATACTACAAAGCTACAGTCATCAAGACAGTATGCTACTGGCACATAAACAGAAACATAGACCAATGGAACAAGATCAAAAGCCCAGAAGTAAACTCATGCACCTATGGGCACTTTATTTTTGACAAAGGAGGCAAGAATATACAGTGGGGCAAAGACAGTCTCTTAAATAAATGGTGCTGGGAAAACTGGACAGCTACATGTCAAAGAATGAAATTAGAACACTTCCTAATACCATACACAAAGATAAACTCAAAATGGATTAAAGACCTAAATGTAAGACAAGAAACTGTAAACCTCTTAGAGGAAAACATGGCCAGAAGACTCGATGGCATAAATCAAAGCAAGATTCTCTGTGACCCACCTTCTAGAGTAATGGAAATAAACACAAGAGTAAAGAAGCGGGACCTGATTAAACTTAAAAACTTTTGCACAGAAAAGGGAAGTATAAGCAAGGTGAAAAGAAAACCTTCAGAATGGGAGAAAATAAGAGCAAATGAAACAACAGACAAAGGATTAATTTCCAAAATATACAAGTAGCTCATAAAACTCAGTACCAGAAAAACAAACAGCCCAATCAAAAGTGGGAAAAGACCTAAACAGACATTTCTCCAAAGAAGACATATAGATGCCTAATAGATACATGAAAAGATGCTCAACAGTTCAGTTCAGTTCATTTGCTCTGTCATGTCTGACTCTTTGTGACCCCATGAACTGCAAGCACGCCAGGCCTCCCTGTCCATCACCAACTCCAGGAGTCCACCCAAACCCATGCCCATCAAGTCGGTGATGACATCCAACCATCTCATCCTGTGTTGTTCCCTTCTCCTCCTGCCCTCAATCTTTCCCAGCATCAGGGTCTTTTCAAATGAGTCAGGTCTCCGCATCAGGTGACCAAGTATTGGAGTTTCAGCTTCAACATCAGTCCTTCCAATGAACTCAGGACTGATCTCTTTTAGGATGGGCTGGCTGGATCTCCTTGCAGTCCAAGAGACTCTCAAGAGTCTTCTCCAACACCACAGTTCAAAAGCACTCAGCTTTCTTTACAGTCCAACTCTCACATCCATATATGACTACTGGAAAAACCATAGCCTTGACTAGATGGACCTTTGTTGGCAAAGTAATGGCTCTGCTTTTTAATATGCTCTCTAGGTTGGTCATAACTTTCCTTCCAAGGAGTAAGTAGTCTTTTCATTTCATTGCTGCAATCACCATCTGCAGTGATTTTGGAGCCCAGAAAAATAAAGTCTGACACTGTTTCTACTGTTTCCCCATCTATTTGCCATGAAGTGATGGGACCAGATGTCACGATCTTAATTTTCTGAATGTTGAGTTTTAAGCCAACTTTTTCACTCTCCTCTTTCACTTTCATCAAGAGGCTCTTTAGTTCTTCTTCATTTTCTGCCATAAGAGTGGAGTCATCTACATATCTGAGATTATTGATATTTCTCCTGGCAATTGATTACAGCTTGTAGTTCCTCCTGCCCAGTGTTTCTCATGATGTACATAGCTCATTATTATAGAAATGCAAATCAAAACTACAATGACATATCACCTCACACTGCCAGAATGGCCATCATCAAAAAGTCTACAGACAATAAATGCTGGAGAGGATGTGCAGAAAAGGGAAAACTCTTGCACTGTTGGTGGGAATGCAAATTGATACAGCCACTATGGAAGTAGGTATGGAGATTCCTTAAAAACTAGGAATAAAACCATCGTGAAAGTGAAGTCGCTCAGTTGTGTCCGATTCTTTGTGACCCCGTGGACTGTAGCGCACGAGGCTCCTTCATCCATGGGATTCTCCAGGCAAGACTACTGGAGTGGGTTGCCATTTCCTTCTCTAGGGGATCTTCCCAACCCAGGGATCGAACCCAGGTCTCCTGCATTGCAGGCAGACGCTTTAACCTCTGAGCCACCTGGAAAGCCCAGGAAAACCACCATATGACCCAGCAAATCCATTCCTATATGTATAACCTAAGGAAACCAAAAGTGAAAAAGACACAGGTATCACATTGTTTATTGCAGCACTATTTACAATATCTAGAACATGAAATCAACCTGGATGTCCATTGACAGATGAATGGATAAAGATGTTGTATTACATCTACACAATGGAATATTACTCAGCCATAAAAAATGCACTTGAGTCAGTTCTAATGAGGTGGATGAACCTAGAACCTATTATACAGAGTGAAGCAAGTCAGAAAGAGAACAATAAATACCATATTCTAACACATATATACAGAATCTAGAAAAATGGTACTGAAGAATTTATTTATGGGGCAACAATGAGAGACATAGAGAATAGACTTATGAACATCGGGACAGGGGAGGAGAGGGTGAGATATAGGGAAATAGTAACATGGAAACTTACATTACCATACATAAAATAGATAGCCAACGAGAATTTGCTCTATGGCTCAGGAAACTCAAACAGGGCTCTCTATCAACCTAGAGGGGTGGAATGGGTGGGTGATGGGAGAGAGGTTCTAAAGGGATTGAATATATGTATACTTATGGCTGATTCATGTTGAGCTTTGACAGAAAACAACAAAATTCTCTAAAGCAAATATCCTTCAATAAAAAATTAATTAATTTTTAAAAATTAAGGCATTTGAGAGTTGCAGAATCAAGAAGGAAATAACAAAGAAACAATAATATTTTCTAAAAGATGAAGAAAATTCATAGAGAAGAGCCTTACATTGATACTGCTATCTCTTCAAGATATGTGTTGATTCCAAATGTAGTCACAACCTCTGAGTCAAGATCCTGGGAAGCTAAAGGAAATAATAGCAGAAACTGACAGTTTGTGAGGCTGAAGGGCAAAACTGGGACTCAAAACCACACAAAGAAAGAGGGACCCATTCCTCGTGTCATGGCTTAAGCAAACACCTGAGTTCTCTGTCCAAAGTTTGAAAAAATAAAGATTAGTAGTTTCTGGGGGAAGATAAAATTCAATAAAGTTTGAGTCACCTTTACATGCTTTAAAAAATAAAGGTATGTGATTTAAAAAAACAAGCATTCAGAAATTCAAGAATGGGTCAATATCTTGGGGGGAAAAAACCAACAAAATAGACTTAGCTGGAGACTCAGTTATATTGGTATTAATGAAGAGATTAAAATAATTATGATTAATATTCATAAATTAAATATGAAAAGGCAGACTACCAGCAGAAACATGGAAATCATAAAGAGCAATCAAATGAAAGCTCTAGAACTTAAAAATACAGAAATTGAAATTAAGGACATAACAGACTCAATTGAAAATTCTGTAATATTAAGGTTACATTACAAAAATAAAAAGTGCTGCTGCTGCTATTGCTAAGTCACTTCAGTCGTGTCCAACTCTGTAGGTCATGGAAAAGTATACACACTAAAAATAAAGTTAAAAATATGAAACAACATAAAGTATACATATATAACAAAGCATATGTAGCTAAAATACATAAACTTAGGATCCAGGGAGGAGAGCAGAGAGCAAATGAGACACAAAAAATACATTAAGAAATAGTAGTAGGGCACTTTCTGAAACTAATAAAAAAATATCAAGCCACAGTTTTAAGATTTACTATGAACTTTCAGTAGGGTAAGCATGAAGAAACTTGAAAATCAAGCCTATAGGCAAAAGAAAAGAAAGCAAAAACAAAAGAAAACACACACACACACACACACAAAGAGCCAGATAAAACGAAGAGAGAAGAATGACATTTTCAAAGGAATGACTAAAATAACTAACAAACCTGATTCTGTATTCATCAAAAATACCCTTCAAAACTGAAGGCAAAATACAGGCAAATAAAGACAGAGAAATTATCACTGAAAACTTCAATGAATAAATATTGAAGGAAGTCATTAAGTTAGAAAGAAAAGGACCACAGATGGAAACATAATTAACATTGTAATTACTGGTGAACAATTAAAAAAACATTCTTCCCTTCCCTGAAATTAAGAATAAGACTAGGCTGCCTGCCACTGTCAGTTCTATTTCACATTGTACCAGAGGTCTATTCGGTACAACAGACAAAAAGAAAAAAATAAAAGTCATTATTCACAAACAATACACTTATATGAAATTAAAAGCAGGAATATGAAATTAAAAGCATGATCTGACCATGGCACTAGTAATAAAGAACCCGCTTGCCAATGTAGGAGACATGAGACATGGGTTTGATCCCTGGGTCTGGAAGATCCCTTGGAGAAGGGAATGGCAACTCACTCCAGTATACTTGCCTGGAGAATCCTGTGGACAGAGGAGCCTGGTGGGCTATAGTCCATGAAATCACAGAGTCAGACATGACTGAAGTGACTGAGCACACACACAAAAGCAGGAAAGAAAATTCTGTAGCATTAGCAGTCAGTTTAAGGTTACATTTGTGGAAGAGCTGAAAGGTTGTGACTGAGGGACTCAAAAGAGGCATAAAGAATATTACTTAGGATATACTGTATTATGTCTTGATCTATTTGGTGATTACATAGGGATGTTCACTTGGTGAAAAGTTATTCAACTCTATAGATACTTTGACAAAAACTTGTGTACATGCATGCATGCATATATGCATAAACATGAAAAAAAAGCTACCAGCCTACACCTCATCATAAGCGGGAGTTTTTTCTAGAGGATCCCTATCAAACCAAGTTTAAAACTCCATAGTTGAGCCACTATTAATTTTTGAGTTACTATGCACATGAAAATAGTAACACTTTTCTGCACAGTGGAATTAAGAGATGGTTTTTATTATCCATTGTTTATATTTTCTAGATGTTTAACAATCAAAGAGAATTGCTTATGAAGTGGGAAGATTAAAATTACTTTTTTGAAGAAAAATTAATTACCAATAAACAAAGCAAATACCAACCCACTGTAATATAGATAATAATAGAAATCAATGAGTCCACTGCTGAAGACTAGAATCCACCAAACAGCAACTACAGTGGTAATTTGTGAGGCCAGTGACATGATCTTTCTTAGCTGTTCTCACATCATGGTGTTAAGAAAATGAAGACTTGTTATTAATGAGAAAGATAAAATTAGATCTGATATCTGGAACTGATCTAATGTTCACAATTAAATGCCAATTTTATTACAAGCTGGCCAGTTTGTTCTCTATTTGGACATAAAAAATCTTGCAAGGGTATTCTGAAACTATGAACCTATGGAGATGAAACAAAGTCATTTCACTATTTTGTCAAATCACAGACAAAATCAAGGTCACTGTACTATCTTCAAAATGTCAAACAATGCCCTCTCTTGGCTAAAATGAGTAATTGCTACTTCTGAACCAATTATTTATTCTCATTACGGAAATGCTGAATGATAAAATTACTCCTGATACATGACAGATTTCAATCAAAAAGAAACCTCTACCTTCTTAGGCACTCTCCAAATCACCTCACAATTTCTATATCCAATGAAAGCTTTTGTCTTTAATAAGATACTCATGTTTTCCCTTGTTTGCACTGTCACTGAAACAAGTAATAAAATCAATTTTCCTAATTTCAAGTATGTTCATGTGAAATTTTGCTGAATGGCACTTGCACACATAGATGGTTCTATTTACTTGACAGTTTATTCACTAAGTTTATTGAGCAATATTCAATTTTGGTGAGACTCGTGGTTAAATTTCTTTCTATGCCAGGCATTTTGGGTAAAAAATAAATAAATAAATATTTTTTTTTCTTTTAGCTATTAGTAACAAAAAAAGAATGATTTATGTTGGTAAAACTCTACTTCTGTATATGACAATTAAATGCAGGCCTGACCTTATAATAAAATTTACCTGTAGTCCTGATTTGAAAGTTTCTGTGATTCTCAAGTTACTCTTAATCTACTCTTAATCTAAAAAAAAAAAAGATCTTAAGCTACCTGGATAACCCGGATAATTTCCGGGAGATGGTGAAGGACAGTGAAGCCTGGCGTGCTGCAGTCCACGGAGTCACAAAGAATCTGACACGACAGCAACTGAACAGAAACCACCTAGCCAGCATCAGATAAGTCTTGGTTTTTTTAATCCATCCAATCACTCTCCACCTTTGATTGGGGATTCTAATCTACTTACATTGAAAGCAATTATTAATAGGTAAGGACTTACTAATGCCATCTTAATACTTGATTTCTGACTGTTTTGTAGTTCCTTTGTTCCTTTCTTCCTCTCTTGCTATCTTCTTTTGTGAAATAGTAACTTTCTGTAGTGGTGTGCTTTGATTCCCTTCTCTTTATCTTTTGTTTATCTACTATAGGTTTCTGTTTTGTGCTTTGAATGAAACATCTTATAGATATGAGTCTATTATTTTACATTAACAGTTTAAGATTACATTCAGAAACTTTATACTTTCACTGTCCCCTCCAACATTTTATGTTTACATCTTTTAATATTGTGTATCCAGTGACAATTATTATAACCATAGTTATATTTAATACTTTTATCTTATAACCTTTGTAATATAGTGGTTAACATAATATTGTATTATGTTATCAGAGTTACCTGAATCTGATTATATTTTTAAATTTACCAGTGTGTTTTATATTTTCATATGTTCTCATATTACTAAGCGGCACTCTTTCATTTCAGCTCAAAAATTCCTTTCAGCACTTCTGATAAGGCAGATCTAGTGGTGATGGACTCCCTTGGCTTTTGTTAGGTTGAAAAAAGACTTTCTGAAGGAAAACTTGCCATGTGAATTATCCTTGGCAGGTTTTTTGTTTTTGTTTTCTTTTAGCACTTTGAATATATCAAACTAATCTCTCCAGGCCTGCAAGTTTCTGCTGAGAAATCCACTGATAGCCTTATGGAGGCAGTCAGTCAGTCAGTTCAGTCTCTCAGTCGTGTCTGACTTTGCGACCCCATGGATAGCAGCACACGATGCTTCCCTGTCCATCACGGACTCCCAGAGCTTACTCAAATTTATGTCCATCGAGTTGGTGATGCCACCCAACCATCTCATCCTCTGTTGTCCCCTTCTCCTCCTGTCTTCAATCTTTCCCAGCATGAAGGCCTTTTCCAATGACTCAGTTCTTCGCATCAGGTGGCCAAAGTATTGGGGTTTCAGTTTCCTCACCAGTCCTTCCAATGAATAGTCAGGACTGATTTCCATTAGGATTTTCTGGTTTGATCCCCTTGCAGTCCAACAGACTCTCAAGAATCTTCTCCAACATCACAGTTCAAAAAGCATCAATACTTCAGTGTTCAGCTTTACAGTGAGCTGAGCTATATAGTTGGACTTTATAGTCCAACTCTCACATTCATACATGACTACTGGAAAAACAATAGCTTTGACTAGATGGACATTTGTTGGCAAAGTAATGTTTCTGCTTTTTAATATGCTATCTAGGTTGGTCATAGCTTTTCTTCCAAGGAGCAAGCATCTTTTAATTTTGTGGCTGCAGTCAGCATCTGCAGTGATTTTAGAGCCATAGATAAATAAATAAATAAAGTCTGTCATTATTTCCATTGTTTCCCCATCTGTTGGCCATGAAATAATGTGACTGGATGCCATGATCTTAGTTTTCTGAATGTTGAGTTTTAAGCCAGCCTTATCATTCTCCTCTTTCAGTTTAATCAAAAGGCTCTTACTCCTTGCTTTCTTCCATAAAGGTGATGTCATCTTCATATGTGAGGTTATTGATATTTCTCCCAGCAATCTTGACTTCAGCTTTGTTTCATCCAGCCCAGCATTTCACATGATGTACTCTGAATATAAGTTAAATAAGCAGGGTGACAATATACAGCCTTGACATACTCCTTTCCCAATTTGGAACCAGTCTGTTGTTCCATGTCCAGTTCTAACAGTTGATTTTGACTTGCATATAGATTTCTCAGGAGGCAGGTAATGTGGTCTACTATTTCCATGTCTTGGAGAATTTTCCACAGTTTGTTGTGATCTACATAGTCAAAGTCTTTGGCGTAACCAATAAAGCAGAAATAAATGTTTTTCTGGAACTCTTGCTTTTTCTATGATCCAATGGATGTTGGCAATTTGATTTCTGGTTCCTCTGCCTTTTCTAAATTCTTTAAACATCTAGAAGTTCACAGTTCATGCATTGTTGAAGCCTGGCTTGGAGAACTTTGAGCATCACTTTACTAGCATGTGAGATGAGTGCAATTGTGCAGTAGTTTGAACATTCTTTGGCATTGCCCTTCTTTGGGATTGGAATGAAATCTGACATTTTCCAAGTTGTGACCACTGCTGAGTTTTCCAAATTTGCTGGCATATTGAGTGCAGCACTTTCACAGCATCATCTTCCAGGAAATAGCTTTGAATAGCTCAATTGGAATTCCATCACTTCCACTAGCTTTGTTCCTAGTGATGCTTCCTAAGGCCGACTTGACTTCACATTCCAGGATGTCTGGCTCTAGGTGAGTGATCACACCTTCATGATTTTCTGGGTCATGAAGATCTTTTTTGTACAGTTCTTCTGTGTATTCTTACCACCTCTTCTTAATATCGTCTGCTTCTTTTAGGGCCATACCATTTCTGTCCTTTATTGAGCCCATCTTTGCATGAAATGTTCCCTTGGCATCTTTAATTTTCTTGAAGAGATCTCTAGTCTTTCCCATTCTATTTTTTTCCTCTCTTTCTTTGCATTGATCACTGAGGAGGCTTTTCTTATCTCTCCTTGCTATTGTTTGGGACTCTGAATTCAAATGGGTATATCTTTACTTTTCTCCTTTGCCTTTCAATTCAGTTAAGTCACTCAGTCGTGACTCTTTGCGACTCCATGAATCGTAGCATGCCAGGCCTCCCTGTCCCTCACCAACTCCCAGAGTTCACTCAGACTCACGTCAATTGAGTCAGTGATGCCATCGAGCCATCTCATCCTCTGTCGTCCTCTTCTCCTCCTCCCCCAATCCGTCCCAGCATTAGAGTCTTTTCCAATGAGTCAGCTCTTCGCATGAGGTGGCCAAAGTACTGGAGTTTCAGCTTTAGCATCATTCCTTCCAAAGACATCCCAGGGCTGATCTCCTTCAGAATGGATTAGTTGGATCTCCTTTCAGTCCAAGGGACTCTCAAGAGTCTTCTCCAATACCACAGTTCAAAAGCATCAATCTGCCAGCTATTTGTAAGGCCTCCTCAGACAACCATTTTGCCTTTTTACATTTCTTTTTTGGGGGATGGTTTTGATCACTTCCTCCTATACAATGTCATGAACCTCCATCCATAGTTCATCAAGCACTCTGTCTATCAGATCTAATCCCTTGAATCTATTTGTCACTTCCACTGTATAATCATATGAGATTTGATTTAGGTCATACCTAAATGGTCTAGTGGTTTTCCCTACTTTCTTCAATATAATTCTGAATTTGTCAATAAGGAATTAATGATCTGGTTCACAGTTAGCTCCCAGTCTTGTTTTTGCTGACTGTATCAAGCTTTTCCATCGTTGGCTGCAAAGAATATAATCGATCAGATTTCGAGCCTTGTGAGGCTCTCGTGTTTTTTTGTTTGTTTGTTTGTTTGTTTTGTTTTTGTATTGCTGCTTTTAGAATTCTATTTTTGTCTTTGATTGTAAACAATTTTATTATGATGTGCCTTAGAGGAGACTGTTTTGAGTTGAAGCTGTTTGTGAATCTGTGAGTTTCATGAACTTAGATACCTAAGACTTTCCCCAGATTTGGGAAGTTCTCAGCCATTATTTCTTTAAACATCTTTTCTGGCCTTTCTTTTTCTCTTTTCTTCTTCCAAATTTCACTTAATGGTATCCCATATTTCATAGAGGTTTTCTTAACCAGCTTTCACTCTTTTTTGTTTTTCTGCTTGTTCTCCTGTGATTGGATAATCTCCAAGGACCTGTCTTCTACTTCACAGAATTTTTCTGCTACTTGATTGCATCTGTTGTTTGTGGTTTCTATTTATTTTTTATATAAAGTACTTGTTTTATTATTTATTTTTGGCTGTACTGAATCTCACTGTCATGCACAGGCTTTTCTCTAGTTGCAATCAGCAGTGGCTACTCTAGTTTTGGCTCGTGGGTTTCTGTTTTGGTTACTTTTCTTGTTGCACAGCACTGGCTCTCAACACATGGGCTTCAGTAGTTATGTGCTGACTTCAGAGCACACAAGCTTTAGTAGTTGAGGCACATGAGCTCATAGTTGCAGTTTTCAGGCTCTAGAGCTTGGTCTCAAGAGTTGTGGCACATGGGCTTAGTTGCCCTGTGGATTGTGAAATCTTCCCAGACCAGGGACTGAAACCATGACCCCTGCAGTAGCAGGCAGATTCTTAATCATTGGACAACCACAGATGTCTTCTACTGTATTTTTTTAAATTTCATTAGCTGTATTCTTTAATTCCACAATTTTTGTTTGGTTGTTTTTCATGATTTTCATCTCTCATTCAGCTTCTCATTTTGTTCATATATTGCTTTCTTGATTTTACCAGAAGGTTTCCTGTGGTGTTTCATAGCTCACTGACTTTCCTTGAAACAACAATTTTGAATTATTTGGGGGCAAATATCAAATCTTCATTTTCTTGGAGTCAGTTAATAGAAAATTACTATGTATCTCTGGTGATTTCATATTTCTTTGATTTTTAATGCTCTTTGAAGACTTTTACTGTTTTTTATTACATGTAAAGAAGCAATAACCACCTTCAGTCTTTACTGAAAGGCTTTGTGAAAGAAATGCCTTCCATCAGCCCTGTTAGACTACTGAGGCTTTCTCAAATCTTTTTAATGGATTCTCTTGCTGCTATTTATTTTTCCTTCTTTGAAGAAGCTCTTAAGATTGCATGCCTTCTCTCAATTCTTCAAGGCCATCCTGGGTCCTGATGTTCTTCATTTTGTTACCCACTAAATGCTCAATCAAATTTGTGTGTGGTTTCTCTTAACTCTGCAGAATCAGGCCAGCTTTCTACACATGCTCACTAGTCATCTGTAAAGGCTCTCTCATTCCTGTTGGCAGCACATATGGGGAACTTACCATGAAGTGGTGGAATATGTGAATAAGGCACATGGTATATTGAGGGATCCTGTGGGTCACTTGGGGGAAAGAGGCACTGTAGGCAAAGAGGTCCTTTGTGACTTGTGGGAAGGCTTCCTTATGAAGTACTTTACACAGCTAGTAGGATTAGCATTCCTTTGACACCCATCAAGAACCTGTTCTACTGTTCTCCTAGCTGTGCCCTGTAGCACACCTGGATTTTTCTGGATACTGTGAGAAAAAAGTTGGTCTCTTTGGCATTGTCCCACTCAGCTGGGAAAGCCAAGCACTCACTCACACTCTCTTACTTTCCCCTGCAAGTAAAACCACAGGTCAAGGAGGTCTCTCTTCGCACTGAGCTGTGTCACTATGGGTGAGGGGTGACACAGGTAAAGTGAAATAGTTCCTCTTATTCTCTTCAATTTGCATGCAATCTTGGATCTTTTTCTTACCCCAAAGGTGTGCTGGAATTTCTTGCTAGATTCCTGGACTTCTACAAATGCTCTCTTATTCATGGGGTATTGTGTAACTGGATGTTCTTTTAAAATGCTAGAAAACTCATATTCTGCCATGAAAATGTCAATCTCTCATTAACAGTCAAATCTTTAAAATCAATCTCCTACAGAATATTTAGTATATGTCTCTAAAATGTTACCATTTTAATAAGAAAATAATAAGTTTATTTGACTTTTCCAAAGCAAAAATGCTTATCTCCCATTTTTAAAATCTATGTTTCATTAAAAATTATATATAGCAATCATGACAAACAGCAAATAATATATAGGAAATATCTCAGGAGAAATATGTTAATAATGCATGATATTAGAGTAACATATAGTATTTAATAAATACATTATTTTTACAAAATTTATTTAGCTAATCGGAGAAGACAATGACACCCACTCCAGTACTCTTGCCTGGAAAATCCCATGGATGGAGGAGCCTAGTAGGCTGCAGTCCATGGGGTCAGGAAGAGTCAGACACAACTGATTGACTTCACTTTCACTTTTCAATTTCATGCATTGGAGAAGGAAATGGCAACTCACTCCAATGTTCTTGCCTGGAGAATCCCAGGGATGGGGGAGCCTTGTAGGCTGCCCTCTATGGGATCGCACAGAGTAGGACACGACTGAAGTGACAACAGCAGCAGCAGCAGCAGCAGCATTCAGCTAATCAGAAATACTAAGTTTGATATTGAATTTTATGTACTGAAATAATCATAAATACTGAATCTGTGGACCTTGTTCTATTATTAGAATATCAGAGGCTATAAATCATTAAGTTTTAAATTATATCTCTTACTGAATTTGGGAAAATATTAATGGTAAACTATATAGATACTAAATATTGCATCATAAAATTGAAGTTAAACTCTATTTAGGAACTTTTAAATGCATAAATAAGAATAAAAATGATTTATTTTGTGAATTCCAAATATGCTTTATCTACATTTGTGTAAATTTTGTATGCAAACTAATAAGATTCCAAATCTCTCTCTTTTTTTTTAAACTCACATTCTGATTTCAAATCTATTTATTACAGATCTCCATTTATTACAGATCTGACCTGGTCATTTTTTTCTCTTTCAATTATATTTGTTTTTCCTAATTCATTTGTGTATTTTCACAGGAAGATGTTATTTTCCCTGCAGGGAAAAAATGAGATTGTTCATACATCATTTATTAAAATTCTGTTTGTAAGTACATATGCATTTTTAACAATACATCATTCAAGTACCCATTAAAATTAATGTTTTTGAAATAATGTTATATAATAAAATATATTTGTATTATATCAGATTCATATTATAAATGTATTAAAAAGCTAGAAAGAATTCATTTAACTATGCATACTTATAATTTAAACAATTGAAAATGTCTATATCATAATGAAATGATTGCTTTAAAATGACAAAATTTCATAAGTCATTTGGAAAGTCATATACTGGATGGATAAGTAACACAATTTGAAATATTTTTCCCTTCAGGGGACTCTAGTAACTCAATAGATTATAACAAATGATAACTCCATCAAATTTCAATTTACTGTTGCACAACACAATGATTTCTCAAAAAAAAAAAAAGGAAATTACCAATTGCCTACATTATTATCTCATGTAAGTTTTTGGACAATATTACTTAGACTCAGATGGAAAAGAAGATATTCTCAATTTTGGCTGATACATTAAATCATCAAGACAATTAAAACTTGTGATTCCTGGATTCTTTTTTTCAGGAATTGGATATAAATGTTCTGGAGTGGTGCCTGGGCAAGGGTATATTTTTATAATAACACCATGAGTATAAAACATAGGCAGAGTTAAGCAGCATTACCTTAAGAGTCACCCATGTGTTTACTTTTAACATATTTTTAATAACATTAGAAGTTATTACATATACTATTGTTAGACACCCCCACACACAGAATATTACTGTAGCTATGATATCAATTTAGCATTTCAAATTCAGCAGAAAGAGCTCAATTCTGTCAGAAGTAACTCAAAATGAAGATAAATACTTTCCAAAAAAGTTGAAAAACCACACCATGTTAAAAGTGCATTTCTTTCTAAGGGCACAAATGCTTATTTCTACCAATGAAATACTCCACAGAATGATCTGAAAAGCATTATCTTTAAGTCAGACCACTTAGAAACCCTCTGTTGCTTAATATTGAGTCAATTGCTTGCTTTCCCTTGTCCTTGATTTCTTTATAAATTAGAAAAATGCCCTATAGTCATCTAGAAAATTAATTTAAGCTAACAATTAAATAATTTAGTAGGTACATTGTGAATACCAGTTCTCTCCTGGAGTGTTATAGTTTTTCTGTTCATTAGAAAAATATATCACTAAAAGTCAAATAGCTTAATTCTTGAGTAAAATATATATGAATCTTCTAAAAAGAATTTTCTGAAGTCCATGTAGTAATTATACACTGATTAGCTAATTAATTAAAACTAATTAAACCAAAGAAGTAAGGATTGACTATCAAAGTTTTAAATGGAGTTGTCTTAGAAGAGGACTCACTCAAAAGTTTTGTAGTACCACCTAAGTCTATCCATAATATGATTTAATCAAAATTTAATTAACTGTCAAGATTTCATGAATATAGTAGTTACGTAAAGTAAATTACATCTTTAGTTTTTTAGGACTATATGGTAGAAAATATTCCTTTCAGCTTATTACTTACAATACACTTAGTTTTTTTTTACTGTGGTCACATATTACTTTCTCCATTATATGCACATTTACATTCTTCTTACTGTGCTATTTATTTTCAGTCTTAGAGTTTCTGTATATGGTCAATATACTCATAATTCCCTAGCAAATCTATATGGTCATAATTTCTAACTAAGTATTTTAATAAAAGGACACAGGATCTATTAATTTTCCATAGATCCAGAAAGGCTATATACAAAAATTCAAAAAGGTTATAAGTCTTATAAATTGGTCCCCTTTGTTCAGATGCTCAGCCTGACAGGCTCAGAGTCAGGGCTGAGTGAATGGAATATGGCCTCCTATGAAACAGAGAGTGCTTCAGACAGCTCCCTTTACACAGGACTATGCTGAGGCCTAGCAAGTACAGTATAAACAATAGAAAGCCTCTGTTCCTGATAATCTCTTGTTGTTGCTAACTATACTCAGTGCTTTCAGTCTACAAGTTCTAGACATTTGAATATCATAATCTTTCTGCTTCTATTATTTTACAATTGTAGTTCTCTCTCATCAGGAATGACCTTTCATTTTCTTTTCCCCTAATAAACTACTCTTCATTCCTTAAAGGCAACTCAGCTTTGCCTCTTCTGGGATATCACCCCTACAATCTGTCTGCTGACTGGTTGGAAATCCTTACTTGTTCTTGTGATAGCATAGCAACATTATTCCAGTGGAGCACTTCTCAGAGTCTACAGAGATTATTTACCTCTGGGTAGGTAAGGTTCATGTGTCTTCAGTTCAGTCAGTTCAGTCGCTCAATCGTGTCCGACTCTTTGCGACCCCATGAATCACAGCACGCCAGGCCTCCCTGTCCATCACCAACTCGCGGAGTTCACTCAGACTCATGTCCATCGAGTCAGTGATGCCATCCAGCCATCTCATCCTCTGTCGTCCCCTTCTCCTCCTGCCCCCAATTCCTTCCAGCATCAGAGTCTTTTCCAATGAGTCAACTCTTCACATGAGGTGGCCAAAGTACTGGAGCTTCAGCTTTAGCATCATTCCTTCCAAAGAAATCCCAGGACTGATCTCCTTCAGAATAGACTGGTTTGATCTCCTTGCAGTCCAAGGGACTCTCAAGAGTCTTCTCCAACACCACAGTTCAAAAGCATCAATTCTTCGGTGCTCAGCCTTCTTCACAGTCCAACTCTCACATCCATACATGACCACTGGAAAAACCATAGCCTTGACTAGACGGACCTTAGTCGGCAAAGTAATGTCTCTGCTTTTGAATATACTATCTAGGTTGCTCATAACTTTTCTTCCAAGGAGCAAGCGTCTTTTAATTTCATGGCTGCAGTCACCATCTGCAGTGATTTTAGAGCCCCCCAAAAATAAAGTCTGACACTGTTTCCACTGTTTCAGGTCTTAATGGTATTTGAACCAATAATTAACAGTCAGGGAATTTTGTATAAAAGTCCAAATATCTATTATCTCAGAAAAAAACATATATCCAATAACAATGGAGTGACATGACAATAATTTTTCAGAACTCAGTTAATGTTGTCTCTCAGAAGGGGAGTAACAATGCTCTCTAGTTCTTAAAAGTGTATACTGCCTAGTTTTCTTCCAATCTGTAAATTTCTTTAAGTTTCCTTAACTGTGTGGCCCTATGAGCTCTTATTTTAGCTTTGTTAAAACTGACTCTTTCTCTGACTTGTTTACTATTAGATAAACAAGAAAGTCACTTAGTAAGTCACTCAGTCTTTTTGTTACTTCTTTTGCTGATTATCAATACAGAAATAAGAGCACTATTGTTCTATAATTCATAATAAGGTAGTTTTTTAATATCAAACATGCTGATATATGTAAAATATTATATAACTTTAATTTTACTATAGTTAGAGATATAATACTTCTTTTAAATACCATATTAAGACCATGCTTGGTATTTTCTAGCTAAATGTTAAAATATGCACTTACAATTGCCAAGATAACAATTCATACTCAATACCATCATTGCATTTGATAATTCAATTGTACTGAAGAGATAACATAACTATAAAATAATAAAAACAATTAATCAGCAATAGTAAAAATGATAAATCAAACTAAATCAACATTACATACAAGGAGTATTAGGGGGAAGAGTGAACAAAAGTCATTCCTCACCTAGTAAGAGTTTAAGCAGATATTGTTTATGTGAAATGATAAAAAAAAAACTTATAAAGATAACATTGTTGTGGCTTTAGTGACCATAGACTTCATGATCTAGAAAATAATGATTTAATAAAAAGAAAGTAAATTATGCCTATAGTTTATTTAATAAAGGCTTGGATTCAAAACTAAATATAATCAAAACAAAGATTTATCATTCAACTCAAATTATATCTAATGTGGAAAAAATTCATCAAAATGGTAATACTTATGCAAACTTAAAATCATTAGCAATAATACACTAATCATAAGGAAAACTTACACTTACAATTTACACAAAAAATATTGTGGCTTCATGAAAAGCAAAACCTATAAAAAATCTAAATATTGAAAATCTCTTGCTTACTTCATAAAATCATTATTCTGTGACATAAAGTATCTGGAACATGCAAAACATTCTCATAGATGCTTAGTATATAAAAGAATATACCAGTTAGCTTTAAACATGTTGTGGAGTGAAACAAACATTGAAAACTCTGAAAACATTTAGTTTAGTTACTGTTTATCTCTTAAAAGATACCTTGAAGTGTAAGAAAACACAACATATGCCACTAAAAACTACTTCATATGTATTTTTTCAATTTTAGCATTTTAAACTTTTTGGAAGTAATTGGATTCTTGTCTTCAAAATATATTCAGGAAAATAAAATTTTCTTATAGAGTTATTATTTCCAACAAACATTTACAATACTGTACCACTCTGAAAGTGCAAAGATGAAAATTCATGACTCTATCACACAAGACCTGGTGAGTTTGTCTATTTTCCTCTCAGCATGGATTACCCAAAATGAGGCAGTATCTCTTCCCTCTAACCTATGTGATGATAAAAGCTATCTAGCATTTTTAGGACAAAACTTTTATGTTGGAAAATATGTTAGCATCACAGTGGCACTGTTCAATAGAAACAGAACTCCAACATGCTCTTATGGTTCATAATTTAGTTTCTGAATATAATCGAAACTGCCCTAAATCCATTGTAACTCAGGCTAAGTTTACAATTGCCCCTTATTTGTTTTTGCTTGCTTGCTTTTTGTTAGAGAAGTTTGCCCAGGTTTCAAGGAAGGAGAAGCATTCGGATACTTGGAAACTTTAGATTTGGAACAGTCCACCAAATCTTCTATGAAACGATGTAACCAGTTTCCCTTTTCTAAAATTAAAACTCGTTGCATAGAATAAATCTTATCATTGCTAGGGAGAAATGCCTTCCTGATCCAATATGTTATCACCACAGTCTCCTAGTATTTCTCTCCCACAGATTTTCAAACCCAAGATTTTATGAAAATTATGTTGTGAAATATTTTTTTTTTTGAAGCTGGGACACTTGAAAATAACAACAAAGTAGGCTACTAATACATACCTGGTTCCAAATTGGAAAAGGAGTCCGTCAAGAGCATATATTGTCACCCTGTTTATTAACTTATATGCATGGAACATTATGCAAAATGCCAGGCTGAATGAAGCACAAGCTGGAATCAAGATTGCCAGAAAAAATATCAATAACCTCAGATATGCAGATGACAATGCACTTATAGCAGAAAGTGAAGAAGAACTAAAGAGCCTCTTGATGAAAGTGAAAGGGGAGAGTGAAAAAGTTGGCTTGAATCTCAGCATTCAGACAACTAAGATCATGGTCCCATCACTTCATGGCAAATAGATGGGGAAACAGTGAGAGACTTTAATTTAGGGGGGGTCTCCAAAATCACTACAGATGGTGAATGCAGCCATGAAATTAGAAGACGCTTGCTCCTTGGAAGAAAAGCTATGACCAACCTAGACAGCATACTAAAAAGCAGAGACATTACTTTGCCAACAAAGGTCCATCTAGTCAAGGCTATGTTTTTTTTCCAGGAGTCATGTATAGATGTGAGATTTGGACCATAAAGAAAGCTGAGCACCAAAGAGCTGATGCTTTTGAACTGTGGTGTTGGAGAAGCTCTTGAGGGTCCCTTGGACTGCAAGGAGATCAACCCAGTCAATCCTAAAGGAAATTAGTCCTGAATATTCATTGGAAGGACTGATGCTAGAGCTGAAGATCCAATACTTTGGCCACCTGATGCAAGGAACTGATTCATTAGAAATACCCTGCTTCTGGGAAAGATTGAAGGCAAGAGGAGAAGGGGATGACAGTGGATGAAATGGTTGGATGTCATCACAGACTCAATGGACATAAGTTTGAGCAAGTTCTGGGAGTTGGTGATAGGGAAGCCTGGCGTGCTGCAGTCTATGGGGTCGCAAAGAGTTGGACATTACTGAGCAGCTGAACTGAATACATACACAAATACATGAATGTTTATGATAAGAGCCTTATCTGTTTAAATCTTCAATTGTGATCATGTGGGTTAGTTTATGATTTGGAAGAATCTGGTATAGGAAGAGAGAGAAAGAGAGAATGAGTTCCAGTTGAAATTTATGCTTGGAAAGCCATTGAAAACATGTACCTGAAAATCAAGACAGAGTCCAAACCTACAGATAAATATTTGAGAATTATCTTTATGAAGCTATAGGAGTTTTCTTTTTTTTTTTTTTCCCCCAGTATGGCATATCAGCAAATCTTCATTATTTGGGCCATGCCTGTTTCTCTCTCTGTTCCCCTCCTGCAGTTTATCCTTTGAACACACTGAACAATTTGTGATACCCCAAATGTGTCATGTTTCTTTGACATATTACCTGGAATGAACTCCATATTTTCCTCCCCTACCATAGAAATTCCTAGAAAACTTCTGTATCTCACTGAAGACCCTGTTGGAAAGTTTATATTTGTAAGATTTTTCATGACCTTTGAAATGTAAATGGATCATTCTATTCATTGTTTCTTTAGTGTTTATCCTATTAATTGCAGTTATGTGTTTAATTACCTGACAATTGTTAGGTTCCTCTAGGGAAAGATATCTTATTTGTCTAAAGCATATGCAGATTTTCAATACATTTGCTAAATAAACTGATTTATTAATAATTAACAATTTAACCGACCTTCCTGCTAATTCACTATGGCATATTTGTTTCTGCAAGAATTCACTTCCTTAATTGGGTACAAGTAATTCTGTCTTTATCTGAACTGTTTTTATCTAAACTTACTTTCATAAAAGTCAAATTTTAAATCAGTGATAGAGAAATTGCAGAGTAATTCATGTAACAACTCAGCTGTAGTGCTTATAACCTCAAATTTTCCTCTCAGTATCCATCAAAGCTAATGTGACATAGCAACAAGCAGGAGAGGATGCTTTCATAAATGTATATGATCTATTATTTCTAAACTTATTTTTGCTGATATCAATATAATCCTCCATTTAATTGATTCATATTAATGTAGGTTTGACATTTACTTAGTGTCTATTATATGTTAGGCACTGTGCTGCTTGTCCTTGATCCCTATCTGATGATCCCTAGGAGACATGATAAGAAATTAAAATCTCACTATGTATTAACAATAGCAAACAATGAAAAAAATTCTAGAATACACTGATAATAAACATTCTATAGCTGTAAACATACATATTAGTAGAGTTTATGGATTATGTTTAGACAATATAACTATTGACTTTTAAATTTTTATCATATTTTAAATTTTGCTCATACTGACACTAGATTTCTGTTTGTTTTTTCAATTTACAGTAAAATAAACAAAAGAAGTACAGAAAAGGAGCCCATTGTGAGAAAATCTCTCTTTGCTCTTAAACATGGTCTGCTTAGAGTCAAATGTTTAATACAAGAGAAACTGAAAAATATAAATGTGACTGAAAGTTCAACTCATATGTTATCTACACTTGGAAAATGTCAAGCATGTTTAAAGTTAGATTTGTTTGAATAAACAGTAATCAAGTAATATAGATGTGTTACCCCAAAGGAAGTTAACTGAATGAATGTAGAGAATTTAACAGGTGCTTTTGTTGCAAATATTTTTCTAGAATACTTTTTCCAATGCTTTTGTTATTTCACATTGATTTGATTTTGTAGACTGAGAACCTGAAGGGTTCACACGACTCTCCAACCCCAGGTTAGGCCCCAGGGTAGAGACAGAGACAGCTGCAGGAAAGCTCCTATGGATTGTCTTAAGGAGGCAACAAAACTCCTAACATTTAAAGAGCCTGGCACCTTCATGTGGATTTTTTATGGCTCAGAAAAAACATTTGGAAAGTCTTATTGATTCCCCATCCTCTCTCAAAAAACTTAATTATTTTGAGGTACCTTCTGACAGATTAAAGGAACCTCAATGGTGACAGGGTGATTTTCTAGACCCTTTTGTAGACTGAGCTTGTTCCAAGAGAGGAAATATGATATATATTTAACCAGAGTTCTTTAGATTCCAATTTTAAACACAGTCCAACTTCTTCACAGTAAAGCAAGATGGATATCATTCAACTCCCACAACTCTAAATCACCTATTTGATGGAGATGCCATTTAACATCTTACAATGCACAGGCTCCCATTCCTCCCCACCCCACCACACACACATAAGCACACACACACACACAAACACACACACACATAATAAAGAATTATCTAATCCAAAATATCAAAAATTCAAAACTGAGAAAGCTGCTACACAGGAACTGTAATTTGAGTAATTATGGATTTCCATTGCAAAACTATAGAGGCCTGAAAGAAGTGATAAAATATTTGAAAATGGCTAAAATTAAAAGGAACTTTTGATGCAATATTCTATATTCAGTGAAATTGAATTTCATGAGTGAAATGACAAAAAGATATTCTCTGAGAAAATAAAGCTAAGGGAACATTTCTGCCAGCAGATCTGCTCTCAGTTGGTAAAGAAAGGTTTGCAAGGCTTCCCTGTTCATCCAGTAGTTTAGGATATCAATGCCATGCACAGATGAGTTCAATCCTGGTCTAGGAAGATTCCACAGGCAACTAAATCGATGTGCCACAAATACGGAGTCCACACACCACAGCTACTGAAGCCCATCTGCCGTAGAGCCTGTGCTCTACAACAAGAGAAGCCACTGAAATGAGAAGTCCGAGCACTGAAAATAGAAAAAACCTGCATTCAGCAATGAAGACCCAGCATAGCCAAAATACATACATACATATGTTTGTTTTTGTTCAGTCATTAAGTCAGATCCTAATCTGCAACCCCACAGACTGCAGCATGCCAGCCTCCTCTATCTGTTACTGTCTTCCAGAGTTTGCTCAAATTCATGTCCACTGAGTCAGTGATACTTTCTAATAATCCCATCTTCTGCTGTCCATTCTCCTTTGCCTTCAATCTTTCCCAGAATCAGGGTCTTTTACAATGAGTCAGTTCTTCCCATTAGGTGGCAAAGTACTGGAGCTTCAGATTTAGCAATAGTCCTTCCAATGTGTACTCAGAGTTGATTTCCTTTAGGATTGACTGGTTTGAACTCCTTGTAGTCAAAGGAACTCTCAAGAGTCTTCTTCAACACCACAGTTCAAAAGCATCAATTCTTCAGTGCTCAGCCTTCTTTATGGTTCAATTCTCATATCCACAAATAACTACTGTAAAAACCATAGCTTTAACTATATAGATTTTTGTCAGAAAAGTGATATCTCTTCTTTTTAATATGCTGTCTAATTTTGTCATAGCTTTGCTTCAAAGAGCAAATATCTTTTAAGTTCATGGCTGCAATCACAATCCACAGTGATTTTGGAGCCCAAGAAGAGAAAATCTGTTCTACATCCACTCTTTCCCCTTCTATTTGCCAGGAAGTGATGAGACTGGATGCCATGATCTTTACTTTTATGATGTTGAGTTTTACACCAGCATTTTTACTCTCTTCTTTCACCTTCATCAAGAGGCTCTTAGTTCCTCTTCATTTTCTGCCGTTAGAGTGGCATCATCTGCATATCTGAGGTTGTTGATATTTCTCCCAGAGGTCTTGATTCTAGCTTGTGAGTTATCCAGCATTTCACATGATGTACACTGCATGTAAGATAGATAAGCAAGGTAACAATATACAGCCTTGTCATACTCTTTTCCTAATTTTGAACCATGTCCTGTTCTAACCATTTCTTCTTGACCTGCATACAGGTTTCTCAGAAGACAATTAAGGTGGTCTGGTATTCTCATCCTTTTAATAATTTTCCAGTTTGTTGTGATCCCCACAAAGGCTTTAGCGTAGTCAGTGAAGTAGATGTTTTTCTGGAATTCCCTTGCTTTCTCTATGATCAAATGGATGTTGGCAATTTGATCTCTGGTTTCTGTCTCTTTTAAATCCATCTTGAACATCTGGAAGTTCTCAATTCAAAAATTGCTGAAGGCTAGCTTGAAGGATTTGAGCATAACTTTAATGGCATGTGAAATGAGGGCAATTGTACTGTAGTTTGAACATTTTTTGGCATTGCCCTTATTTGGGATTGGAATGAAAACTGCTCTTTTCCTGTCCTGTGCCCACTGCTGAGTTTTCCAACTTTGTTGGCATATTGAGTATAGCACTTTAATAGCATCATCTTTTAGGATTTGAAATAGCTCAGCTGGAATTCCATCACTTCCACTAGCTTTGTTGTAGTAATGCTTCCTAAGGCCCACTTGACTTCACACTCCAGGAAGTCCAGCTCTAGGTAAGTGACCACACAACTGTGGTTATCCTGGTCATTAAAACTTTCCTGTATAGTTCTTTTGTGTATTCTTGCCACTTCTTCTTAATCTCTTCTGCTGTTAGGTCTTTACCATTTCTGTACATTTTTGTGCCCATCATTACATGGAATAATTCTTTATGTCTCTAATTTTCTTGAAGAGATCTCTAGCCTTTATCATGCCAAAAAAAGAAAAAAAAATTAAAAAAGAAAGTTTCACATAAAAATGGAAATGTCTCCAGGAAGACACTTGAAAATTAAGAACAAAGGAAAAAACCAATGATATGTTTGCGTAAATATAATAGGTTGCTCTTCTCTTGAATTCTTTAAAAATATATTTGGGTGCTAAATGCATCATGTATAATATGGCTTGAAAGGATTTTCAGTGTTTGTAGATGTAACATGTAAGAAACTATGAGGTAATCAGGAGAGGGTAGAGACCTGTATGGTGGCTCAGACTGCTGCATTATACTTGAAGAGATGAATATTGACTCTAACTGGGCTGTAAAAATGAACTATTTATAATTTAATCTATAAAGATGCCATTAAAAATATACAAAGAGATGTAACCAGAAGTAAAATAGTCAAATTAAAATGGAATGTTTAAAATTGTCCAAATATCTCAAAAGGGGAAAGAGAAGAGAGGAAAAGAGGAACAAAAATAGGCAACAAATAAAATTATAAAACTAAATTAAATCTTGTCAAAATTATATTAAATGTAAATAATTTAAAGACATCAATTTTAAAAATGGATTGGATTTTTAAAAAAGATCTTTTGTCAAGTGCTCACATGTGTTGAGTGCAAAAAAGTGTGTGATCTGTGAGCAGATAAATTGGCTGTATTGTGTAAGTTCAAAGAACCTAAGGAAATACACCTATAGAAAATGAAACCATCAATTCTGACTTAATTGGACAGAATTTTAATAAAAATTTGTCACCAAAACCAACTTGGAATTCTGTCTAAATCTTGAGATGGCAAAAGTATTCTTTAAATCTCTTAATACTATTAAGAGATATTTATTGGGAGGTGGTCCTAAAATAGCAGACGAATGGGATGGGAAGACCAATTTCTCCCCCACAAATTCCTCAGAAGATCATTTGAACACTGAGCAAATTCCACAAAACAACTTCTGAATGCTGGCGGAGGACACCAGGCACCCAGAAAGGCAGCCCATTGTCTTTGAAAGGAGGTAGGACAAGATATAAAAGATGAAAAGAGAGACAAAAGAGTTAGGGATGGAGACCCATCCCAGGGAGGGAGTCATGAAGGAGGAGAAGTTTCCAAACACCAGGAAACCCTCTCACTGGAGAGTCTGTGGGGAGTTTTAGAATCTCAGAGGACAACATAACCAGGAGGAAAAAAATTAATAAATAAAACCCACAGATTATACACTTAACCACAACTCCCAGTGGAGAAGTAGCCCAGGTGCTCATGTCCCCCACCAGCAAGCGGGGGCTGAACAAGGAGGCGCGGGCTGCAATGCTTAGGGTAAGGATCGGCCTGAATGCCCTGAGGACAATCTGAGGAAGCTAACATGAGATAGCAACCCAAACTGTGGGATAGACAGACAGAAAAAAAAAGAAAGAGAGAACTTTCCCACAAAAAGCTCTAACCTAAGGCACTGCCTGGCAGACTCGCAGAACAAAGGACTGCAAGCAGGCTCCCAGTTGCACTTCATTACACTCGAGAGAGAAGAGATCCTGCTCCACTCACCAGAACACCGACACAAGCTCCCCTAACCAGGAAACCTTGACAAGCCCCTTGTCCAACTCCACCCACAGGGAGGAACCTCCACAATAAAGAGGGACCACAAACTTCCAGCATACAGAAAGGCCACCCCAAACACAGTAATCTAAACAAGATGAAAAGGCAGAGAAATAGTCAGCAGGTAAAGGAACACAATAAATGCCCACCAAACCAAATAAAAAAGAAGGAGATAGGGAGTCTAACTGAAAAAGAATTCAGAATAATGATACTAAAAGTGATCTAAAATCTTGAACACCAAATGGAGTAGCAGATAAAGTCTGGAGACAAGAATTGAGAAGATGAAAGAAGTGTTTAACAAGGACCAAGAAGAAATAAAAAAGAGCCAATCAATAATGAATAATGCAATAAATGAGATAAAAAGCACTCTGCAGGGAACCAACAATAGAATAACTGAGGCAGACGATAAAGTGAGGTGGAAGATAGAATGGTGGAAATAAATTAAGCAGAGAGGAAAAAAGAATGAAGAGAAATGAGGACAACCTCAGACCTCTGGAACAATGTCAAATCCCCCAACATTCAAATCACAGGAGTCCCAGAGAAGAAGACAAAAAGAAAGGCCATGAGAAAATACTTGAGGAGATAATAGTTGAAAACTTCCCTAAAATGGGGAAGGAAATAGCCACCCAAGTCCAAGAAACCCAGAGAGTCCCAAACAGGATAAACTCAAGGTGAAACACCCCAAGACACATATTAATCAAATTAACAAATATCAAACACAAAGAAAAAATATTAAAAGCAGCAAGGGGAAAAAAAAAAAAAAACACGAATAACTCATAAGGGGATTCCCATAAGGATAATAGCTGATCTTTCAATAGAAACTCTTCAGGCCAGAAGGGAATGGCAGGACAACTTAAAGTCATGAAAGAGAAAAACCTACAGCCCAGATTACCATACCCAGCAAGGATCTCATTCAAATATGAAGGAGAAATCAAAAGCTTTACAGACAAGAAAAAGCTCAGAGAATTCAGCACCACCAAACCATCTCTTCAACAAATGCTAAAGGATCTTCTCAAGACAGTAAACACAGAAAATATTTATAAACTTGAACCCAAAACAACAAAGTAAATGGCAATGGGGTCAAACTTATCAATAATTTCCTTAAATGTAAATGGGTCGAATGCCCCAACCAAAAGACAAAGACTGACTGAATGGATACAAAAACAAGACCACTATATGCTGCCTACAAGAGACCCACCTGAAAACAAGAGACACATACAGACTGAAAGTGAAGGGCTTAGAAAAGATATTTCACACAAATGGAGACCAAAAGAAAGCAGGAGTAACAATACTCATATCAGATAAAATAGACTGAAATAAAGGTCATGAAAAGGATACTACATAATGACCAAAGGATCAATCCAAGAAGAAGATATAACAATTATAAATATATATGCACCCAACAGAGGAGCACCGCAATATGTAATGGCATATGCTAACAAGTATGAAAGAGGAAATTAACAGTAACACAATAATAGTGGGAGACTTTAATACCCCACTCACACCTATGGATAGATCAACTAAACAGAAAATTAGCAAGGAAACACAAACTTTAAATGATACAATGGATGAGTTAGACATAATTGATATCTATAGGACATTTCACCCCAAAACAATGAATTTCACCATCTCCTCAAGTGCACATGAAACCTTCTCCAGGATAGAGCGCATCCTGGGCCATAAGTCTAGCATTAGTAAGTTACTAAAAATATTGAAATCATTCCAAGCATCTTTTCTGATCATATTGCGGTAAAATTAGATATAAAATACAGGGGGAAAACTATTAAAAATACAAACATATGGAGGCTAAACAACACACTTCTGAATAACCAACAAATCACAGAAGAAAAGAAATCAAAACAGGCATAGAAACAAATGAAAATGAAAACACAACAACCCAAAACCTATGGGACTCAGTAAAAGTAGTGCTAAGGGGAAGGTTCATAGCAATACAAGCTTACCTCAAAAAACAAGAGAAAAGTCAAACAAATAACCTAACTCTATCCCTAAAGCAACCAGAAAAGGAAGAAGTGAAGAAGCCCAGGGTTAGTAGAAGGAAAGAAATCATAAAAATTAGAGCAGAAATAAATGAAAAAGAAACAAAGGAGACCATAGCAAAAATCAACAAAGCCAAAAGCTGGTTCTTTGAGAAGATAAATAAAATAGACAAACCATTAGCCAGACTGATCAAGAAACAAAGGGAGAAGAATCAAATCAATAAAATTAGAAATGAAAATGTAGAAAACACAACAGACAACACAAAATACAAAGGATCATAAGAGACTACTATTGGCAACTACATGCCAATAAAATGGACAATTTGGAAGAAATTGACAAATTCTTAGAAAAGTATAACTTTCCAAAACTTTTCATAACCAGGAAGAAATAGAATATCTTAACAGATCTATCAAAAGCATGGAAATCAAAACTGTAATCAGAAAACGTCCAGCAAACAAAAGCCCGGGACCAGATGGCTTCACAGCTGAATTCTACCAAAAATTTAGAGAAGAGCTAACACCTATCCTATTCAAACTCTTCCAGAAAATTGCAGAGGAAGCTAAAGTTCCAAACTCATTCTATGAGGCCATCATCAACCTAATACCAAGACCAGACAAAGATGCCACAAAAAAGGAAACTACAGGTCAGTATCACTGAGGAAGATAAATGCAAAAATCCTTAACAAAATTCTAGCAAACAGAATCCAACAACATATTAAAAAGATCATACATCATGACCAAGTGGGCTTTATCCCAGGGATGCAAGGATTCTTCAATATCAAAATCAATCAATGTGATTCACCACATTAACAAATTGAAAGATAAAAAACATATGATTATCTCAATAGATGCAGAGAAAGTCTTTGACAAAATTCCACATCCATTTATGATAAAAAAACCCTCCAGAAAGCAGGACTAGAAGGAACATATGCACTACTGAGCGACTGAACTGAACTGAACTGAACTGAACTGAACCTTAACATAATAAAAGCCACATATGATAAACCTAGCAAACATTATCCTCAATGGTGAAAAACTGAAATTTCTCCTAAAGTCAGGAACAAGACAGGGTGCCCACTCTCACCACTACTATTCAACATAGTTTTGGAAGTTTTCACCACAGCAATCAGAGAAGAAAAAGGAAAAAGGAATCCAGATTGGGAAAAAAAAGAAATAAACCTCTCAGCGTTTTCAGATGACATGATCCTCTACATAGAAAACCCTCTACAAAGACACTACCAGAAAATTACTAGAGCTAATCAATGAATAGAGTAAAGTTGCAGGATATAAAATTAACACAGAGAAATCCCTTGCATTCCTATACACTAACAATGAGAAAACAGAAAGAGAAAGTAAGGAAACAATTCCATTCACCATTGCAATGAAAATAATAAAATACTTAGGGATATATCTACTTAAAGAAACAAAAGACCTATATATAGAAAATTATAAAACACTGATGAAAGAAATCAAAGATGACACAAATAGATGGAGAAATAAACCATGTTCATGGATCAGAAGAATCAATATAGTGAAAATAAGTATACTATTCAAAGTAATCTACAGATTCAATGCAACCCCTATTAAGCTACAAATGGTATTTTTCAGAGAACTAGAACAAATAATTTCACAATTTGTATGGAAATACAAAAAACCTCGAATAGCCAAAGCAATCTTGAGAAAGAAGAATGGAACTGGAAAAATTAACCTGCCTGACCTCAGGTTCTACTACAAAGCCACAGTCATCAAGACAGTATGGTACTGGCACAAAGACAGAATATAGATCAATGGAACAAAATAGAAGGCCCAGAGATAATCCACACACCTATGGACACCTTATCTTTGACAAAGGAGGCAAGAATATACAGTGGAGAAAAGACGATCTCTTTAACAAGGGGTACTGGGAAAACTGGTCAACCACTTGTTAAAAAATGAAACTAGAACACTTTCTAACACCATACACAAAAATAAACTCAAAATGAATTAAAGATCTAAATGTAAGACCAGAAACTATAAAACTAGAGGAAAACATAGGCAAAACACTCTCTGACATAAATCATAGCATGAGCCTGTATGACCCACCTCTCAGAGTAATGGAAATAAAAGCAAAAATAAACAAATGGGACCTAATTAAACTTAAAAGCTTTTGCACAACGAAGGAAACTATAAGCAAGGTGAAAAACAGCCTTCAGAATGGGAGAAAATAATAGCAAATGAAGCAACTGACAAAGAATTAATCTCAAAAATATGCAAGCAGCTCATGCAGCTCAATTCCAGTAAAATAAATGACCCAATCCAAAAATGGACCCTAAAAAGTGGGCCTAAACAGGCATTTCCCCAAAGAAGACATACAGATGGCTAACAAACACATGAAAAGATGCTCAATATCACTCATTATCAGAGAAATGCAAATCAAAACCACAATGAGTTACCATCTCATGTCAGTCAGAATGGCTGCTATCAAAAAGTCTACAAACAATAAATGCTGGAGAGGGTGCAGAGAACAAGGGACCCTCTTACACTGTTGGTGGGAATGAAAACTAGTAGAGTCACTATGGAGAACAGTGTGGAGATCCCTTACAAAACTGGAAATAGAACTACTGTACGACACAGCAATCCCACTGCTGGGCATACACACTGAGGAAACCAGAATTGAAAGAGAGACATGTATCCCAATGTTCATTGCTGCACAGTTAACAATAGTCAGGACATGGAAGCAACCTAGATGTCCATCGGCAGATGAAAGGACAAGAAAGCTGTGGTACATATACACAATGGAATATTACTCAGCCATTAAAAAGAATGCATTTGAATTAGTTCTAATGAGGCGGATGAAACTGGAGCCTATTATACAGAGTGAAGTAAGTCGGAAAGAATAACACCAATATGGTATCAGTTCAGTTCAGTCGCTCAGTCGTGTCTGACTCATTGTGACCCCGTGAATCACAGCACTCCAGGCCTCCCTGTCCATCACCAATTCCTGGAGTTCACTCTTACTTATGTCCATTGAGTCAGTGATGCCATCCAGCCACCTCATCCTCTGTTGCCCCCTTCTCCTCCTGCCCCCATTCCTCCCAGAATCAGGGTCTTTTCCAATGAGTCAATTCTTTGCATGAGGTGGCCAAAGTGTTGGAGTTTCAGCTTTAACATCAGTCCTTCCAATGAATACCCAGGACTGATCTCCTTTGGGATGGACTGGTTGGACCTCCTTGCAGTCCAAGGGACTCTCAAGAGTCTTCTCCAATGCCACAGTTCAAAAGCATCAATTCTTTGGCACTCAGCTTTCTTCACAGCCCAACTCTTACATCCATACATGACCACTGGAAAAACCATAGCCTTGACGAGATGGACTTTTGCTGGCAAAGTAATGGCTCTGCTTTTTAATATGCTATCTAGATTGGTCATAACTTTCCTTCCAAGGAGTAACCAATACAGTATACTAATGCATATATATGGAATTTAGAAGGATGGTAATGTTGACCCTATATGCAAGTCAGCAAAAGAGACACAGATGTAAAGAACAGTCTTTTGGACTGTGGGAGAGGGCAAGGGTGGGATAATTTGAGAGGGTAGCATTGAAACGTGTATATTATCATATGTGAAGTGGATCATCAGTCCAGGTTCGATGCATGAGACAGGATGCTCAGGGCTGGTGCACTGGGATGACCCTGGGGTTGCGATGGAGAGGGAGGTGGGAGGGGGGTTCTGGATGGGAAACACATGTGCAGCTGAGGCTGATTCATGTTGATGTATGGCAAAAACCACTACGATATTGTAATTAGCCTCCAATTAAAATAAATTAATTAATTTTTTAAAAGAGATATATATTGAGTGTTTATTCTGTCTAGAGTAATATAATAACACTAGTTCAGTGTTATCATATATTACATATATTAAATAATAGAGGTTTTTATTGTAAATGATGTAGTCTATAGGACATTGAAGTTGATATTAATCTGTGTGGTTCATTTAATAGAACTGGTATATATTATTTTAAAATCAATATCTAAGTTCATTTACTGGATTTAGATTCCTTATTTGCATGATAAATTGCTTTAAGTATGTCTGACTGTTTGATACCCAATGGACTGTAGCCTGCCAGGCTCCACTGTCCAAGGGATTCTCTAGGCAAGAATACTGGAGTGGGTTGCCATTTCCTACACCAGCAGATCTTCCCAACCCAGGGATCAAACCCAGTCTGCATTGCAGGCTGATTTTTTACTGTCTGGGCCACCTTAGTCCAAAATATTTATAACCATATTCATCTTCAGAGAAAATTCTCCTTTGTTCATGGCAGTTCATATAATGACTTAGTTTCCAGGAAGGTTTTTGGTAAAAAGCGATGCTGCCTATACAAAAAAATGTCCTATCAGAAATATTTCCCCCTCAGCTAATTTGAATAAAAATACTGCTATAAATATTTCATAGTTATTAGTGAAAGGTGTACTGATAAAATCAAAACAAAGAGTCTCTGCCTCAAATGATTGCAATATTTTCTAGTGGTTTTGAGTTGGCACTAATATCGGGACAGAAGGAAATACCCAAAATAGCAACAACAGGCTCTTTGGGTTCCCTGCATTAATTTTCTCCCAAATACCAAACAAGTCTCTGTGTGTGTGTGTGTAATATTGTCAAGAGAACACAGGATAATATAATTTTATGGGAATATCTGTTTGAGCCTATTAAAATATATATGAATCAACTTCATGTAATGTAATCAGTGGAAGCTAATTTTAATTTCAGCAAATTGTTTAAGAAAGACATTTATTTAAGGAATTTTCCCAATGTACTTAGAAAATTTACTTTCTCTTCTTATTACTATATATTTATAAAGCAATAAATCTCACCAATATAGATTATCAAAACTTAGAAATCAGAGTGAGGTTATAGCTCCTTTTATTTTGTTTAGGATTCTGGAAAGATCAGTAATGAAAAGAATAGATATATGAATCTTTTTTAAATGCATATACTTAGAAAAGACTTATTGTTTAATCTTACCCCTTCTTTACCTCCACCTGCATGCCCTCCATATCACACACAAGTATCCACAGGGTTACTGTGGATTTTTATTTCCTGAATTGTGGACAATACAAATATGATGGCTTAACATTTCAATGGTTGCTGATAATCTAAATGTGTTCTCCTTTTTTTCCAGGTGTCCCTATGATACTGGGAGTGGAGACAGTCATGAAGACAAAATGAGATATAAGTGAAAGTAAGTCCTTTTAGAAAAATTGTGTTCTAAGTAACTGTGAAGAAATAATATCAACCAGTGCCTTGCATTTTGTCATTAATTTATAGAAATGTATTGATATAACACTTAAAAGTTTTATTTTTGCCTTTCTAAACTACTTAAATCCCTGTCCAAAAGAGTAGAATTCTTTTCAAGGAAAATAGAGGATTCTGTTGCAGTTCTGGATCAGATCTAGATGAGAATTGGACAAAAAAAAGAAGTAGAAAATCTTCTATGCCAGTAATAGGATTGAAAGTCTCTTTCAAGATTAGTTCAGTTTACAGGAGACCAATTTCTGACTAGTTTAACCTGCTGATAAAAAATGGGCTTCCTAAAGAAGAGCCTCCTGGATGATTAGATCTCATCATTTAAAGTAGATCAATTCTTATGAGAAATATTTTCTAAGGCAGTTCTGCACTGAGACCCTGCAGTAATGTTGAGCCTTTTCTATCTTAAGAAGCTTGTGATTGCTGTGTTTATTCAAAGAATATCACTGCATTTTATGTAATTCTATATGGAAACATTGGCAATAAAAAGCAAAAAGAATAATAATGGAAAATATTAATTCAGACTGAGTGCTAATGATGTGAAATGCCATTCACTTTTACCATGTGGAGAGAAATAAAAGGCTATCAAGTATTATGAAAAGTACCATCAAAGTAATAGAATTTTAAGTGTGTACTTTAAGGGAAAAGACCATATTGATACTGCTTACTGGCTGATGTTTTAATTTTCTTCATGTCAATATGTTTCCTGGGGTCATATTTTAGTTCTTATCTTAACTGTATCTCACCAGCATAACTGGGTCCAAGATTCTACTGCTCCCTCCATGACAGGCCATCAAGTTGAGAGACAAGGTGCTAGGACAAGGAATAGTGACTTTACTTAGAAAACCATCAGACCAAGAGGGTGGTGGACTAACATCCTAAAGAACAACGTTTTATATATCTATTATGTATGTTTCAACTATAAGCCACAATCCTTTCTATAATTAATATACCTACATGCATTGTTACCAAGACTGAGCAGAAAGCAATTAGCTGTAGAGAACAAAGGCTAGAGCGTAAAGAAACAGATCCACTATGAAGTCTGGTTAGTTCTTCCCATTAATACTAGAATTTTTATATCTCTTCTATATAGAGATAAATATATGTATTTCTTTTATGTAACATAAAATTACTTTCTTTCATCTAAGATCATGCATGTGAAAAATGTACAAAACTAAGCATTTATGTGCCTAACCTAAATTTGAAATTAATTTTATGATTCTTGTGTTATGGTTTTCTTTTGACCTTTATTTCAAGTCTATTCAACATCTTTGCTCTACTTATGTTCCCAATAATGCTAAAGCTGGAACAAATGTATTAAGTATCTGATGTCTGGCAGGTACTGAAGTTAATGGTCAACTGTTTTTGAGGCAAATGCAAATTTATTAAAATCTAAATTCCTTCTTAGAACTTATTTTAGTTCTCTAGCTTAAAGAATTTTACAGTAGCTATATCAGTTATTGAAAATGTATATGATTAGATGCCCTGTAGGAAGGACATGAATCTTGAAAAACAAATACATATTTTTGACACACTTTCTGGTAATTCAGAAACTACAAGCAGGCAGAGGTGGGGTTCTTACTCTCTGAACACCAAGATCTCTTGAAATTTAAGAAGCTTGAGCATTGGAGAAGGACAGAATAAAGAAATGTGACACTGTGTATTTCACACAAAACTGAGTCACCGATAAATCTTGAAAATTCTTTGAGCAGTATTATAGCTGATATAAGCAGATCACATAGGAACATAACTGAAAAATAGCAAATGATGCTTCCCTTGAAAGAATAAGAGGGTACTATCCATTGACCTAAGCTTTTGAGAACTCATAATTAATGTATTAGCATTGATGGTTCTTAAAAAATAAATGAACAAAAATGCTAATGCAGTGACTATTCTGTTCTAACCCAGGAACTTAAGCTACCAAAGTTATCATTACAAACAGCACAGTTGGAAGAACTTGCTTGTGATGAGATCAAATTACCAACATTCCAAACAGTCAACAAGAATAAGAATTTCCTGTTGAAAGGACTGATAAAAATGAACTTTTTATCTAATGACCACATCACCTGACCAATCCATGAAATACAAATCTAGCTTTCTCTCTTCTTTTACCAATCAACACTTCACCTCATCTTGTACCAATGAACTCTTCTTAAAAACAACTTACCTCATCTTCCTCTCTTTTACTCATCAAAACCCTGAATTTTTCTCCTGTAGTCAGGGGACCCAAATCTGCATATTCCAAATTGCAATTCTTTGGTCCCAGCTAAATGCCCTGCCTTTAGAACTGGTTTCTTATTTGTAGATCAACAAGCTAGAAGATAATACTTTTGGTTCTATAAAAGGACACACACACACACAAATAATATTCTGTCAATCTGAGTTTTATACCCACTGCATAAGATAAAATCAAAGAAGAGATCAAAATATAATCTTTGTTACAGTTAAAAGCTAGATGTTAAAGAGCATTCATTGTTAATTAAATTTACCCACCAATCCAGTCTTAAGTAATACTAGGTAAAGATATGCCTGTTAAGGTGGGACCCTGCCCCAAGAGTTGTAGAGAAGATGGCTGTGTCCTGTAAGCAGCTCTATCCCCAGAGAGGATGAAATTTTGGCCTATGCATGATCAGTTTCTAGTTGATCAGAAAAAGCCATTTCTTTTCTCCAAGGAAAGAGTCATAAAAATAATAGTTATTATTACAGACACTTGTTCCATTTTTAAGGAAATATTTGAGGAATGGGACAAGCATTATTTCTTAGAAAAAATTATAACATTCATACCTATGCACACAAATATATGTGCACACACAGACATACAGCTAACAATATATTGCAATGAAGATTCTAATAGTGAAGTATATGTCTATCATTTCACCACTGCCATAAATGTTCTGTTGTAGCTTTATAGGAAGTTCTGAAATTAGGTTAATGAATGTTCACTAACCTTTTATTTCATTTTAAAATGTTTTGACTATTCTAGTTCTTTTGTCTTTCTCTAGATGATAGACGATAGCTAGATGAGCAGATAGATAGAGATATATCTAGATGATAGAATGGTCTATATATATTTATCTATGAATAATCAACTTGTTATGCAAAAACTGCTAGAATATATATTTATAATTGTATTGAGATATAACTGGACTTCTCTGGTGGCTTACACGGTAAAAGCGTCTGCCTGCAATGCGGGAGACCTGGGTTCAATCCCTGGGTTGGGAAGATGCCCCTGGAGAAGGCATTGGCAACTCACTCCAGTACTCTTGCCTGCAAAATCCCATGGATGGAGGAGCCTGGTGGGCTACAGTCCATGGGGTCACTAAGAGTCAGACATGACTTAGCGATTTCACTTTCACTTTGAGATATAATTGATATAATTGAATAAATTTCCCACATGTAAAGGGTACAGTTTGATATTTTATAAAACATAACTGCAATAAATATAATGGAATTAACCATCACTGCCAAAAGTTTACACATAACCCTTGTTAAATACAACAACCCTTACTTCAGTACTACTGCTGCTGCTGCTGCTGCTAAGTCGCTTCAGTCGTGTCCGACTCTGTGCGACCCCATAGACGGCAGCCCACCAGGCTCCCCTGTCCCTGGGATTCTCCTGGCAAGAACGCTGGAGTGGGTTGCCATTTCCTTCTCCAAAGCATGAAGGTGAAAAGAGAAAGTGAATTTGCTCAGTCGTGTCTGACTCTTAGCGACCCCATGGACTGTAGCCTACCAGGCTCCTCTGTCTATGGGATTTTCCAGGCAAGAGTACTGGAGTGGGATGCCATTGCCTTCTCCACTCAGTACTACTCTATATTCCAAATATAAGGAAAAGTCTTTGAGCTGTAAAAACCCTGTCTTTGAGCTGTAAAAACCCAGCATTCATTTCATGTGTATAAATGACATTTTTAAACATCTGAAGGCAAAGACATAGAGACTTTTATATGAAATTTGGAAAGACTGAGAAAAGTCAGCAAAGGTGTATTTCTAACAGACTGGGCAGTATCCTCAGCATGCATACCAATGGGTAGTCATCATATAGCTACAAAATAAAAAGACTGAACCAAGATGTCTAATTCCACAGTGGTGAATTGGGTATATTTGTTTGGTTATTATTATTAAAGCCATTTATAATTAATTTTGAGTTGAAAGGGCTTTCTCAGGGTACCTGCCACAATTCAGGTTCTCAAATTTCAACTAAGTACTACTAACTACTGAATTCCACTGTCATCACACAAAACATTTTATGACTAAAATAAAATAGGACTTATAAATATGATGATAATATTCACTGGAAGTTTTATATTTCTGAATCTGATTTTTCTACCAATTTTCAGTATTATTAGAATAAGATAGGAAAAGATAATCATAAAATGACTAAAATTAATCACCTACATAATACAGAATTTCTCATAAATCGAGTTTCCACCTATGTCCCAATGGGGCTTTTGAATAAAATAATGAATAACTTAGACAAAATAATATGACAGTGAGATTTGGCTAAATCAGCTTATAATAAAAAAAAACACATAGAAATAATAGTTAAATCACAAGGCAAACATACAAATAAAGATAGTATAGACTGGGGACACAAATATATTAACTATTTAAGTTAATGTGATTGCTATGAGTCAACGCAAAAATTTAAATACCAGGGCATATAAAACAAGACGATGGAGTAGTAGGTGCACGTGGAGTATGTCTCTCCACAGATGCATCAGGAGTGCATCTTCAGACACAGAAGTGTACATGGAACACCAGCTGAGAGTGGACAGAAGTACCTGGCCAGCAGAAAGGAATATATAAAACCATGCAAAGCTTGGTAGGATGAAGGAATGAGGTGGGAAAACAGGAGTCTTAATAAGACTGTACCTGCCCTCGGTGGGTGGGGGAATCGAAGCAGGCGTCCAATCCCCATACTGGGGCAATTGTCTGAGTCAAAGGAGAAACATTTAAGGCTGAGTGAAACAGCTAATCTGGGGCAGCCTAAATGGAATGAGAATCAGACAGTCCTTGCCACAGCCATAATACCTTGGACAGGAACGCTGGTCCCGTGGGAGGTGCGGTGGCTGGGAGGGGGAGTTTAAGGACTGTGGAGCAATCCCAGGGTGAGGGCTGCTAGTGACTGTGGAGAGGCAGATTGAGGGGATGTGAAGGAGGACATCATGGTGGGAAATGCCAGTGGTGAAAGCCAGGCAGCCATGGAAGCAAGGTGATACTGCTGAGTCATGGGCAAGATGTGGAGCCATCACAATAGCCTCTCTTCCCACATGCCAGCATTGGGAGCTAAACAATGGAGAGACTGGCCCATCAAATGCCTGATGCACTGAACTACAGAGTAGGGCTCCACCCAGGGTGCCCCTTTAAGTGCCTGATGTGCCAATCTACAGAGTAGGACCCCAGCCAGGGGATCCCCTCTATGTGTCTGACTCCCTGAACAACAGAGATTGACTCAGGCAAGGGAACACTCTAAGTGCCTAAATGGGGGGTGGAGCTATAGAGAAAGAATGACCAAAGAGGCCTTCTGATCGCCAGCTACAAGAGGCTCAAAAAAAGACTCTGATAGAGCCATAACTCCTGCAGTGGAAGCAGTCCATGTCCCTGCACACTTGGTGCCACAAGGGTCCCTGCAAGCCAAGTAGCTATGCCACCTCCATGCAAAACTCTCACTGAGGCAGAGCTGCCACAGGCAAAAAAAAATTCTTGCATCTATGAGCTCAGGGTTGATTTGGTCACATCTGACTCCTTGCAATCCTGTAGACTGTGGCCTGCCAGGGTTCTCTGTCAGGGAGAGGGTTTCTCCAAGCAAGAATACTGGAGCATATTGACCAATACTGGTTGTCATACCCTTCTAGAGCACTATATTTCCTGCTGCCCTAGATGCCAACTCCCCTGAATATCTGGTGCTGCCAGAACCCCTGTGACACAAACAGCTGCACCACTTCCACATTTGGCCCTCACAAGGACAAACCCAAGTACTCCATGGCAGCCTCAGGAGAAAACCCCAGTGGGTGACCCACATGTAGAGGTGGAAACAAAACCACAATTGAAACCCAGGGGCAGTGTGGCTAAGGAAGAAGACCCAAAACCTTCCCACCAGCTATACAAGCTGCAGATTAAATCCACACAATCAACTAGGCAGACTCTGTCTATGGAATAAATAAAAGGTCATTGAGAGCTCCCATAAAAGAAAATGCACAAGAGCTGAAGCTGTGGACATTGGAGGCAAGAACACACAGGAGCAGGACCAGATTACAATCTGAGCTACCTACACAGCAGGTCCAGAGATCAGTACAGTGTTGCAGGGCATTCTAAGGAGGTGAGGAGGTCTGTGACACCCAGCAAGGGAAAGGATTCTGACAGCAGTGACTCAAGAAAAACATTTATTATTCTTATGTTTTGACTTGTTCTGTAGGTTCTTTTGGATTTTTTATTCTTTTTTTCTCTTTTTGCCCCCTCTGTTATAGTTGTCAATTTTATTGGCACTATGAAATCTAATTAAGCTTAAATCTTTTTTTTTTTTTTTCTCAGTCAAGTTTATTATTGTTAAAAATCCTCTGCCTTTATGTTAGGCTTTTGCGGTTCTCCTTTTTTTTTTTTTTAATTTTCTCTCTTTAAAATTTTAATCTTTAAAACCTGTTATACTTTTTCTACATTTATTCCATTGCTTTTCCTACTTTTCTTTTTCCCTTGCAGTGACTCTTTAACATATATAAATCTTCACCTACCTCTATTTAACTTTGCATATTGATTCTTTCTCTCTTTTCTTTCATTCCTTTCCTCTCAACTTATTTTTAGTTTTGTTTTTATTGTTTTACCCCCCACTTGGCACCTTACTTTAGCTTTCAAGTTTGTGCTTTAGTTAGTTTTCTTCTTAACTCATAAATATTATTTTTTATTTCCTTTGTTCACCAGGTCAATCTACTCTATTTTATTTTTGTTAGATAGCTTTGTCTTTGTTCATGGGCTTATATGTGTATATTCCATTATTTTCATTATTATTTGCCAGATTTTTTAACTGCCATTTGTGTAGCGTTGATGTTTTGTTTCTCATTTTTGAATATTTGCTTTAATCTCACTTGATGCCATAACAAACCATTCATGGAATCTCTTTTCATGACCAGAGATCAAGCCCTAAGCCTTTGGAGTGGGAGCAATAACTCCAAGACCCTAGACTACCAGAGAATGAACACTGCTACTGCTACTGCTACTGCTGCTAAGTCACATCAGTCGTGTACGACTCGGTGCGACCCCATTGACGGCAGCCCACCAGGCTCCCCCGTCCCTGGGATTCTCCAGGCAAAAACACTGGAGTGGGTTGTCATTTCCTTCTCCAATGCATGAAAATGAAAAGTGAAAGTGAAGTTGCTCAGTTGTGTCTGACTCTTAGCGACCCCATGGACTGCAGCCTACCAAGCTTCTCCATCCATGGGATTTTCCAGGCAAGAGTACTGGAGTGGGGTGCCACTGCCTTCTCTGGAGAACAAACACTACAGAGTATTAAATAGTGAGAACTCACACAAATGAAACCACTTGAATACAAGACCCAGCATCACCCAACCACCAGTAACACCCTGTACAGGACACCTTATCTAAACAACAAACAAAACAAAAATACAAACAAAATCATCAGCAGACAGGATTACCACCTCACTCAGCCTTGTCCATCAGACAAAACACAAACAAATGAAAAAACAAACAAACATTCAGCACAATGTCATCCTGTAGGAAGTTAACACAAACCACTGGACCAACTTTAGGAGGGGAGAAACCAAAAGGAAGAAAGAATTCAACCTTCTTCAAGGAAAGAATTCTACTTTCCCTGAGCCTGGGAAAAGGACACCCCAAAACACCCCAAAGAAGGACACCCCAAATAAGTTTTAAAAACTAAAAATTAAAGTTAGAGGAATGCTACACAAATGAAGGAAAAAGGAGAAACACAGAAGTTCAAATAAATGAAGAAGAAATAGGCAAACTTCCTGAAAAAGAATTCAGAACAACGATAGTAAAGATGATGACAACTTTGAAAGCAAAATGGAGACAATGCAAGAATCAATTAACAAAGTCTAGAATAATTCAAGAATAAACATACAGAGACAAACAACATGATTACTGAAATTAAAAATACTCTAGAAGGAATCAATAGCAGAATATCTGAAGCAGAAGAATGATTCAGTGAGCTGGAAGAAAAAATGGTGGAAAAAATTTCTAAAGAGAAGAATAAAGTAAAAAGAATGAAAAGAAATGAAGATAGTCTCAGAGACTTTGGGACAATATCAAATGCACCACCGTTCAAATTATAGGGGTCCCAGAAGAAGAAGAGAAAACGAAAAGGTATGAGAAATTTTCTGAAGAGATTATAGTTGAAAATTTCCCCAATATGGAAAAGGAAATAGTCAAGTCCAATAGTCCAAAAGAATCCTATGCAGGATAAACCCAAGGAGAAACATGCCAAGACACATATTTATCAAACTAACAAAGACAAAACACAAAGAAAGAACAGTAAAATCAGCAAGGGAGGAGCAATGAGAAACATACAAGGCAAACTCCATACACATAAGAGCTGATCTTTCAGGAAAAACTCTGCAGGCCAGAAGGGAATAGCAGGATGTCTATAAAGTACTGAAAGGGAAAAAATCCACAACCAAGATTACTGCACCTGGCAAAGATCTCATTGAAAATTAATGGAGAAATAAAAAGCTTTTCAACAAGCAAAAGTGACGAGAATTTAGTACTACCAAACCAGCTTTGCAACAAATGTAAAAGGGACTTATATAGTCAAGAAATACAAGAAAAGAAAAAGATATACAAAACCCCAAACAACTAAGAAAATGGCAATATGAAAATATATATCAATAATTACTTTAAATGTAAATGGATTAAATACTCCAACCGAAGGAGCAGGCTGTCTGAATGGATACAAAAGCAAGACCAATATATATGCTGTCTACAAGAAACCCAATTCAGACCTAAAGACACATATAGACTGAAAGTGAGAGGATGGAAAAATATATTCCATGCAAATGGGAAGCAAAAGAAAGCTGCAGTAGCCATCCTCATATCAGACAAAATAGACTTAAAAAATAAAGAAGATTACAAGAGATAAGGAAGTTCAGTTCAGTTCAGTCACTCAGTCGTGTCTGACTCTTTGCAACCCCATGAATCGCAGCATGCCAGGCCTCCCTGTCCATCACCAACTCCCAGAGTTCACTCAGACTCACGTCCATCGAGTCAGTGATGCCATCCAGCCATCTCATCCTCTGTTGTCCCCTTCTTATCCTGCCCCCAATTTCTCCCAGCATCAAAGTCTTTTCCAATGAGTCAACTCTTCACATGAGGTGCCCAAAGTACTGGAGCTTCAGCTTTAGCATCATTCCTTCCAAAGAAATCCCAGGGTTGATCTCCTTCAGCATGGACTGGTTGGATCTCCTTGCAGTCCAAGGGACTCTCAAGAGTCTTCTCCAACACCACATTTCAAAAGCACCAATTCTTTGGTGCTCAGCCTTCTTCTCAGTCCAACTCTCACATCCATACATGACTACTGGAAAAACCATAGCCTTGACTAGATGGACCTTTATGGCAAAGTAATGTCTCTGCTTTTGAATATGCTGTCTAGGTTGGTCATCACTTTTCTTCCAAGGAGTAAGCTCTTTTAATTTCATAGCTGCAGTCACCATCTACAGTGATTTTGGAGGCCCCCAAAATAAAGTCTGACACTGTTTCCACTGTTTCCCCATCTATTTCCCATGAAGTCATGGGACCGGATGCCATGATCTTCATTTTCTGAATGTTGAGTTTTAAGCCAACTTTTTCACTCTCCTCTTTCACTTTCATCAAGAGGCTCTTTAGTTCTCTTCACTTTCTGCCCTAAGGGTGGTGTCATCTACATATCTGAGGTTATTGATATTTCTCCCAGCAATCTTGATTCCAGCTTGTTTCTTCCAGTCCAGCATTTCTCATGATGTCCTCTGCATATAAGTTAAATAAGCAGGGTGACAATATACAGCCTTGATGGACTCCTTTTCCTATTTGGAACCAGTCTGTTGTTCCATGTCCAGTTCTAACTGTTGCTTCCTGGCCTGCATACAGATTTCTCAAGAGGCAGGTCAGGTGGTCTGGTATTCCCATCTCTCTCAGATTTTCCACGGTTTATTGTGATCCACACAATCAAAGGCTTTGGCATAGTCAATAAAGCAGAAATATATGTTTTTTCTGGAACCCTCTTGCATTTTGATGATCCAGCGGATGTTGCCAATTTGATCTCTGGTTCCTCTGCCTTTTCTAAAACCTGCTTGAACATCAGGAAGTTCATGGTTCAGGTATTGCTGAAGCCTGCCTTGGAGAATTTTGAGCATTACTTTACTAGCATGTAAGATGAGCGCAATTGTGAGGTAGTTTGAGCATTCTTTGGCATTGCCTTTCTTTGGGACTGGAATGAAAACTGACATTTTCCAGTCCTGTGGCCACTGCTGAGTTTTCCAAATTTGCTGGCATACTGAGTGCAGCACTTTCACAGCATCATCTTTCAGGATTTGAAATAGCTCAACTGGAATTCCATCACCTCCAGTAGCTTTGTTCATAGTGATGCTTTCTAAGGCCCACTTGACTTCACATTCGAGGATGTCTGGCTCTAGATGAGTGATCACGCCATTGTGATTATCTAGGTCATGAAGATCTTTTTTGTACAGTTCTTCTGTGTATTCTTGCCACCTCTTCTTAATATCTTCTGCTTCTGTTAGGTCCATACCATAACAGATAAGGGAGGACACTATGTAATGTTCAAGGGATCAAACCAAGAATAGACATAACACTGTAAATATCTATGTCCCAAACATAGGCATGCCTCAATACCTAAGACAAACACAACAGACATAAAGCTCAACATTCAGACAACTATGATTATGGCATCTGGTCACATCATGTCATGGCAATAGATGGGAAAACAGTGGAAACAGTGGCAGACTTTATTTTTTTGGACTCCAAAATCACTGTAGGCAGTGACTGAAGCCATGAAATTAAAAGACACTCCTTGGAAGGAAATTTATGACCAACCTAGACAGCATATGAAAGAGCAGAGACATTACTTTTCCAACAAAAGTTTGTCTAGTCAAAGATATAGTTTTTCCAGTAGTCATGTATGGATGTGAGAATTGGACTATAAAGAATGCTGAGTGCTGAAAAATTGATGCTTTTGAACTGTGGTGTTGGAGAAGACTCTTGAGAGTCCCTTGAACTGCAAGGAGATCCAACCAGTCTATCCTAAAGGAGATCAGTTCTGAATGTTCATTGGAAGGACTTATGTTGAAGCTGAAACTCCAATACTTTGGCCAACTGATGTGAAGAACTGACTCATTTGAAAAGACCCTGATGCTAAGAAAGATTGAGGACAGGAGGAGAAGGGGACGGCAGAGGATGAGATAGTTGGATGGCATCACCAACTCAATGGACATGAATTTGGGTAGACTCCGGGATTGGTGATGGACAGGGAAGCCTTGCGTGCTGCAGTACATGGGGATGTAAAAAGTCAAACACAACTGAGCGACTGTACTGAACAGAACTGAACAGACATAAAAGGAGAAATTGACAGTAATTTAATACTAGTAGGAGACTTTAACACCCCACTCACACCAATGGACAGATCATCAATTAAAAAATTAATAAGGAAAGACAAGTCTTAAATGTATATTAGATAAGAAGGATCTTATTGATATCGTCAGGACATTCCATCCAAATGCAGAATACACCTTCTTTTCAGTGCACATGGAACATTCTCCAGGATAGACTACATCTTGGGTCACAAAGCAAATCTCAGTAAATTTAAGAAAATCTTAAATCTTCTCCAACCACAGCACTGTAAGAGTAGACATCAATTACAATACAAAGAGTGTAAGAAACACAAACACATGGAGATTAAACAACATGTTTCTAAATAACCAACAGTTTACTGAAGAAATCAAAAGGGAAATCAAAACATTTCTGGAAACAAATGACAATGAAAACATTACAACTCAAAATCTATGGGACACAGCAAAAGCAGTTCCAAGTTTATAGCAGTACAATCCTACCTCAAGAAAGCAAGAAACAAGAAAAACATCAAATAGACCACCTAACTGTACACCTAAAACAATTGGAAATAGAAGAAGAACAACAACACAAAAATTAGTAGAAGGAAAGAAATCATGAAGATCCAAGCAGAAATAAATGAAAGAGACAATTGCAAACAGTAATAAAACTAAAATCTGAATCTTTGAGAAGATAAACAAAATTTTCAAACCTTTAGCCAGACTCTTCAAGAAAAAAGGAGAGAAGAATCAAATCAACAAAATTAGAAATGAAAAAGGAGAGGTTACAACAGACAATGCAGAAATGCAAAGGGTTATAAGAGACTATTATGAACAACTATAGGCAATAAAATAGATAACCTGGAAGAAATGGACAGATTCTTAGAAAAGTTCAATATTCCAAGACTGAACCAGGAAGAAACAGAAATTATGAACAACCCAATTGCAAGCACTGAAATTGAAGCTGTAATCAAAAACCTCTAAAAAAACAAAAGCCCACGACAAGATGCCTTACAGAGAATTCTATCAAATAGTTAGAGAAAACTAATGTCTATCCTCTAAAACTCTTTCAAAAAATTACAGAGGAAGGAATACTTCCAAACTCATTCTGTGTGGCCACCATCACCTTGATACCAAAACCAGACAAAGACAACACAAAAAATGAAAACTATAGGCCAATATCAGTGATAAACACAGATGCAAAAATCCTCAACAAAATTTTAGCAAACAGAATTCAGCAACACATCAAAAACCTCATACACCATTATCAACTTAGGTTTATTCCAGGGATGCAAGGATTCTTCAATAGATGCAAACCAATTAATATGATATACCATATTAACAAATTGAAAGATAAAAAACATAAGATCATCTCAATAGATGCAGAAAAAGCCTTTGACAAAATTCAGCACCCATTTATGATGAAAACTCTTTAAAAAAATGGGCATAGAAGGAACCTACTTAACATGGTAAAGGCCATATATGATAAGCCTATGGGAAACATTATTCTCAAGTGAAAAACTGACAGCACTTGCCCTAAGATCAGGAACAAGACAAAGGTGTCCACTTTCACCACTATTATTCAACATAGTTCTGAAAGTCCTAGCTATAGCAATCAGAGAAGAAAAAGAAATAAAAGGAATCCAGATCAGAAAAGAAGAAGTAAAGCTCTCACTGTTTGCAGATGACAGGATATTGTACATAGAAAACTCTAAAGCTAGTATCAGATAATCACAAGAGCTAATGAGTGTACTTAGCAAAGTTGCAGGATACCAAATTCATACACAGAAACCACTTGCATTTCTATATACTAACAAGAAAAATCAGAAAAAGAAATTAAGGAATCACATTCATTCACCATTGTAAGAAAAAGAATTAAATATCTAGGAATAAACTTACCTAAATAGACTAAAGAACTGTACACTGAAAATTATAAGACACTAATAAAAGAAATCAAAGATGACATAAACAAATGGAGAGATATTCCATGTTCCTGGGTAGGAAGAATCAATATTGTGAAAATGACTATACTACCAAATGAAATCTACAGATTCAATGCAATCCCTATCAAATTACCAATGGCACTTTCCATAGAACTAGAATAAAAAATTGCACAATTCATTTGGAAACACAAAAGACCATGAATAGCCAAAGAAGTGAGAGGGTAACAGGCAGGAAGGCCAGGGGTCTCCAAACTGAGGAAATAGGCTGCAAGTGTCAGAAATTTTATCTCTCTTAAGTGGCAGGAAGAAACAAACTAGCAATATTTTTTCCTTCTCTATACAAATTTAAAAGGTTTCTCTTAAAATACTGTGTTGCCATAATGACAACTGGTTTTACCTGAAGTTAACTATTCTCAAACCTTGAGCTAACGAATGCATTTTTCTTTTCTTTTTTTTTTTTAATTTATTTATTTATTTTTAATTTTTACTTTACAATTCTATATTGGTTTTGGCATAGATTGACATGAATCCACCACAGGTGTACATGCGTTCCCAAACATGAGCCCCCTCCCACCCCCCTCCCCACAACATCTCTCTGGGTCATCCCTGCGCGTCATTCCCAAGCGTGTCATCTCCTGCATCAGACATAGACTGGCATTTCGATTCTTACATGATATTATACATGTTTCAATGCCATTCTCCCAAATCATCCCACCCTCTCCCTCTCCCTCTGAGTCCAAAAGTCCACTATACACATCTGTGTCTTTTTTGCTGTCCTGCATACAGGGTCATCATTGCCATCTTCCTAAATTCCATATATATGTGTTAGTATACTGTATTGGTGTTTTTCTTTCTGGCTCACTTCACTCTGTATAATCGGCTCCAGTTTCATCCATCTCATCAGAACTGATTCAAATGTATTCTTTTTAATGGCTGAGTAATACTCCATTGTGTATATGTACCACAGCTTTCTTATCCATTCATCTACTGATGGACATCTAGGTTGTTTCCATGTCCTGGCTATTATAAACAGTGCTGCAATGAACATTGGGGTACATGTGTCTCTTTCAATTCTGGTTTCCTCTGTGTGTATGCCCAACAGTGGGATTGCTGGGTTATAAGGCATTTCTATTTGCAATTTTTAAAGGAATCTCCACACTGTTCTCCATAGTGGCTGTACTACTTTGCATTCCCACCAACAGTGTAGGAGGATTCCCTTCTCTCCACATCCTCTCCAGCATTTATTGCTTGCAGATTTTTGGATCGCAGACATTCTGACTGGTGTGAAGTGGTACCTCATTGTGGTTTTGATTTGCATTTCTCTAATAATGAGTGATGTTGAGCATCTTTTCATGTGGTTGTTGGCCATCCGTATGTCTTCTTTGGAGAAATGTCTATTTAGTTCTTTGGCCCATTTTTTTATTGGGTCGTTTATTTTTCTGGAATTGAGCTGCAGGAGTTGCTTGTATATTTTTGAGATTAGTTGTTTGTCAGTTGCTTCATTTGCTATTATTTTCTCCCATTCGGAAGGCTGTCTTTTCACTTTGCTTATGTTTTCCTTTGTTGTGCAGAAGCTTTTAATTTTAATTAGATCCCATTTGTTTATTTTTGCTTTTATTTCCAGAATTCTGGGAGGTGGATCACAGAGGATCCTGCTGTGGTTTATGTCGGAGAGTGTTTTGCCTATGTTCTCCTCTATGAGTTTTATAGTTTCTGGTCTTACATTTAGATCTTTAATCCATTTTGAGTTTATTTTTGTGTGCGGTGTTAGAAAGTGATCTAGTTTCATTCTTTTACAAGTGGATGACCAGTTTTCCCAGCACCACTTGTTAAAGAGATTGTCTTTACTCCATTGTATATTCTGGCCTCCTTTGTCAAAGATAAGGTGTCCATATGTGTGTGGATTTATCTCTGGGCTTTCTATTTTGTTCCATTGATCTATATGTCTGTCTTTGTGCCAATACCATACTGTCTTGATGACTGTGGCTTTGTAGTAGAGCCTGAAGTCAGGCAAATTGATTCCTCCAGTTCCATTCTTCTTTCTCAAGATTGCTTTGGCTATTCGTGGTTTTTTGTATTTCCATACAAATCTTGAAATTATTTGTTCTAGTTCTGTGAAAAATATCGCCGGTATCTTGATAGGGATTGCATTGAATTTGTAAATTGCTTTGGGTAATATACTCATTTTCACTATATTGATTCTTCCAATCCATGAGCATGGTATATTTCTCCATCTATTAGTGTCCTCTTTGATTTCTTTCATCAGTGTTTTATAGTTTTCTGTATATAGGTCTTTAGTTTCTTTAGGTAGATATATTCCTAAGTATTTTATTCTTTTTGTTGCAATGGTGAATGGAATTGTTTCCTTAATTTCTTCTTCTACTTTCTCATTATTAGTGTATGGGAATGCAAGGGATTTCTGTGTGTTGATTTTATATCATGCAACTTTACTATATTCATTAATTAGCTCTAGTAATTTTCTGGTAGAGTCTTTAGTGTTTTCTATGTAGAGGATCATGTCATCTGCAAACAGTGAGAGTTTTACTTCTTCTTTTCCAATTTGGATTCCTTTTATTTCTTTTTCTGCTCTGATTGCTGTGGCTAAAACTTCCAGAACTATGTTGAATAGTAGTGGTGAAAGTGGGCACCCTTGTCTTGTTCCTGACTTAAGGGGAAATGCTTTCAATTTTTCACCATTGAGGATAATGTTTGCTGTGGGTTTGTCATATATAGCTTTTATTATATTGAGGTATGTTCCTTCTATTCCTGCTGTTCCTCCTATTCCTGGTCAGAGTTTTTATCATAAATGGATGTTGAATTTTGTCAAAGGCCTTCTCTGCATCTATTGAGATAATCATATGGTTTTTATTTTTCAATTTGTTAATGTGGTGAATTACATTGATTGATTTGCGGATGTTGAAGAATCCTTGCATCCCTGGGATAAAGCCCACTTGATCATGGTGTACGATCTTTTTAATGTGTTGTTGGATTCTGATTGCTAGAATTTTGTTGAGGATTTTTGCATCTATGTTCATCAGTGATATTGGCCTGTAGTTTTCCTTTTTTGTAGTATCTTTGTCAGGTTTTGGTATTAGGGTGATGGTGGCCTCATAGAATGAGTTTGGAAGTTTCCCTTCCTCTGCAATTTTCTGGAAGAGTTTGAGTAGGATAGGTGTTAACTCTTCTCGAAATTTTTGGTAGAATTCAGCTGTGAAGCCGTCTGGACCTGGGCTTTTGTTTGCTGGAAGATTTCTGATTACAGTTTCAATTTCCGTGCTTGTGATGGGTCTGTTAAGATTGTCTATTTCTTCCTGGTTTAGTTTTGGAAAATTGTATTTTTCTAAGAATTTGTCCATTTCTTCCAGGTTGTCCATTTTATTGGCATATAATTGCTGATAGTAGTCTCTTATGATCCTTTGTATTTCTGTGTTGTCTGTTGTGATCTCTCCATTTTCATTTCTAATTTTATTGATTTGATTTTTCTCTCTTTGCTTCTTGATGAGTCTGGCTAATGGTCTGTCAATTTTATTTATCCTTTCAAAGAACCAGCTTTTGGCTTTGTTGATTTTTGCTATGGTCTCTTTTGTTTCTTTTGCATTTATTTCTGCCCTAATTTTTAAGATTTCTTTCCTTCTGCTAACTCTGGGGTTCTCTAATTCTTCCTTTTCTAGTTGCTTTAGGTGTAGAGTTAGGTTATTTATTTGACTTTTTTCTTGTTTCTTGAGGTATGCCTGTATTGCTATGAACTTTCGTCTTAGCACTGCTTTTATAGTGTCCCACAGGTTTTGGGTTGTTGTGTTTTCATTTTCATTCATTTCTATGCATATTTTGATTTCTTTTTTGATTTCTTCTGTGATTTGTTGGTTATTCAGAAGCGTGTTGTTCAGCCTCCATATGTTGGAATTTTTAATAGGTTTCCTCCTGTAATTGAGATCTAATCTTAGTGCATTATGGTCAGAAAAGATGCTTGGAATGATTTTGATTTTTTTGAATTCATCAAGGTTATATTTATGGCTCAGGATGTGATCTATCCTCGAGAAGGTTCCATGAGCACTTGAGAAAAAGGTGAAATTCATTGTTTTGGGGTGAAATGTCCTATAGATATCAATTAGGTCTAACTGGTCTAATGTATCATTTAAAGTTTGCGTTTCTTTGTTAATTTTCTGTTTAGTTGACCTGTCCATATGTGTGAGTGGGGTATTAAAGTCTCCCACTATTATTGTGTTGTTGTTAATTTCCTCTTTCATACTTGTTGGCATTTGTCCTACATATTGCGGTGCTCCTATATTGGGTGCATATATATTTATAATTGTTATATCTTCTTCTTGGATTGATCCTTTGATCATTATGTAGTGGCCTTCTTTGTCTCTTTTCACAGCCTTTGTTTTAAAGTCTATTTTATCGGATATGAGTATTGCCACTCCTGCTTTCTTTTGGTCTCTATTTGCATGGAATATCTTTTTCCAACCCTTCACTTTCAGTCTGTATGTGTCCCTTGTTTTGAGGTGGGTCTCTTGTAAGCAGCATATAGAGGGTTCTTGTTTTTGTATCCAATCGGCCAGTCTTTGCCTTTTGGTTGGGGCATTCAATCCATTTACGTTTAAGGTAATTATTGATAAGTATGATCCCGTTGCCATTTATTTTATTATTTTGGGTTCGGATTTATACTCCCTTTTTGTGTTTCCTGTCTAGAGAATATCCTTTAGAATTTGTTGGAGAGCTGGTTTGGTGGTGCTGAATTCTCTCAGCTTTTGCTTGTCTGTAAAGCTTTTGATTTCTCCTTCGTATTTGAATGAGATCCTTGCTGGGTATAGTAATCTGGGCTGTAGGTTGTTTTCTTTCATCACTTTAAGTATGTCTTGCCAATCCCTCCTGGCCTGAAGAGTTTCTATTGAGAGATCAGCTGTTATCCTTATGGGAATCCCCTTGTGTGTTATTTGTTGTTTTTCCCTTGCTGCTTTTAATAGTTGTTCTTTGTGTTTGATCTTTGTTAATTTGATTAATATGTGTCTTGGGGTGTTTCGCCTTGGGTTTATCCTATTTGGGACTCTCTGGGTTTCTTGGACTTGGGTGATTATTTCCTTCCCATTTTAGGGAAGTTTTCAACTATTATTTCCTCAAGGATTTTCTCATGGTCTTTCTTTTTGTCTTCTTCTTCTGGGACTCCTATAATTCGAATGTTGGAGCGTTTCATATTGTCCTGGAGGTCTCTGAGATTGTCCTCATTTCTTTTAATTCGTTTTTCTTTTTCCCTCTCTGATTCATTTATTTCTACCATTCTGTCTTCTATTTCACTAATCCTATCTTCTGCCTCCGTTATTCTACTATTTGTTGCCTCCAGAGTGTTTCTGATCTCATTTATTGCATTATTCATTGTATATTGACTCTTTTTTATTTCTTCTAGGTCCTTGTTGAACCTTTCTTGCATCTTCTCAGTCCTTGTCTCTAGGGTATTTATCTGTGATTCCATTTTGACTTCAAGATTTTGGATCATTTTCACTATCAATATTCGGAATTCTTTCTCAGGTAGATTCCCTATCTCTTCCTCTTTTGTCTGGTTTGGTGGGCATTTCTCCTGCTCCTTTACCTGTTGGGTATTCCTCTGTCTCTTCATCTTGGTTATATTGCTGCATTTGGAATGGCCTTTTTGTATTCTGGTAATTTGTGGAGTTTTCTTTATTGTGGAGCTTCCTCACTGTGGGTGGGGTTGTATCAGTGGCTTGTCAAGGTTTCCTGGTTAGGGAAGCTTGTGTTGGAGGTCTGGTGGGTGGAGCTGGGTTTCTTCTCTCTGGAGTGCAGTGGAGTGACCAGTAATGGGTTATGAGACGTCTAAAGTTTTGGAGTAACTTTGAACTGCCTGTATATTGAAGCTCAGGGGTGTGTTCATGTGTTGCTGGAGAATTTGTGTGATATGTCTTGCTCTGGAACTTGTTGGCCCTTGGGTGGAGCTTTGTTTCAGTGTAGGTTTGGAGGCATTTGATGAGTTCCTATTGCTTAATGTTCCCTGAATTCAGGAGTTCTCTGATGTTCTCAAGCTTTGGACTTAAGCCTCCTGCTTCTGGTTTTCAGTTTTATTTTTATGGTGGTCTCTAGACTTCTCCATCTATACAGCACCAATGATATAGCATCTAGGCTAAAGATGAAAGGTTTCTCCACATTGAGGGGCACCCAGAGAGGTTCACTGGGTTACATGGAGAAGAGAAGAGGGAGGGGGTAGTTAGAGGTGACTGGGATGAGATGCGGTGAGATCAAAAGAGGAGAGAGCAAGCTAGTCAATAGTCACTTCCTTATGTGCGCTCCATAGTCTGGACCTCTCAGAGGTATTCACGGAGTTATACAGGGAAGAGGAGAGAGAGGAAGTAGACAGAGGTAGCCAGGAGGGTAAGAGAGAGGAATGAAGAGGAGAGAGACAGGTCCAGCCAGTAATCAGTTCCTTAGGTGCTCTCCACTATCTAGAACACATAGAGAATCACAGAGTTGGATATAGGAGAGATGGGGGGAGGGGAGAGACAGAGGCCACCTGGTGGAGAAAAAGGAGAGTCCAAAAGGAGGAGAGAGTGGTCAAGCCAGTAATCTCGCTGTCAGGTAAGATTGGGTTATGAAATGTACAAGATTGACAACAAAAACCGAAAAGCAAAGATTAAAAACCTAGAGTAGAAGTTAGATTTTCAAAAATACAATGTTAAAGAGACGAAGCAGAAGGAAGAAAGAGAAAAAGAGAAAAGATAAAAAAATAATAATAATATTAAGAAAAAGAAATAAGGAAAAAAATATATATAAGAAAAAAAAAAAACCAAGATTAAAAAAGAAATACCAACAACAACCATGCGAAGACTATATATGGTGTTTGCTTTAAAAAAGTAGAGTCTTTTTTTTTTGAAAAGTAATAGTTATAGAAATATAAAGTAGAGAAATAGAAGACTTAACAGTTTAAAAAAAAGTTTGAGAAAAAAAGAAAAAAAAAGGCAAAAAAAAAAAACAGAAAAAAAAAGCAAACAAAAAAAAAAAAAGGAAATGATTGTAAAAATTGTGAAGATATATCTGGCCCTTCTCTGATGTTGTGGGACGTGTTGGTCACTTCCAAGGCATTTCCCTCTGTTTAACTTCTGTTTGCTGGTCTCTTCAGGGTCTGAATTCCGTCCTGACACATGGGGGCGGTGGTGGACACTTTTTTTTTTTTTTTTTAGGCTCACTAGTTCAGTCGCGCTGTGTGTGGGGGGGGGATGTTGCAAACAAATAGCACTGTCGTGGGCACACAGCGTCTCAACCCCGCTGGGCCTGTCTCCCCCCACGACGCACAAACCGCTCCGGCTCCACGGAGTTCAGCCAGGAACCATCCAAGGCCGGCCCCAGGCTTCGCGCACCTCCCTGGTCCAAGCCGCTCGGTTTTGGCGCCCAGGTAACCCTCAGAGGCACAAACTTGTTTGGGATTGCGCTCTGCGCCCCTCCCGGGTCCGAGCAGCTCGGGAGCTTGGCGAGCGCGGTCGCCGGGACTTGTCCCCTTCTCTGTTTCTACTGCTCAGTTTTCTGGGTGTACTGCTGGCGCTCCTTGTGAGGCGGATGGTGACTGTCCTGCATCCCCTGAAGTCTCCGCTAAGAAGCCTGCCTGCCGCTTTTTAGGTAGTCTCTCCGGGGCTGCGATTGCCCCTTTCCAGCCCTTACAGCTCCGGCTGCCTGTCCCCGGCGGGGGATGGTCTGCAGCCGGCTATTTCCGTTCCGTCCTTTGTTCTGTGCGCAGTCCTGGCGGGGTCTTATGTTCCAGCTTTTCGCGTGGTAGCTATCCCCCAGCCTGGTTTGCTCGCCCAAGTTCGATCGCTCTGGTTACGTGTGGGGCGTTTCTGCCCGCTTCTTACCGATCACGGCAGCCTGCGTCTCCCGCGCTTCCCTGCCCTGCCCCAACTTGCTAGCGGCGGCTGCAGGCGTCTGCGCGGCTTTTCCACTGGGGGAGTTACTGTTGGGCTTGTAATCTGTTGGTTTTAATTATTTATTCGTTTTTCCTTCCTGTTATGTTGCCCTCTGTGTTTCCAAGGCTCGCCTTAGACTCGGCAGGTAGAGTGTTTCCTTGTGTTTGGAAACCTCTCTTCTTAGAATTCCCTTCCCGGGACGGGCTTCCCTTCCCGGGACGGAGCTCCCTCCCCACCTCCTTTGTCTCTTTTCTCGTCTTTTATATTTTTTCCTACCTGTTTTTGAAGACAATGATCTGCTTTTCCGGTTGCCTGATGTCCTCTGCCTGCATTCAGAGGTTGTTTTGTGGAGTTTGCTCCGCGTTGAAATGATCTTTTGAGGAATTTGTGAGGGAGAAAGTGGTCTTCCCTTCCTATTCCTCCGCCATCTTCCCAATGCATTTTTCTTATGGAAATGTTTGTCTTAAGCTGTGTTAATGTACTATGCATTTACCCCAGACTCTGTCTTCAGGTTGGTTCCATCTAATAGCTCAGAACTTACTTGCCAAACCAGTATGTTATACTCAGATATTGTTCCCCTAAATTATGTAAATGAAACTATATGTATGGTAATCTGCCCTTGTATAAGATTCAAGTCAATCGTTTTATGGCCTGGGATGAATCAATGCATCTTATGGATGAGGAACCTGGTGCCCTTCTGAGTTTTAAGACATTCCTTTCTTTCATTAACAGACTGTTAGTGACTATATAACATCCAGCTGAAGACTAGCATGGGGGGTATTCTTTCTGTCCCCTTCTGATGCCTATGTCAGAAGCTTTCTCTATCTCCTTTATACTTTAATAAAACTTTATTACACAAAAGCTCTGAGTGATCAAGCCTTGTCTCTGGCCCCAGATTGAATTCTTCTCCTCTGGAAGCTAAGAATCTCGGCATCTTTTCATTCAGCAAAAACCTTTCAGAAGTCGTGAGAAAGAAGAATGGAGCTAGAGGAATCAAGCTTCCTGACTTCAGATTATACTACAAAGCTACAGTCATCAAGACAGTATGCTACTGGCACAAAAACAGAAATATAGACCAATGGAACAAGATCAAAAGCCCAAGAGTAAACCCATGCACCTATGGGCACCTTATTTTTGACAAAGGAGGCAAGAATATACAATGGGGCAAAGATAGTCTCTTAAATAAATGGTGCTGGGAAAACTGGACAGCTACATGTCAAAGAATGAAATTAGAACACTTCCTAACACCATACACAAAGATAAACTCAAAATGGATTAAAGACCTAAATGTAAGATGAGAAACTGTAAACCTCTTAGAGGAAAACATGGGCAGAACACTCCATGGCATAAATCAAAGCAAGAGTCTCTGTGACTCACCTCCTAGAGTAATGGAAATAAACACAAGAGTAAAGAAGTGGGACCTGATTAAACTTAAAAGCTTTTGCACAGCAAAGAAAAGTATAAGCAAGGTGAAAAGACAACCCTCAGAATTGTAGAAAATAAGTGCAAATGAAACAATAGACAAAGGAATAATTTCCAAAATATACAAGTAGCTCATACAATTCAATGCCAGAAAAACAAACAGCCCAATCAAAAAGCGGGAAAAAGACCTAAACAGACATTTCTCCAGAAAACATATACAGATGTCTAACAAATACATGAAAAGATGCTCAACATTACTTATTATTAGGGAAATGCAAATCAAAACTACAATGACATATCCCCTCACACCAGTCAGCATGGTCATCATCAAAAAGTCTACAAACAATAAATGCTGGAGAGGGTGTGGAGAAAAGGGAAAATTCTTGCACTGTTGGTGGGAATGTAAATTGATACAGCCACTATGGAAGACAGTATGGAGATTCCTTTAAGAAACTAGGAATAAAACCACCATTTGACCCAGCAATTCCACTTCAATGCATATGCTCTGAAGAAGCTAAAATTTAAATAGACACATGTATCCCATTGTTCATTGCAGCACTATTTACAACATCTAGAACATGGAAGCAACCTGAATGTCCATTGACAGATAAATGGATAAAGATGTTTTGGTACACATACACAATGGAATATTACTCATTCATAAAAAGGAACACATTTGAGTCAGTTCCAATGAGTTGGATGAACTTAGAACCTATTATACAGAGTGAAGTCAGTCAGAAAGAGAATGATAAATATCGCATTCTAATGCATATATGAATCACTGACACTTACCTAGAGCCAGACACTTGGAATGTGAAGTCAAGTGGGCCTTAGGAAGCATCACTACAAACAAAGCTAGTGGAGGTGGTGGAATTCCAGTTGAGCTGTTTCAAATCCTAAAAGATGATTCTGTGAAAGTGCTGCAATCAATATGCCAGCAAATTTGAAAAACTCAGCAGTGGCCACAGGACTGGAAAAGGTCAGTTTTCACTCTAATCCCAAAGAAAGGCAAGGCCAAAAAATGTTCAAACTACCGCACAATTGCACTCATCTCACACACTAGTAAAGTAATGCTCAAAATTCTCCAAGCCAGGCTTCAGCATTATATGAACGGTGAACTTCCAGATGTTCAAGCAGGTTTTAGAAAAGGCAGAGGAACCAGAGATCAAATTGCCAACATCCGCTGGATCATGGAAAAAGCAAGAGAGTTCCAGAAAAACATCTATTTCTGCTTTATTGACTATGCCAAAGCTTGGACTGTGTGGATCACAATAAACCGTGGAAAATTCTGAAAGAGATGGGAATACCAGACCACCTGATCTGCCTCTTGAGAAACCTATATGCAGGTCAGGAAGCAACAGTTAAAACTGGACATGGAACAACAGACTGGTTCCAAATAGGAAAAGGAGTATGTCAAGGCTGTATATTGTCACCCTGCTTATTTAACTTATATACAGAGCACATCATGAGAAATGCTGGGCTGGAGGAAGCACAAGCTGGAATCAAGTTTGCTGGGATAAATATCAATAACCTCAGATATGCAGATGACACCACCCTTAGGACAGAAAATGAAGCAGAACTAAAGAGCTTGATGAAAGTGAAAGAGGAGAGTGGAAAAAGTTGGCTTAAATCTCAACATCAAAAAACTGAGATTAGGGCATCTGGTCCCATCACTTCATGGCAAATAGATTGGGAAGCAGTGGAAACAGTGGCTGACTTTATTTTGGGGGCTCCATAATCACTGCAGACGGTGACTGCAGCTATGAAATTAAAAGACGCTCCCTCCTTGGAAGGAACGTTATGACCAACATAGACAGCATATTAAAAAAAAAAAAAAAGCAGAGACATTACTTTGTCTACAAAAGTCCATCTCATCAAGGCTATGGTTTTTCCAGTAGTCATGTATGGAGTAAGAGCTGGACTATAAAGAAAGCTGAATGCCGAAGAATTGATGCTTTTGAACTGTGGCATTGGAGAAGACTCTTGAGAGTCCCTTGGGCTGCAAGGAGATCCGACCAGTTCATCCTAAAGGAGATCAGTCCTGGGTGTTCATTGGAAGGACTGATGTTGAAGCTGTAACTCCAACACTTTGGCCACCTGATGCAAAGAGCTGACTCATTTGAGAAGACTCTTATGCTGGGAAAGATTGAGGGCAGGAGGAGAAGGGGACGACAGAGGATGAGATGGTTGCATGGCATCACCGATCAATGGACATGGGTTTGGGTAGACTCCAGCAGTTGGTGATGGATAGGGAGGGCTGGCGTGCTGAGGTTCATGGGGTCACAAAGAGTCGGACACGACTGAGTGACTGAACTGAACTGAACTGAAGGCATATATACGGAATCTAGAAAAAAATGGTACTGAAGAATTTATTTACAGGGCAGCAATGGAGAAACTTCCCTGGTGGCTCAGATGGCAAAGCGTCTGTCTACAATGCGGGACACCCGGGTTTGATCCCTGGGTTGGGAACATCCCCTGGAGAAGGAAATGGCAATCCACTCCAGGACTATTGCCTGGAAAATCGCACGGACAGAGGAGTCTGCTTAGGCTACAGTCCATGGGGTTGCAGAGTCAGACACGACTGAGGGATTTCACTATATCACTATATATAATGGAGAAACAGAGATGGAGAATAGACTTCTGGAGATGGGGAGACGGGAAGAGAGGTTGAAATGTATGGAAAGAGTAACATGGAATCTTACATTACCATATGTAAAATAGATAGCCAACGGGAATTTGCTGTATGTCTCAGTAAAGTCAAACAGGGCCTCTGTATCAACCTAGAGGTGTGGCATGGGGAGGAAGATGGGAGGGAGGTTCAAAAGGGTTGTGATATATGTATGTCTATTACTGATTCCTGTTGAGGTTTGACAGAAAGCAAGAAAATTCTGTAAAGCAATTATACGTCAATAAAAAAAAAAAATAGCAGGGCAAACAACACATGTTAACAAAAAGAAATATCTCAGCTTTGTTAAACAATATTTTCCTTAAATATGTGTTTAAAAAGTTTGATTGCACAATATTTGCACAAATGCTTGAGTAAAATCACAAATATGCTTTGAGTAATAATTGGATGCTGCTAAATCATATATCCTTCAGTTTAGTAACAGAAGCAATTTTACTAACCCTGAGGCCTGTTAAGAATTGATACTTGCAGTATGAATGTATGTAACTGAAGATCCATCTATTATTTTCACATATTCTTTTTCCACTAATACATTTATTCAATAATTATTTGCTATGTTCCTATTCTAAGACTGATATTATGCTAAGAATGTAAAATTACCCTAGTTTTATAGTATAGGCTAGGAAACCTTTACTGATCTTGAGAAGGGGTGGTAAATTCTTACCTAAAATGTTTATTTGATACTCTTTTTAACTACTGTCATCAGTTTTAAGCTCAAACTATTGAAACCATATTTACCTTCTAATTTATCCAAAATAGCATTCAGAAACAGTTGGAAAACCCCAGAATCTTGGATGGTTTTCCATTTTTCCTCACACAAATTCAAATAACTGGCATGAGTACAAATGTTTACTGCTGAGTACAGTGTGTCACTGAGCAAATTACTGAGCCATGGCTACATATTACAGCTTCTCAAAAACAAAATCATATTATTATTTCCTTGAGAAATCCATAGCATTTATGATGATCATAATTCTTTTTAGTAGTATTACCACATACATATACGCTAATGGCTATACACATAGACACAAAAATGATAGTGCTTGTAGATGAGCTGAAGTTTTCATTGTGTCAAAGACAATTGGTAGCCACAAAAAGCTAGGCTATAATAGGATATGTACCCTTTAGAAATAAATCAATGCAATGTGTGTTAGCAGTGCTTTCCCCATGCTGGTTTTAGGGCACTAAAGCAAAATTAGAGCTCTTAAATTATTGCAGATAGAGAGCAACAACAACACTAATAGCATCTCTTCCCTATGAAAGCTTAATTTCTCAAAGGCAGAGTTTTTTGGTTTAGCCTTAAAATAAAAATAAATAATTTTGATTCTTCAGGCAATGACCTCTGAAAAGCAATACTGGAGTCACAGAAGGCAACTCTATTAAAAATACCAATTGGGCTAATAGCCTGCTCTGTGTCATGTGAAGTAGCGCTTTGTGAATTGAATTTCTCTGCTGATATTTTTAGCTCAGTCCATCACTTAAGGATCATTCATCTCTTAAACCAATGCAGTTTCCATTTTCTATCTGAGCCTAGAAATCAATTGAAAGTGATTGAAAAGACTAGAAATGCTATTTGTGCCTATAGAAGCCTCTCAGCAGTTTTGCCAAACAGTAAAGAAGGCCTTCAATAGCCTGATCTTGTCCTACGTAGCCAGTAGTTCCCAACAAGTCCCCACTTTAATAATTTATTGCAGTCAGACTGATCTCTTTGCAGTCCTCCACATGGCAGATAAATTCTTATTCTTCTACTTTTCTGTTCCCCAATGTCCCTTTGTCTAACTTTCTGTTAGTGTAGAGACAGTGTATTGATGTACTTAACAGCATTCACCCCTAATCCGGACAGCCTTCATTTGAACTTTAAGGCTGCCACTCACCATATTTTGGCAGTCACCTGTTTTGAGACTTCCATATCTGCAATCCAGAGTTAGTAATATTACTTTCTTTTAAATTTGCTATGAAAACTAAATCATACAATCTATGAGAACACTTAAAAATAAGACATAGTACACTGTAAATGTTATATGAGAGTTTATTCAATTATTAGTGCAAATTATCTATCTTCCAAATGCTATTAAATATTTTTGTCTAAATACTCTAACCCATTCAGATTTTGACTTCTGAATTTCTAAAGCACTTTGACAATACCACACACATGTACTTAGTGGTTTGCTAATTGTTTCATATATTTCATCACTATTTATGCAAAGATATTATTAGCAATTTAAGTAAATTTTCTTTCATTTCTACATCTACTAAAATTATCCCTGTGCTAGAAAAATAATAGACATAATTTATTAGTTGATTGATTTATAAAATCCAGTTTATAAATTGAAAACTATATTCCATTGTTAAAGACTAGAAAATGTCAACTCTATGACTTTTGATGCCCCAAAGCTGTTAAGTCCATTGGAACTTCTATGGCAAAAAACTCTATTTTGAATTAAATTATTCCATTTTTCAATATTTATATTTTTGAACTTGTATTCTCCATGTACTCACACATAATGTACATTATTTTCTTTAAATAATATTAATAACAGCTGTTTCAATGTTCTTTTATGCTAATTTTGAGACTATATCATTTTCTGATATATTTTTATTGATTAATATACTTCCTTATAGATTATATCATTATACTTCCTGAACTAGTAGTAAGAAATTGTGGTTATTATGCTGTTAATGTGTATTGTTATTATATATATGTTTCAGTTAATAAACTGATATCTGTTCTCCTCATTAGAGTGTTGTTACTTTTAGTTTCTTCTTAGACTGCAGGAAGCTGGTTTTATTAATAAAACATTGTTTGCATTCTTCATCAAACCAACCGACTGGGACAATCTGCACTCTTATAAGTTTTTGTAATTGATCATAAGTTGGAGGTCACAGGAAAAACAACTAACCTGAAATCCAAGGACAAACAAGTGTCTGCAGTGAAAGACAGGAGGTGAGTATTTACACACCTGGGAAAATGAGGCCAGACAGTAGTAAGAATTCAGGTAAGAATGTAGTGTGTTGGTCAACAAAAGAATATAGAAATCACAGAGGCCACAGACATAAGGGAAATACACACTCAGATTCTACTCCACGAAACTCACAGGAGCTCACAAAAAAACACTGGTGACAGAGTTACTTAGAGCCATTTGTGCTTCATGTCTTGGGAGAGGAGTACCTGTAGCTATGGAAAAGCAATGCCACTCCCCACATTCTCTCTCCCTTTTCTCCCCTAGAGACAAATATGTAGAGAGGAAAGGGGGAAGGGAACACTTTTCCCTACAGGTACAGGTAAAAATCCTTTGCATGTGGGGAAAAGTAACAGAAAACCATTCTCTATATCTGGTAAATATGAAGAAATGTATGCTAACTTCAGAACTACAGCTGAGCAATGGGTAAAAATGCTGAAATGATCACACTTATGAGGAGGTACACTCAGAAACACAATGCTTGATTAAGACTGAAACTTTGCCACAATAGAGACTACTTCTCTTCACCATTAGGGTAAAGACATTGAATAACAAGCAACAATGTAATACTGCAGGGGGACTTACTAGAGTATGTAAATTTTCTTAAAGTGCACCAAAAAGAAAAAATATAATGCTTACTAGAAAGCAGACGTTACAAAAAATCCTTCGTCAAACTAATACACATGACAAACACAAGGTATCACAAAAATAATTCAAGACTTGAAATACGCTATAGGAACCATACCAACAACAAACCCTAAACACAGATAAAACCTTAAATAGAGACAAATATAACACCAAAAGTCTAATAGAAGGAAAACTAATCCATTTCATGAAATAAAGTATTGTTGTCAAACAAAAAAAAAAAAGTCCTATGCCTTTTTATTGTCTTGCAATAGGTGCTTTACATAGGTACACAATTCTTAGCAAAATGTTGAATAATAGAAAAAATGTGGAAAAATGAACCATAATACTACAACCAGCATAACTAAACTCCAATATGTTGGAACTATCAAGAAAGGGAAATCTTGAAATAGCTATAACAATGTGTTAAAGATCTCATGTTTAAAATGTGTAACATGAAAAGCCACATGTATTATTTCAAGAGAGAGATAGGAAATATAAGAAAGAATCAGAGAAAAATTCTACAAATAAAACATAGAAACAGACATGTAAAATGCATTCAGTGGGCTTATCAGTAGACCAATACAGCCAAGAGAAAATAGTGAAATAGTGAAACAGATAATATAAATTTCCTAAAGTGAAACACAAAGAAAAAAATAAAGCATTGATTAGAGTACTCACTCATGATCTCTAGAGCCATTGATGACAAAGAGATCATTTCTCCAAGAAGATAAAACAGTCCTGAATATACCCGAATTTTAAAAACAGCACACATATCTATGAAATAAAAAACAAAGTGAATGAACCAATAAGTTAATAATAACAGGTACTTTATTAATAATAAGTTAATAATAACAGGTACTTAATAACAGGTAACAGGGCAACATAAAGTATACAGCAAAATAAATTTTTATTCTTGAATCAATAATGTTGTTATTGGTTTTTTTTTTTAGTATAACCATGAGTCACTTATTAATTTCCTTGTAATTTCTCCAATATCTCTACTTCATAACCCTGTAGACTTATTCTATAATGCAAGAAAATAGAGAAACTTTTAAATTCCTATTATTTATATCTATTAGTCACTGGTGTGGAGGGGGTTGATGAAAAGGAAGGAGTAGAAGAACTCAGTTTTCTATTTGGTTTTGATAAAGCACAATTCAATAAAACCATTAGGTAATTTTAACATACTGTTTAATCAATGTTATTAACATTAATGTATTTCATTTCTTTCCTAAGAAAAATTTGATCCAAGAAAATATTTTCTTTGGTGCTTTTAACTCTCTTTAAATCTCTGCTTTAAAGTACCTCGTGTCACTGAACTGCCACTGGCCTGGCCAAGAACACTCACTCTTCCTGGCAGACTTTTCTGACACCATTATTCTCCTCCAATTTTTACAACATTCATGTATATAGGGATAAATAGCCAGGCTAAGCTGACAGGTGAACATGAAAAATATATAATGTGGAATCAGTGTTTCCTAAGAACTCATAATCTAACTCAAAATTAATGGTTATTCAAGAAAGGAATCAGTAAAACCACAACAAAGAAGATGGGAATTAAGATATGTCTTTTATCTAAGTAGAGAAAAGAATATTTAGGAAGCATGATTAAAACAAGCAGGATGGGGAGTGGCAGAGGGAGTGTAGCAATGAAAAGCCAACAGAAATAATGGAGACTTGTTATATTAATTACAGGGTAAAAAGTATGAGATTTTTCTGAAACATTATTGAGTATCATATGGAGAAAAAATTAAGATCTTAGCAATTTTATTATCAAAGGATCTTCATTTTTGTAGCTAGTTAGTATTATTTATAAGGTTTGTCAGTGGGTACTAACTGCTATTCTCTGATGTGTTGGTTTTCATAAACAGTGATTTCAATAGGTAGACAAAGAATGGAATTGCATATATGAGAAAATAATCTAGATTTTGTTATACCCATCAACATAGAATTAAAAGAATAGTCATTGTACAAAAGACCTAAACAGACTTTTCTCCAAAGAAGATTATATAGATGGCTAATAAACCGAAAAATATACTCGACATCACTCATTATTAGACAAATGCAAATCAAAACTACAATGAAATATCACTTCACATAGGTCAGAATGGTCATTACCAAAATATCTACAAACAGTAAATGCTGGAGAGGGTATGGAGAAAAGGGAACTCTCTTGCACTGTTGGTGGGAATGCAACTTGATACAGCCACTATGGAGAACAGTATGGAGATTCCTTAAAAAACTAGGAACAAAACTGACATATGACCCAGCAACCCCACTACTAGGTATATACCCTGAGAAAAACAAAATTGAAAAAGATACATGTAACCCAAAGTTCATTTCAGCTCTATTTACAATAGCTAGGACATGGAAGCAACCTAGATGTCTATCAACAGATGAATGGATAAAGCAGCTGAAGGAAATATACACAATGGAATATTACTCAGTCAAAAAAGGAATGTATTTGAGTCAGTTCTAATGAGGTGGATGAACCTAGAGCCTATTATACAGAGTGAAGTAAGTCAGAAAGAAAAAAATAAGTATCGTATACTAACATATATATATGGAATCTAGAATGCTGGAAATTTCTAGATTTTCATATGAACCTACTTGCAGGGCAGAAATGGAGACACAGACACTGAGAACAGACTTATGGACCCAGCTAGGGAGGGAAAAATAAGGTGGGAGGTATGGAGAGAGTAACATGGAAACATATATTACCATATGTAAAATAGATAGGCAATGGGAATTTGCTGTATGACTCAAGGAACACAAACCAGGACTCGGTAGCAACCTAGAGGGGTGAGATGGGGAAGGAGGTGGGAGGATATTCAGGTGGGAGGGAATTTGGGTAAACCTATGGCTGATTCATGTTGATATTTGGTAAAAACCAATGAAATACCTGTATGCAGGTCAGGAAGCAACAGCTAGAACTGGACATGGAACAACAGACTAGTTCCAAATAGGAAAAGGAGTACGTCAAGGCTATATATTCTCACCCTGCTTATTTAACTTACATACAGAGCACATCATGAGAAATGCTGGGCTGGAGGAAGCACAGCTGGAATCAAGATTGCTAGGAGAAATATCAATAACCTCAGATATGAAGATGACACCACAATTAGGGCAGAAAGTGAAGAACTAAAGAGCCTCTTGATGAAAGTAAAAGAGGAGAGTGAAAAAGTTGGCTTAAAGCTCAACATTCAGAAAACTAAGATCATGGCATTAGGTTCCATCACTTCATGGCAAATAGATGGGGAAACAGTGGACACAGTGGCTGCTTTATTTTGGGGGGCTCCAAAATCACTGCAGATGGTGACTGCAGCCATGAAATTAAAAGACACTTACTCCTTGAAAGAAAAGTTATGACCAACCTAGATAGAATATTTAAAAGCAGAAACAGTATTTTGTCCATAAAGATCTGTCTAGTCAAGGCTATGGTTTTTCCAGTAGTCATTAATGGATATGAGAGTTGGACTATAAAAAGAGCTGAATGCTGAAGAATTGTTGCTTTTGAACTGTGGTGTTGGAGAAGATTCTTGAGAGTCCCTGGACTGCAAGGAGATCCAAACAGTCCATCCTAAAGGAGATCAGTCCTGGGTGTTCACTGGAAGGTCTGATGTTGAAGCTGAAACTCCAATACTTTGGCCACCTGATGTGGAGACCAAACTCATTTGAAAAGACCCTCATGCTGGAAAAGATTGAGGGCAGGAGGAGAAGGGAACAACAGAGGATAAGATGGTTGGATGGCATCACTGACTCAATGGACATGGGTTTGGGTAGATTCCGGGAGTTGGTGATGGACAGGGAGGACTGGGGTGCTGCAGTTCATGGGGTCGTGAAGAGTCAGACACGACTGAATGACTGAACTGAACTGAACTGAATGCTATTCTGTAAACAATTATCCTTCAATTAAAAATAAATATAATTTTTTCATGTGTTTGTTAGCCATCCATATGTCTTCCTTGGAGAAATGTCTATTTAGTTCCTTGGTCCATTTTTTGATTGGGTCTTTTATTTTTCTGGAATTGAGCTGCATAAGTTGCTTGTATATTTTTGAGATTAGTTGTTTGTCAGTTGCTTCATTTGCTATTATTTTCTCCCATTCCGAAGGCTGTCTTTTCACCTTGCTTATAGTTTCCTTTGTTGTGCAGAAGCTTTTAATTTTAATTAGATCCCATTTGTTTATTTTTGCTTTTATTTCCAGTATTATGGGAGGTGGATCATAGAGGATCCTGCTGTGATTTATGTCAGAGAGTGTTTTGCTCAACATCACTCATTATCAGACAAATGCAAATCATGACCACAATGAGGTACCATTTCACACCAGTCAGAATGTCTGCGATCCAAAAGTCTACAAGCAATAAATGCTGGAGAGGGTGTGGAGAAAAGGGAACCCTCTTACACTGTTGGTGGGAATGCAAACTAATACAGCCACTATGGAGAACAGTGTGGAGAGTCCTTAAAAAATTGGAAATAGAACTGCCTTATGACCCAGCAATCCCACTGCTGGGCATACACAGCGAGGAAACCAGAATTGAAAGAGACACATGTACCCCAATGTTCATCGCAGCAGTTTATAATAGCCAGGACATGGAAGCAACCTAGATGTCCATCAGCAGATGAATGGATAAGAAAGCTGTAGTACATATGCACAATGGAGTATTACTCAGCCATGAAAAAGAATACATTTGAATCAGTTCTAATGAGGTGGACGAAACTGGAGCTGATTATACAGAGTGAAGTAAGCCAGAAAAAAAAAAAAAAACACCAATACAGTATACTATCACATATATATGGAATTTAGAAAGATGGTAATGATAACCCTGTATGCGAGACAGCAAAAGAGACACAGATGTATAGAACGGACTTTTGGACTCTGAGAGAGAGGGAGAGGGTGGGATGATTTGGGAGAATGGCACTGAAGCATGTATACTATCATGTAAGAAACGGATCGCCAGTCTATGTTTGATACAGGATACAGGATGTTTGGGGCTGGTGCATGGCGATGATCCAGAGAGATGATACGGGGTGGGAGGTGGGAGGGGGGTTCACGATTGGGAACTCATGTACACCCATGGTGGATTCATGTCAATGTATGGCAAAACCAATACAGTATTGTAAAGTAAAATAAAGTAAAAATTAAAATTAAAAAATAAATAGAATTTTTAAAAAGTATAGCCATTTTATTCAATAACCTGACTATTTTCATCCATTAAACGTAAATCAACGCTCACTAATTATTCAGTTCAGTTCAGTCGCTCAATCGTGTCCAACTCTTTGCGACCCCATGAATCTCAGCACACTAGGCCTCCCTGTCCATCACCAACTCCTGGAGTTCACTCAAACTTATGTCCATCAAGTCGGTGATGCCATCCAGCCATCTCATCCTCTGTCGTCCCCCTTTCCTCCTGCCCCCAATACCTCCCAGCATCAGAGTCTTTTCCAATGACTCAACTCTTCACATGAGGTGGCCAAAGTACTGGAGTTTCAGCTTTAGCATCATTCCTTCCAAAGAACACCCAGGGCAGTTCTCCTTCAGAATGGATTGGTTGGATCTCCTTGCAGTCCAAGGGACTCTCAAGAGTCTTCTCCAACAACACAGTTCAAAAGCATCAATTCTTCAGCCCTCAGCTTTCTTCACAGTCCAACTCTCACATCCGTACATGACCACTGGAAAAACCATAGCCTTGACTAGATGGACCTTTGCTGGCAAAGTAATGTCTCTGTTTTTCAATATGCTGTCTAGGTTGGTCATAACTTTTCTTTTAAGGAGTAAGCGTCTTTTAATTTTATGGCTGCAGTCACCATCTGCAATGATTTTGGAGCCCCCCAGAATAAAGTCTGACACTGTTTCCCCATCTATTTCCCATGAAGTGATGGGACCAGATGCCATGATCTTCGTTTTCTGAATGTTGAACTTTAAGCCAACTTTTTCACTCTCCTCTTTCACTTTCATCAAGAGGCGTTTTAGTTCCTCTTCACTCTCTGGCATAAGGGTGGTGTCATCTGCATATCTGAGGTGATTGATATTTTTCCCAGCAATCTTGATTCCAGCTGTGCTTCTTCCAGTCCAGTGTTTCTCATGATGTACTCTGCATATAAGTTAAATAAGCAGGGTGACAATATACAGCTTTGATGTACTCCTTTTCCTATTTGGAACCAGTCTGTTGTTCCATGTCCAGTTCTAACTGTTGCTTCTTGACCTGCATATAGGTTTCTCAAGAGACAGGTCAGGTGGTCTGGTATTATCTCTTCCAGAATTTTCCACAGTTTATTGGGATCCACACAGGTGACCCAAAACCTAAAAATCTAAGACACTGATCATATCTGTCTAAAATTTTATCTTACTTTATATTAATAACTTTTAGTCCAACACAAACCCAAACTGTCCTTATTGGAAACCAAATATTAATTAAAAATGAAAAAGATATTTCAGTGTGAGGTACATAATTATAATCTCATTAAAATCAAAGACTTCTCTTTTCTCCCAAGATTCAATTAATTAAATTATTTAACAGCTCTCTTTCGTTTGCAGTCATGAGCTGAATCACCAAACTACCTGGTAATAAATGTGCTAGGCATAAATGTTTTAAGCTCAAAGTACAAAGTGAACATGTTACAAAGTTACCAACTAATATATAATTTTCTGATTGGCAGTATTTCCTCATATAATGTCTACCACTCTGTTCATATTATTCTCTAAAAGTTTAGTTAAAATATTTTTAGATGATGTACTTAAATTATCTCTACAAAACTAACTTAGACTGTGAGATCTAGCAATTTGATATAAAAATCTTCCAAGGGCCATAGAAAAATTTATTTGTAAAGCATCTTCATAATGCTATCAAAATTCTTTTGATAAAAATTATTTAATCTTTGGATCATTGTGTATAACTTTTCACATAGGGGATTTAGATAATTATTTTCAGTTTCCTTATAATGACTTTATTCTAAACACCTGGATTAAGATTTTACCAATTTGTTAGTTCATTCATTCGTTCATTCTGCGTCTATGTTTGAAGCTGAGTATAGAGAAGTCCACATTACAGGTCTAGTCAACTAAATGATAAGGAAAAAAGTCCTGAATCATGGAATTGCACAAATAAATAAAATGTTACCAGAGAAGTAATATCTAGGGTCTGTTGAGACCAACTTATGGCCATTAATTTAGTTTGGGAGGAACTAACAAAGGAAGTTAAGATGTCAGTTAAATGGTCAAGCATTATTATTATTATTACTGGTGAGACTAACCTTTATAAAGGTTGCAAAGCAGGATGGCTTTTATATATACTTTCTAAAATTTTGCTTTTTCCTTAATGTTCAATCTTAACAAGATTTGCTTCTAAATAAATTCTCATAATCCACAAGCATAGAAACATTCTATATGAGAGTTCTTCATTGTAAATATATTTCTTCTTTACATGGAATCCAATATGGTACTTTGTCTAATAGACTATACAGTTTAAAAGTTTACAAAATATTTCGTTTTCAAATTTAAATTAAGACAATATTCTTCATAGTAGGAAATGTCCTATTTTATAAAATAAAAAACTAAGTATGATACTGTTTAAATGTTTTATCAAAGATCAGACACCTGTAAGAGTCAGACATAGAAATCAAAACCAGGTCAATTAAATGGAAGTAGTAGGAAATGGGAGTTTTCCTTTAGAGCTAGAGTTTTCTGGATACCTTGGAACAATTGTTTGATCCCAGTGTAGGACTCTATTAAATGTTTATCAGTGGGATCTCGCATTGACTTCTGGTGATGTGTTGAACCTGATAAGGGAGGAAAGACACCAATTGTGTAGCAAGAATTAGCACAAACCCCAGCCAGAGGATTACTCCCAGAGTTTGAAGGTTACTTCATTAAATAAACTAGATGTATTACTGTATAAATAAGAATCCACTGACTGGAAATATTTTATCAGGATGTAAGTTTTACCATTATAGCAAGGGTCCTGGAGGATGGGGCAAATGTTGCTATTGGATGGCACTTAGAAGCTTGGAAAATGTGATAGCAAACATTCAGCAAAATGAAAGTGTCTGAATTGCTTTAGCAGACAGCAGAGGAAGAAATAGAAGATACAGAAAGTAGACATATTGAAGTGGCTATATTATATAAATCTACAACATATATCAGAGGATTATGTTTCATGGAGGGGCCAAAGTGACAACCATTCACCACTACAATCAATAATGTGATGACGTGTAAAAGCACCAATATCACTAAACATTTAGAGTTTGCTCTTTTCCATTAGGAAGGGCTGATGATGGAAAGGCAATCACAGATATATGTTTATTAATAGACATTGGGATGACAAAGGCCCAAATAGAAGATGAGAGATACCACTTAGCCAGAGCCATAAATAACAATTACCTTCATATCCAGAAAGTTTAGAGACGTACCCAAGGGGTTTTGATCTACAGATAGTTATGGGATATGGTTAATAGAACCCCATATCCTTAGGATCAAAGACAGTGGGCAGCTAAATAAATAAGAGGGACAGTTTAGCATGTAAAATTATATGGAATAAAAATGGAGAAACTGGAGATTGATTGTGGCCACTTCAATAAAATCATGAGGTTTTTGCTCCATTTCTGGATATGAGTCAGTCTTCAGAACAAGAGCAATTATTTAAAGAGGTAGCCAGAACTCTAGGAGGAAGAACACTATGACAACATGCCAATTATTTATCACAACAAGTTCTATTTTCCTTTCCCAGTGGGAGTATAGTCATTTACTTCAGTGACCTAATGTTGAAGAAAGGAGAATAACCAGATAATTCCAAATCTAGGAAAAATACTCCAGCTCATATTTTAGACTATATAAGAAACTATACAGTTTTGCTGGGTATAAAATTATAGGATGAGATGGTTTTTGTTCTGTAAGTTTTAACATGTAAATAAGTGGGCAAGGGTATGAAGAAAAAGGACCTCTTGTGTACTGTAGAAGAGAATGTAAATTGTTGTAGCCATTATGGGAAACAGCATGGAGTTTCCTTAACAAATTAAAAATGGAGCTACCATAAGATCTAGCATTTCCACTTCTGAATATTTATCTGAATAAAATGGAAAACCTAGATGGAAAAGATACATGCATCCCCATGTTCATGATAGCATTACATGCAATTATTACACAATAGCCAAGATATGCAATCCTGTTCATCAGTGGATAAATGGATAAAGAAATTGTAGTATATGCACATAATGGAATGTTATTCACCCATAAAAAGAATGAAATCTTGTCTTATGCCAACATAGATAGACTGCAAGGGCATTATATTAGGTGAAATAAGTCAGATGAAGACAAACACTTGGGGGAGGGAAAAATTGGGAGACTTGAATTGATACATACACACTACTATATACAGAATAGATAACTAATGTATAGCACAAGGAATTCTACTCAATATGCTGTAATGACCTATATGAAAAAATAAACTAAAAAACAGTGGATATATGTACATCTATAATTTATATACTTTGTATACAGCCAAAACTAATGCAACATTATAAATCAACTATAATCTAATAAAGTTTTTTAAAAAGAAAAAAATATTGAATGATCTCTCCTACATGTTGAATCAAAAACAAACAAACCTCACAGACAGACTGGTAGCTGCCAAAGGTTAAGGGTGGAAGAAACAAGTGAACAGCTTTCTTTGTTTGTTTTAGTTTAAATAAATTGAATAGTTTATAATAAATATTATTTCTTTAGATTCTGTTAAACTTTGGTCATTTCATGAAACCAAATACCTGTACAGTGAACACGTACTAATATCTTTCATGGATTGTGAATTTACTGTGAAAAGCATAAGATCAAAAAAAGGGCAGGGGAAGAAGGAAGGTGGTTGGTATAAAAACCGTCAGTATTTTTTGTACTTTTCTTTTTTTTCTATGTCTGTGTTGTCTCCTTTAGAAATCCAGTATAAGATAACTCCTTAAACACATTCATACTTCTTGGCTGGCTTTTGGTGGGTGTATTTGCTTTTAAGGAATTAGCTGGAATGCTGTGGGAATATTGAGGGATGTCAGAACTATCAGTCAGAGTAGTCAAGTGGGAGATCTTTTTATTTATTGTTTTTGTTGTTGTTGAAGGATAATTGCTTTACAAACTTTTGTTGTTTTCTGTCAAACCTGAACATGAATCAGCCATAGGTATACATATATCCCTTCAAGTGGGAAGTCTTAAAAGGACCGCGATGTGGTGGAGACTTTTTTCTTTTTATACAAGGGAGTTTTTTAATTAATTTAATTGGAGGATAATTACTTTACAATATCATGGTGGTTTTTGCCATACATCAATATTAATCAGTCATATGTGTTCCCCCATCCTGAACCCCCTCCCACCTCCTTTCCCACCCCATCCCTCTGGGTTGTCCCAGAGCACTGGCTTTGACTGCCCTATTTCATGTATCAAACTTGTACTGGTCATCTATTTTAAATATGGTAATATACATGCTTCAATGCTATTCTCTCAAATCATCCCACCCTTGCCTTCTCCCACATAGTCCAAAAGTCTGTTCTTTACATCTATGTCTCTTTTGCTGCCTTGCATATAGGATCATTGTTACTGTCTTTCTAAATTCCATATATATGTGTTAATATACTATACTGGTGTTTCTCTTAAAATTCAGTCAGTAAGGTGTAGTCAAACTGGATAGTCTCTGATCCTTCCTGGAATGGCCATACTGGGAGAGGAATTTCACCCTGTGAAACACCTTGATGTTTGCAAGGTCTTATCATAAGAGGCACACATGGGTGAAACATCTCATTTGAACACATACACAAACACAAACACATGCATACACACTTAGAAGTGTAACTGTCAATATCAATCATTTTGTACCTTTATGTTTTAAAATGTTTGTAATATTTTCCAAAACTACACAAGGAGTAGGAGCTACATGATGGCTACCTGCCCAGTGAACAATTTTTCAGTGAAATGAAAGGTGAAGTGAAAGTGTTAGTCACTCAGTCATATCTGACTCTTTACAACACCATGGACTGTAGTCTGCCAGGCTCCTGTGTCTATGGGATTTTCCAGATAAGAATACTGGAGTGGGTTTCCATTTCCTTCTTCAGGGGATCTTCCAGTCCCAGGGACAGAATCCAGGTCTCCTGCATTGCAGGCAGATTCTTTACTGTCTGAGCCACCAGGGAAACTAATTGACCTTGAGGAGACATTTCAGACATAGATTTTTTTAACTCATTATCTTCAGTCTTATATTTTTGACATTCAGTAGGAAAACTAAGAGTCTCAGCATCTTATAAGGATTTTAAATCGCAGAACAATTCATTGACACTTGCAGAATAGTTAGTTTCATTTGCCATATTTCTTTGACCAAATAATACATGCATGCCTTGCATCCTTTTCCTTTGGGGCCTCTTAAAGGAAAGGGGCTAATAAGAAATTAACATTCCTTTTTCTCATTATTTCCAATTCACTATAGGAAGGTAAAAAATAACATTTGTGCTAAAGAGTTTTGAATAATAGCAGATACAGAAACATGATTAAGTGATTTTGAGAAATGAAAGAAGGTAGAATGTATTGGGGAAAGCCTAGCAAACTGACTGGGACATGGAGTGGGCAGCAAGAATCTAGTTATATTTCAGGCTATAGAATACCAAGAGACTAAATGAAGAGAACTCATCTAGAGAGTAAAGAGTTACTGTGGACATCAGTGGATTAGACTAATATTAGACAAACTGATTAGACTAATTAGACTATATAACACAGCGGTGGTAAAACACCATGGTGTCTCACACTGTAAAGCTGTCTACACCATTGATTTAACTCTTTTCTGTGGTTCATGTTTTCCTCTCCTATTTGCTAATTTCCACACTCCATAGTCACGGGTTCCCTGAAATTTTTCCCGAGGACTCACTCATCACATGCATATATACCAGAAGCATATTTTCCTTTATATAATGTGATCAGGAAAGAGAAACTCTCCAGCACATGTTACCACTATTCTCTAACACTAGATCTTCTGTAAGCATTGCCTATATAGCAGGCCAATACTGGCATAATAGCAGGCTCTGCTTTGACAATATCCTAGACCTGTTTAGTGACCTGTGCCCACAGCTGCAGCCACTGTTTCCACTCTCATCCCACTTGAGCAATTTCTAGGGTTTGGAAGATTTGTAGACAGATCCTTTTTAACTAAATTTATAAAATATGTTTTTCTTACTTGGAAAATTTAAGGAGTGTCACTAGGGCTGTTCCCAGAAGTCTTTAAATTGCATTATTGTGTTGTGTTCTCTTAGTAATCCTCAATGGCTTTAAAACTTGTATCTGACTACCATACCAGAGTTGGGTAGTTGTTCTACTTTCCTGTATGATTTATCAAGATTTGGGAAAAGTTTTTATCTATATTTTTGTGATTGTATTTTAAGAGTTTTGTTTTTATTCTGCTTCTCAATCTTAATATTGGTATACTGTAGTTCTGATCAATATTGCCAAAAATCCTTCATTCCCCTAGGGAATAAACAGTTCAGTTCAGTTCAGTCACTCAGTTGTGTCCAACTCTTTGTAACCCCATAGACTGCAGTACGCCAGGCTTCCCTGTCCATCACCAACTCCTGGAGCTTGCTCAAAAATAAAATAGAAGCATTAGGTAAAAATTAAGTTTCAGATAGCCATAAATAGAGACTAATGGTTAGATAATATGGAAATCAATTTTAGTTCATTAGTCAGTACAGTGGCATTATGGAAATCAAAAGAAAAAGTTAAAAATCAATTTAAAAGAAAAAAGTAATATATTGGAATTTTTAAGCTATATAATTTTATTAGAAAAAATAATTTAAAGACTTAAAATCACAATTTTCACTGCAACCTTTTATTCTTTCTCTCTCTACCAATGCAATTGCATGACAAATTTGAAAAATTATTGTTTAAAGCAAGAAATTGAACAGGAACACTTTATGAACCCATATATGGAAGCCATCAAAGAAAGCTCTAGTGGAAAAGCATAAAATACTAGTGTTTCAAGCTCTGTGAAACCCATAGAATTTTCATAGGTTTTATAGCCTATAACAAAGACAGAGTTAATTTTTTTAATTCTGAAAGAAGAAACTTTGAGTCTTGCGATCTTCATTCTATTATGACCTACTTTAATCAATATGTTATTAGACATAATCAATATCAATATACCAAAAATCTGTAGGATTTTAATCTACAGATGCATCCATTTACATAAGTGTGCTCACATTTTAGTAGGAAAGTGGGTTAAAAAAAGAAGAAACCCATAATTATGCATTATTTGAATCAAGATAAACAGAACATGGTTATTCAGGGACACAAATACATGGTTGTTTTCCTCTTACTAATTCCCTGTCAAGAATTTAGAGTTTAATCCTCTCCAAGGGCCCTCAATTAACTGACTTTTTCTATTCCTCTGATGCTTCACTTTCCCTTCCACCAGAATGATGCATTGATGAGTACTGTTCTTGGTCCCCAGGAGATTTACATGATAAGCATTCCATGCTCACATCATGGATCAAAATGTCAGGAGTCAGAAATTGATCAACTTACCAACTGTTGTTAGTTTCTCTAAAGCAAAATCATGCCAGCTTTATTCAAATAGTAACTTATAAAATATCACTAAAGATATGAGTCTGTTATTATTAAATGTACCTTAAACATAGCTATACTGTTATTTGGGATATACATGCAGATTAGAAGGGTACATAATTTAGGATATTCACAGTTGTAAATTGGAATTAAAAATGGAAATGTGTATAATTATACTGTCCATATGGCACAGCTGCAGTATGATTTTATAAGATTGAATCTTGTATGGGGATAAAAAATGATAAGCCAGTGTTGTTATTATTATGAGCAACACAATAACATATGGGATGTAGGCCAATAGCATCATTCTAAATCAGCCTCAGAATTTCATAAGCCACTGAATGTCACAGATGGAAGCTGTTATTCATTCCACCTGCTAGACATGATGAAAGATAATGATAAAAGTTCAGAAGTAAAATTAAAATGAAGACAGCTAAACCTGCCTCAACTCTACTGGCTACAATTACTAGTGATATGTTGTTTACAGAGGTCAGAGGTTCCCATTGATCATAAAACTATGACAAGATGACAGTGCATTAATTTTAATAAGAATTTCATGGGAATCTGCTTTCATAATTTACATGAATAAGCCCAATGCTCATACAATCCTCCTTGAAATGAAGATCATCAAAAGAAGAAAATATATCTGGTCATCTAATCTCTATCTGTCTATATTTAAGTTTAAAACTAGAGGAAAGCACAAAATTTATTGCTAGTTGTTTCATTTAGGATTTTTTTAAGATTTATACTATGAATCTATGCTTATTATAAAATGTTGCAATAATGAAAAAATTTACAGAAAGGAAAAAGTAAATATTTACCTTTTCTCCCTTTCACATGACATAAATCTAAGCCTTACTCCTCTCCTCAAGTAATCTACATATACATAAAAATACATTCTATACATATACTTTGGCTTAAGTACACGCATTATTCCCCCCATAGAAATAGAATTGAATTATATTTGTACATTAATAGATACAAACGTAATTTTGCATTTCTATAAATAATGTTTATTATAGCTACTTATCTTTGACTTGCTGTTTTTACTCAACAATATAAGCACATAAAAATTTATGATATTTGTTTAAGTTCTGTGTAGTATTTCTTATGAAAGAGATAAGAGCATTAATTTCACTATTGCTTTACTGAATAATTTTGTTTTATATTTAATTATTCACTGTCATGAAAAAGTCTTTGAAGAAAATTGCATATACATGTAGATATAGATACAAATAGAAATATATTTAGATAGAGATATATGATGAATGCACGTATGAATGTTTATATACAAAGCATGCACACACAGTCAAAAGATATACTTCTCCACATAAAACAGAAAATTCCCTTTGATACATAAGTCTTTTTCTCATTCTCTCATCTGGTTCAGTGTTGCATATTTATATCAATACACCAGTAAGATATACTTTAAATTTTTACATATTTATATCTTTGAACACATAGATGAGAAAATCTGTTGTTTTTTTTATTTTCAAAGTTGTATGGCTATTATTGCATTTTTATTTCTCCAGATGAACTTTGGAGTTTTGCTTGGGATTACATCTTTAAGTTACATTAAAGGAACAAGTGTTCTACTACATTGATATTAGCCATTCAGATATGTTTTCTTTTTTTTTTTGTTTTGTTTTGTTTTCATAGATGGATTCTCTTTTTTTTTTTTCTGATTTATTTATTTATTTATTTTTAATTTTACTTTACAATTCTGTACTGGTTTTGCCATACATTGACATGAATCCACCACGGGTGTACATGCGTTCCCAAACATTTTTTTTACAAAATTATTATATGTATTCATCATTCTTATATATCTACATTTTCATGAATTTATGAAAGTGATTATTTTTCCTGTTGTAACTTTTTACTTGAGTTTTGCTGGTGAAAAAGATGACTATGTTGTATTGTCATCTACACAACAAATTCTTGTATCTGCTTTAAAGATAGCTAAAAAATCTTAAAAGCAACTAGAATAAGTTAGGCAAAATTGTAAATATATTTACTTAAGCTGACAACGAAAACATTGTAAATGTATCAAATGACTCAGCATTTTAAAGCCATCAATTCTCTCCAAACTGAAGGTCACAATTATGATCAATTCTCTCGTAGCAGGAGTTTGATAGATGTAGATAGATGCACTTTAAAATTTATATGGGAAGACAAATTAACTAGAGTAAGATGTCAATTGGCCAAAAAATTTTAACAAAGGAAGATCAGTTTGGAGGCAACAGGCTACCTGAACTTAGGACTTACTGCAAATCTACAATAAATATGAAAGTATGGAATTGGAAAAGAGCTAGATGAATAGAGCAGAATAGAGTCCAGAAACAGACCTAAACAAATATGCCCTTTTTTTTTTCTTTAACTACAAAGGCAAATAGGTATAAAAGATCATCTTTTCAAGAACTGTTGGAATGCCTGAATAGTTGAATAAATGCCAAAAAATAGAATCTCAACCTAAAACTTCCTACCTTATATAAAAATTAACTCAAAATAAATCATAAACTTTAAATTAAAATGTAAAACTAAAGACAAATATGTAGAAAAAGAAACTTTATGTCTTGGTATTGGCAAGAACTTCTTAGACAAGACAAAGTGTAAAAAAAAAAAAAAAGAAAAGAAAAAGAAAGTCGCTTTGCTAAATATGATGTTAATAGAATAAAATGAATAAGTCACAGACTGAGAGAAAGTATTTGCAAATTACATCCTGAACAAAGAATGTGTACTTAGTATATACAAAAAGCACTCAAAACTCCAGAGGAAGAATATAAATAATTTAAAAATGGACAAAATTTTTGAAAATATACTTGACCAAAGTGCATAAAAGAATGTAAAATAGCACTTACAGTTATATTCATCACCATTAGGTATTCAATAAATGCAAATCCAAACCAAGTTTATTAAAAATATATGTTACTGACAACAATAAGTGCTAGTGAGGATGCATAATATTGATGTATCACAATTGAGAATGATACAGCTGCCCTGGAAAGGAGGTTGTCAGTGTCTCAGGAATTTAAACGTATATCTCACTTCTAAGAATTTACTCAAAATGAATGAACAATTATACTCATACCAAAACCTATATATTTGGGTTCATAACAGCTCTATCCACAATTGTTAAGAACTGCTGCTAAGTCGCTTCAGTCGTGTCCAACTCTGTGCGACCTCATAGACGGCAGCCCACCAGGCTCCCCCGTCCCCTGGGATTCTCCAGGCAAGAACACTGGAATGGATTGCCATTTCCTTCTCCAATGCATGAAAGTGAAAGTGAAAGTGAAGTCGCTCAGTCGTGTCTGACTCTTCGAGATCCCATGGACTGCAGCCTACCAGGCTCCTCCATTCATGGGATTTTCCAGGCAAGAGTACTGGAGTGGGGTGCCATTGCCTTCTCCATGTTAAGAACTGGACAAGTACAAATGTCCTTAACAAGCAAGTGGATAAGCTGTGGTACATTTATGATAGACTATGATTCTGTAATAAAAAAAATAATGAACTATGGCTCCAACAACAAATTGGACAGATCTTAAGGGAGAAAATGACTACAAAGAGGTAGTGAGAGTTTTTGCAGAAGCTGTAGAAATGCTCTGAATTCCGATTGTGATAGTCATGACCACACACAGACCTATACACAAGTTAGAATTTATGAAACTCCACACACACAAAAAAAATGCTAACTTAAAAATAAATTAAACTATCATAAACTCTAAGGGGAAAGGAAAATAAAATTTTCTTCTCTTCCATTCCAAGACTGTGAACAGTTTGACTTTCATTCTTTGATATGCTCCTAAGGTTGGTAGCTAAGGAGATAAGCAAATCAATTTAGCACTGTGAAAGGAATAAAGGGATGTATGGAAGGTGGAAGGCTTTCCAAGTGGCAGACTAGTAAAGAATTTGCCTGCCATTGCAGGAGACACAAGACACGCAATTCGATTCCTGGATCCTGAAGACCCTTTGGAGAAAGAAATGACAACCCACTCCAGTACTTTTGCCTGGGAAATCCCATGAACAGAGGAACCTGGAGGGCTATAGTCCATGGGGTCACAAAGAGTCAGAAATGACTGAGCAATTGAACACTCTCACGGAAGTTGGGTAAGAAGAGGTAACATCCTCTGAATGCCTACATATCAGGAACTTAAAATGAAAATGTTTCTCAGTTTCAAATAATGCTTCAACTATATAGGCAGCAAGGACTCTGTGAAAGATTGTATTTTCCAAACAAAAATGGCTGTAAAGATATTTTCCATGTCATAGGCAGTTATCAAGGTCACCCTTCCACTCTTCCATCAAAAGATGGTGTTCATTTCTCTACTACCTTAACCAAGTCATGAACAGGCCCTGTTACTTCTGTAAACAACACAATTTCTCTCACGATTTGGTACCAGTTCCAGATATGATCCTTAACATCCCTGGAAGCTCCTGCTTCCTGTCTAGTGAAGGCTTCAGACAACTCTGGCCTGAACTGCAACTTGACACAACACTATAAGAGACTGCAAACAAGAATTCCGTAGCTAAGTCATAAGCTACAGAATCCTGAGAAATAATAATAAAGTGTTGCTGTCACTAAGTTTTATTAAACTCACAGGGAACTAGAACATACTTCCATCCTCCAAACTGAAACTAGATTGTCTCTTCAAATATGTACAATTGTGTGACCTGCAGCTAATTACCCATCTCCAGCCTATAAAACAACTTGTAAAGATCTTGGAAAGAAGTAGCCAACAAGGGAGAGAATTTCAGCAGAGAGAATTGTCAAGGTGTTTCCTCCTCAGCTCAGGCCTAATCAAGGAGATTCTAAAGAGGCTATGAAGAGGGCTTTGTAAGTATTCTTAGGAGTTTGCAGGGAGCAGTAAGATGGTCACAGTAGATCTGTGTCTACCTCAATCCTGAGGAAAAATTCTAAAGGGCAAGAAGTTTGAAGATGGCCTGCAGAAAGAATGAAGAACTGTTAAAAGGAAGTAATTCTCTCCAATTAACAGAATGTGAAAAGACATCCTGTCCCTATTTCCATGTTTCCAAGTTCCTGCCTTAAGCAAGCCTGAGCTAACAGAGAAGGAAGATTTTAAATTAAAATAAATTTTGAAAGTTTGACTATTATGTGGAACATACATTTTATGTGGAAATGAGAGTAGCTTTTCATCACGAAATTCTGAAGAGGAATTTTTTTTTTCATTATTTGAGAATGTCTACAAAAGACAGGGGTCTTTCCTAGATTTCACCCATAAATCAAGATACACTGTGTTGGAATTGATAGAGAATAAAGATGTTTTTTGTTCATCTTACGAATCTCACTTGTTTATTAGTTTGGTTATAGCTAGAATGTTCTAGGTATAGTGATAAGTTATTTCTTTGATTCTCAGAAGCACCCAGTAATGTAGTCATTAATATGTTCATGAGAAAAACTGATGATTGGTGAATTTATGGTCAAAGCATTCCAGTTAAACATCTCAAAGGCAAAGTCCAAGAGCACCCTTCTCAGTCATGTAGTAGGACGGTTGATTAGCCATAGCTCTTTGCACATCCTCTGTGAACTTTACAGCAGGAGAGGAAAGACCATGGGGATGGCTTCTTGTTTAAATTAAGCCTATTTGGAGTTAAGATTCTTAGTAAACTAAATACTATTGCTCTCAACTGGAAAATCCCTTTCTTTCAGCCTTGTATGTATAAGAATGGTGGTCATATTTTGAAGCCTTGTTCTTAATTTTTTTTAAAAAATAATATATTTTAAAATAAAAATAAATTTAAAATATATTGCTTTTGATTTCTTTCCTTAACTATGGTTATTGCATCTGAGATATTTTGCTTTCTCCTTGCCTATTTACATTTAATTAATGTTGCCCCTTTAAAAAAATTCAATTTATTTAAACTAAAAAGAAAGTTATTTTTTTAACTATACTTATTCTACTTTTAGAAATACCTTCCCTTTTGTTTAGTATATATAATAACTTTACATTTTTAAAAAAATCTTCTCATTATTAATATAACTCCCCATGGAATGCTTTTCATTGAAGATCTTGTATATCTAAGAGATATGATTCCCACATGATATTCAGTCTAAATATCATACATAATTTGCATTGAGTGGGGCATTAATGGTGCAATTTCTTGTCACTAGACAAAGTTTTCAGGTTTCTTTGCTTCTCCTCCCCAAACTGCAAAGGTTATTATAATGGAAGTCTCTCATTCAAAAAAAGTGACAAAAGACAATACATATATGTTCCTAGAGCATTCCCATCTGCTCTCATCCACACAAGGTGCACTTGACTTCTACAAAAGGTTTTCTTGGAAACAAAGATTTAGAAATGGGCACATAGGTGAAAGGCAGTGTTCTGGGTACTGAAAAGTAAGATGCTTCCTAGGGACCAACGTAACTTAGGTAGCTGGATTTTGAAAAACTGACATCAATCCAGAATATTGCTAACATTTTTGAAACTTCTGGTGGCTAATATTTAATTTCTTTTAAAAATCTTTTTTTCTCCTTTTAGCTCTCTTATGCTTTTCCCTTCTGCTTTTCTATGCCTTAGGTCTGTCATTATTATTAAGTAGCCCTCACAGTCACTGAATTTCTGTAATTCTACAATAAATGCATTTTTAAAGCTACTCTACAGTGGCTGACTTTATTTTTCTGGGCACCAAAGTCACTGCAGATGGTGACTGCAGCTACGAAATTAAAAGATGCTTATCCCTTGGAAGGAAAGTTATGACCAACCTAGACAGCATATTGAAAAGCAGACATTACTTTGCCAACAAAGGTCCGTCTAGTCAAGGCTATGGTTTTTCCACTGGTCATGTATGGATGTGAGAGTTGGACTATACAGAAAGCTGAACACCAAAGAATTGATGCTTTTGAACTGTGGTGTTGGAGAAGACTCTTGAGAGTCCCTTAGACTGTAAGGAGATCTAAATAGTCCATCCTGAAGGAGAGCAGTCCTGGGTGTTCATTGGAAGGACTGATGTTGAAACTGAAACTCCAATACTTTGGACACCTGATGAGAAGAGCTGACTCATTTGAAAAGACCCTGATGCTGGGAAAGATTGAGGGCAGGAGGAGAAGGGGATGACAGAGGATGAGATGGTTGGATGGCATCACCAACTCGATGGACATGGGTTTGGGTGGACTCTGGGAGTTGGTGATGGACAGGGAGGCCTGGTGTGCTCTGTTCATGGGTTCGCAAAGAGTTGGGCATGACTGAGCAACTGAACTGAACTACAGATTCTAATTTTTTTTCATGAAAAATGAGCACTTAAACTGATTTTGAAATATTTCTAAAGTAGCTCTGCAGAGTAACCATCTTGGTTTATCAATTATAAAATGAACTTAATATTAAATACATGCTTACTTTATCCAGGAATTTTAGGTGGGATATTTTTAATAATAGGGGAGAAGAAAAACAGATCACCTTTATGACATCTTTGTTCTGTCAACTAATTCTGACATGTACTTGAAAAGGCTTCTCTGTGGAATAAGTTTTGCAAAAGCACCTTCCTCATTGACTTAATTCTATTTCCTTTTAAAATGTACACAGGTTTTCCTCTAAACTGCCTAAATGTACCTTGTCTTCAATGTGTATAAATCTAAAAAAATTTCTGAATTTGTTTTACATAAACTAACATTAGTGACTAATTTAATTTTGTTAAACATGAAAGATGAAAATAAAGAGTTTTTACAATTAAAAGTTTTTAAGATAAAATGTCAAAATGCTGTAAATCACCATTGTCTAAAAAAGAATAAGTTCTCTTTAAACATCTTATCTATTTGCATACTCAGTCATTCAATCCTGTCTGACACTTTGCAACCCCATAGGACTGTAGCCCCCCAGGCTCTTCAGCCCATGGAATTTCCCAAGCAAGAATACTGAGTGGGACAATAGATGATGTGATTCAAAATTCCTTTGTGTTTTTCTGCTTTAATACTCTGTTGCTGTTGTCTGTTGTTTTTTAGTCACTAAGTTCTGTCCGACTCTTTTGCTATTCCATGGACTGTATGTAGTCCATCTGGCTCCTCAGTCCCGGAATTTCCCAGGCAAGAATATCGGAGTGGATTACCATTTCTTTTGAAAAGGTTTAAATGTCATTATGCAAACAATTATATATAAAAGCTAGAATAATAAATGTTCTATTTAACTTTGGACGATAAGTATTAGGGAAAAACCATTCAATATCACTGTAATCCAAGCCTATGTCCCAACCAGTAACGCTGAAGAAGCTGACGTTAAATGGTTCTATGAAGACCTACAAGACCTTTTAGGACTAACACCCCAAAAAGATGTTTTTTAATTTAGGGGACTGGAATGCAAAAGTAGGAAGTCAAGAAACACCTGGAATAACAGGCAAATTTGGCCTTGGAGTACAGAATGAAGCAGGGCAAAGGCTAACAGAGTTTTGCCAAAAGAATGCACTGGTCATAGCAAACACCCTCTTCCAACAACACAAGAGAAGACTCTACACATGGACATCACCAGATGGTCAATGCCGAAATCAGATTGATTATATTCTTTGCAGCCAAAGATGGAGAAACTCTATGCAGTCAGCAAAAACCCAGACCGGGAGCTGACTATGGCTCAGATCATTAACTCCTTATTGCTAAATTCAGACTGAAATTGAAGAAAGTGGGGAAAACCACTAGACCATTCAGGTATGACCTAAATCAAATCCCTTATGATTATACAGTGGAAGTGAGAAATAGATTTAAGGGACTAAACCTGATAGATAGAGTGCCTGATGAACTACGGATGGAGGTTTGTGACATTGTACAGGAAACAGGGATCAAGATCATCCACATGGAAAAGAAATGCAAAAAAGCAAAATGGCTATCTGAGGAGGCCTTGCAAATAGCTGTGGAAAGAAGAGAAGCGAAATGCAAAGGAGAAAAGGAAAGATCTGAATGCACAGTTCCAAAGAATAGCAAGGAGAGATAAGAAAGCCTTCCTCAGCGATCAATGCAAAGAAATAGAGGCAAACAACAGAATGTGAAAAACTAGAGATCTCCTCAAGAAAATTAAAGATACTAAGGGAACATTTCATGCAAAGATGGGCTCGATAAGGGACAGAAATGGTATGCACCTAACAGAAGCAGAGGATATTAAGAAGAGATGGCTAGAATACACAGAAGAAGTGTACAAATAAGATCTTCATGACCTAGATAATCACGATGGTGTGATCACTCATCTAGAGCCAGACATCCTGGAATGTGAAGTCAAGTGGGCCTTAGAAAGCATCACTACGAACAAAGCTACTGGAGGTGATGGAATTCCAGTTGAGCTATTTCAAATCCTAAGAGATTATGTTGTGAAAGTGCGGCAATCATTATGCCAGCAAATTTGGAAAATTCAGCAGTGGCCACAGAACTGGAAAAGGTCAGTTTTCATTCCAGTCCCAAAGAAAGGCAATGCCAAAGAATGCTCAAACTACTACACAATTGCACTCATCTCACACGCTAGTAAAGTAATCCTCAAAATTCTCCAAGCCAGGCTTTAGAAATACATGAAAAGTGAACTTCCAGATTTCTTGCTGGTTTTAGAAAGGCAGAGGAACCAGATATCAAATTTCCAACATCAGTTGGAACATCAAAAAAAGCAAGAGAGTTCCAGAAAAACATCAGTTTCTGCTGTATCGACTATGCCAAAGCCTTTGACTGTGTGGATCACAATAAACGGTGGAAAATTCTGAAGGAGATGGGAATACCAGACCACCTGACCTGCCTCTTGAGAAACCTATATGCAGGTCAGGAAGTTAGAACTGGACATGGAACAACAGACTGGTTCCAAATAGGAAAAGGAGTACGTCAAGGCTGTATATTGTCACCCTGCTTATTTAACTTCTATACAGAGTACATCATGAGAAATGCTGGGATGGAAGAAGCACAAGCTGGAGTCAAGATTACCAGGAGAAATGTCAATAACCTCAGATATGCAGATGACACCACCCTTATGGCAGAAAGTGAAGAGGAACTAAAGAGCCTCTTGATGAAAGTGAAAGAGGAGAGTGAAAAAGTTGGCTTAAAGCTCAAATTCAGAAAACGAAGATCATGGCATTAGGTCTCATCACTTCATGGGAAATAGATGGGGAAACAGTGGAAACAGTGTCAGACTTTATTTTTGGGGGCTCCAAAATCACTTCAGAAGGTGATTGCAGCCATGAAATTAAAAGACGCTTACTTGTTGGAAGGAAAGTTATGACTAACCTAGACAGCATATTAAAAAGCAGAGACATTACTAAGGTCTGTCTAGTCAAGGCTATGGTTTTTCCAGTGGTCATGTATGGATGTGAGAGTTGGACTGTGAAGAAAGCTGAGCGCTGAAGAATTGATGCTTTTGAACTGTGGTGTTGGAGAAGACTCTTGAGAGTCCCTTGGACTGCAAGGAGATCCAACCAGTCCATCCTAAGGGAGATCAGTCCTGGGTGTTCGCTGGAAAGACTGATGCTAAAGCTGAAACTCCAATACTATGCGAAGAGTTGACTCACTGGAAAAGACCCTGTTCCTGGGAAGGATTGGGGGCAGGAGGAGAAGGGAATGACAGAGGATGAAATGGCTGGATGGTATCACTGACGCGATGGTCATGAGTTTGAGTAAACTCCAGGAGTTGGTGATGGACAGGGAGGTCTGGTGTGCTGCAATTCATGGGTTTGCAAAGAGTCAGACACGACTGAGCGACTGAACTGAACTGACTGACTAGGAAAAAAAAATAAAAGGAAAAATACTTTACAAGAGAAACTTAAGTCTAAAACAATGTTAAACTTATATGGCAAAAATGAATAAACAAGAGTCATAACACTGGCTCATTTGTCAGTTACAGGGCATCAACAACAACAACAAAAACAAATTTAGCCAATAGGAAAGATAAAACCCTTTTCACAGCAGCAAAACATTTGAAAAAAAACAGTAGCTGAGACAAACCAAATGCTCAAAAAGTCCCTACTGAGTGTATAGTCCTAGGCGAACTGGTTGGAAACAACCCAATGAAAAAATTGACAGTAGTTATAAATAGACATTTCTATAAAAAAAGACATTCAGATGGACAAAAAGTACATGAAATATGCTCACCATCACTAATTATTAGAGAGGCAAATCAAAATTACATTGAGGAAACACCAGTCAGAATGGCCATAATCAAAAATTCTACAAACTGTAAATGCTGGAGTGCTTTTACAGGAAAAGGAAATTTCTTAAACTGATGTTGGGCATGTAAACTGGTACAGCCACTATCTGCCATGCTATGTAGGGCCACCCAAGGACAGATCATGGTGGAAAGTTCTGATAAAACGTGGTCAGTGGGGAAGGGAATGCCAAACTTCTTCAGTATTCTTCTCTTGAGAACCCTCATGAACAGTAAGAAAAGACAAAAAAGATAGGACAATGAAAGATGAACTCCCCAGGTCGCTAGGTACTCAATATGCTACGGGAGATTTGTGGAGAAATAACTTCAAAAAAAATGAAGAAACAGAGCCAAAGCAAAAACAATACCCAGTTGTGGATGTGACTCGTAATGGAAGTAAAAAGCAATATTTCATAGGAACCTGGAATGTTAGGTCCATGAATCAAGGTAAATTGGAAGTGGTCAAACAGGAGATGGCAAGAATGAACATCAACATTTTAGGAATCAGCAAACTAAAATGGACTGGAATGGGTGAATTTAAGTCAGAGGACCATTATATCTACTACTGTGGGCAAGAACCCTTAGAAGAAATGGAAGTAGCCATCATTGTCAACAAGAGTCCAAAATGCAGTACTTGGATGCAATCTCAAAAACAACAGAATGATCTCTGTTTGTTTACAAGGCAAACCATTCAATATCACAGTAATTCAAGCCTATGCCCCAACCAGCAATGCTGAAGAAGCTGAAGTTGAATAGTTCTATGAAGACCCATAAGACCTTCTAGAACTAACACCCCCAAAAGATGTTCTTTTCATTATAGGAGGCTGGAATGCAAAAGTAGCAAGTAAAGAGATACCTAGAGTAACAGGCAAATTTGGCCTTGGAGGACAAAATGAAGCAGGACAAAGGCTAACAGAGTTTTGCCAAGAGAATGCACTGATCATAGGAAACACTCTCTTCCAACAATACAAGAGAAGATTCTACTAAAATCAGATTGATTATACTCTTTGCAGCCAAAGATGTAGAAGCTCTATACAGTTAGCAAAAAGAAAACTAGGAGCTGACTGTGGCTCAGATCATGAACTCCTTATTGCCAAATTCAGACTTAAATTGAAGAAAGTAGGGAAAACCACCAGAGCATTCATATGACCTAAATCAAATCCCATATGATTATACTGTAGAAATGACAAACAGATTCAAGGGATCAGATCTGAAAGACAAAGTGCCTGAAGAACTATGGATAGAGGTTCGTGACATTGTACAGAAGGCAGTGATCAAGACCATCTCCAAGAAAAGGAAATGCAAAAAGGCAAAAAGGTTGTTTGAAGAGGTCTTACAAATAGCTGAGAAAAGAAGAGAAGCTAAAGACAAAGGAGAAAAGGAAAGATATATTCATTTGAATGCAGAATTCCAAAGAAAAGCAAGGAGAGAGAAGAAAGTCTTCCTCAGTGATCAATGGAAAGGCAAAGAGGAAAACAATAGAATGGTAAAGACTAGAGATCTCTTCAAGCAAATTAAAGATACCAAGGGATATTTAATGCACAGATGGGCACAATAAAGGACAGAAATGAGATGGATCTAAAGAAGCAGAAGATATTAAGAAGAGGTGGCAAAAATATACAGAAGAACTGTACAAAAAAGATCTTCATGACCCAGAACCATGATGGTGTGATCCCACACCTAAAGCCAAATATCCTGGAATGTTAAGTCAAGTGGGCCTAGAAAGCATCACAACAAACAAAGTTAGTGGAGGTGATAGAATTCCAGTTGAGCTATTTCAAAACCTGAAAGATGATGTTGTGAAAGTGCTGCACTCAGTATGCCAGCAAATTTGGAAAACTCAGCAGTGGCCATAGGACTGGAAAAGGTCAGTTTTTATTCCAGTGCCAAAGAAAGGCAATGCCAAAGAATGCTCAAACTACCACACAATTGCACTCATTTCACATGCTAGCAAAGTAATGCTCACAATTCTCCAAGCCAGGCTTCAAAAGTATGTAAACCATGAACATCCATATGTTCAAGCTGGTTTTAGAAAAGGCAAAGGATCCAGAGATCAAATTGTCAATATCTGTTGGACCATCAAAAAAGCAAGAGTGTTCCAGGAAAAAATCTACTTCTGCTTTATTGACTACACCAAAGCCTTTAACTGTGGATCACAATAAACTGTGGAAAATTCTGAAAGAGATGTGAATACCAGACGACCTGACCTACTTCTTGAGAAATCTGTATCCAGGTCAAGAAGCAACAGTTTGAACTGGACATGGAATAACAGAATGGTTCCAAATCAGGAAAGAAGTGTGTCAAGGCTGTATATTGTCACCTGGCTTTTTTAATTTCTATGCGGAGTAAATCATGTGAAATGCTGGGCTGGATAAAGCACAAGCTGGAATCAAGATTTCCAGGAGAAATACCAATAACCTCAGATATGCAGATGACACCACCCACCCTTATGGCAGAAAGTGAAGAAGTACTAAAAAGGCTCTTGATGAAAGTGAAAGAGGAGAGTGAAAAAGTTGGCTTAAAACTCAACATTCGGAAAACTAAGATCATGGTATCTGGTCTCATCACTTCATGGCAAATAGAACGGGAAGCAGTGCAAACAGTGACAGACTTTATTCTTTGGAACTCCAAAATCACTGCAGATGGTGACTGCAGCCATGAAATTAAAAGATGTTTGCTCCTGGGAAGAAAAGCTATGAGCAAACTAGACAGCATATTACAATGCAGACACATTACTTTGCCAACAAACGTCCCTCTAGTCAATGCTACGGTTTTTCCAGTAGTCACATATGGATGTGGATGTTGGACTATAAAGAAAGCTGAGCACCAAAAAAAATAGATGGTTTTGAACTGTGGTTTTGGAGAAGACTCTTAAGAGTCCCTTGGATTGCAAGGAGATCCAACCAGTCTATCCTAAAGGAAATCAGTCCTGAATATTCATTGGAAGGGCTGATGCTGAAGCTTCAAGTCCAATACTTTGGCCACATGATGGGAAGAGCTGACTCATTTGAAAAAACCCTGATGATGGGAAAGATTGAAGCCAGTAGGAGAAGAGGACAACAGAGGATGAGATGGTTGGATGGCATCCCTAACTTGATGGACCTGAGTTTGAGGAAGCTCTGGGAGTTGGTGATAGACAGGGAAGCCTGGCATGCTGCAGTCCATGGGGTCGCAGAGTTGGATAAGACTGAGCAACTGAACTGAACTGAACAGTCACTATGGTCAGTATGAAGGTTCCTCAAAAAACTGAAAATAGAACTAACATATGATTCAGCAACCCCACTCCTGTATATATACTTGGAGAAAACCATAACTTGAAAAGACACATGAACCCCTACGTTCATTACACTATTCGCAATAGCCAGAACACTGAAGCAACCTAAATGTCCATCAATGGAAGAATGAATAAAGAAGAAGTGGTACATGTATACAATGGAATATTACTCAGCCATAAAAGGGAGCAAAATCGTGTGATTTGCAGAGACATGCATAGACCTAGAGGCTATTTTTGGCTTCCCAGGTGGCACTAGTAGTGAAGTCTCACCTGGCAATGCAGGAGACATAAAGAGATGTGGGTTTGATCCCTGGGTTGGAAAGATTCCCTGGAGTAGGAAATGGTAACCCACTCCAGTGTTCTTGTCTGGAGAATTCCATAGACAGAGGAGCCTGGCGGGTTGCAGTCCATAGGGTTGCAAAGTGTTGGACATGACTGAAGCAACTTAGCACACACAGACAGAGACTGTCACATGGAGTGAAGTCAGAAAGAGAAAAACAAACACTGTACAATATTGCTTATATGTGGAATCTAGAAAAATGGTATAAATGAACACATTTCAAAGCAGAAATAGAGACATAGAGAACAAGCTTATGGGTATCAAGGGGGGAAGAGAGGAGTGGAGTGAATTGGGAGATTGAGACTGACATATATATCCTAGTACACATAAGAGTAGGTAACTAATGAAAACCTACTGTATAGCTCAAGGAACTCTACTCTATCCTCTGTGGTGACCTAAATGGGAAGGAAATTTTAAAAAGAGGATATATAGGTATACATATAACTGACTCACTTTGCTATATACCAGAAACTTAAGCAACATTATAAAGCAACTACACGCCAATAAAAATTTTTTTAAAAATAAAATAAAATTTCAAAAAGTCAACCTTTTGGGGAGTGTTGGCTTCTCTTTGCTGCATTTAGCAAGGTATTTCAGAAAGCAATAAGGTGAGGGAATAAAATAGCTGGTCTGCAAACAAATTGAAGATAACATAGAGGATCCAGACATTAAGTTCTCCCCAGTTTCAAAAAAGTCAACTGTTCTTTACAACTCAAAAGCAGAAAATGAGACTGAAAAAGACATCGAATAACAAAGGTCTTAAGGACAGTCAAATGAGACTAAAGAAAGGCCCTCAGCTTTGAGATAAGAAAAAAAAAAAAAATTTTAGCCTTTCCAGTAGTCTTTCCAGTCAATCCTATGTTTTCAGATGGTTTCAAAGTAGGCGTCATTAAGCAGACAGAGAGAGACAATGACACAAAATAAGCAAGGAAATTAACTAGGCTTAAAAACTACCTCAAGAAAATAACTTGAAGTCGGGCTAAAATCACTTAGAAATATGTAAAGCAGAGATGTATAACATTATTAAGATTTTTAAAAACAAACTATTAAAATATACCTACATTTAGAAAAATACACATTTTATAATCATAAGCTTGATGAATTTTATCAGGGTTAAAAAAAGTTCTTATATAACCAGCACCCAAGGAAGAAACAGAATGGTCACAGCAATCTGCATACCCATATTTATATAAATAAAAAAGTAAATATTATAAAGTATATGTTGGGGTATATTTTTAATTGAATAGTTTAATATAAAATTACTTAAATCTATGTTTCTATATTTATTTTCTAACAGGTATCATTTTTCTTTATTGTAATATAGTTGACTTACACTATTATGTTAAGTTCGGGTAATTCACATAGAGATCTGACATTTGCATACTTTATGAAATAGATCACCACAGTAAGGTTTATTAATCATCTACCCACACAAAGGTCATTAGAACGTTGTTGACCATATACCTTATTTGTATATTACATTTCTGTGGCTTATTTTATAACTGGAGGTTTGTACTTCTTATTGCCTTCACCTATTCTTCAACTCCCTCCCCTCTGACAACAACCCATTTGCTGTCTGTATCTATGAGTCTGTTTTACTTTTTTGTTCTTCATTTGTTTGTTTTCTTTTTTAGATCCTACATATAATTGAGATCACATTGTATCCGTCTTTTTCTGTCTGACTTATTTCCCTCTATATCTATCCATGTTGAAGCAAGTGGCAAGATTTCATTTTTTATGGCTGAGGAATATTCCATTGTAAGTGTATATATTTATATATATACATATACACACATATGCCATATCTTTATCTATTCTTCCACTGATGAACATTTAGGTTGCTTTTATATCTTGACTATTTAAATAAGACTAATGAATCAAGGCAAGTTGGAAGTGGTCAAACAGGAGATGGCAACAGTGAATGTCGACATTCTAGGAATCAGTGAACTAAAATGGACTGGAGTGGGTGAATTTACCTCAGATGACAATTATATCTACTACTGTGGGCAGGAATCCCTTAGAAGAAATGGAGTAGCCATCGTTATCAACAAAAGAGTCCAAAATGCAGTACTTGGATGCAATCTCAAAAACGACAGAATGATCTCTGTTTGTTTCCAAGGCATTCAATATCACAGTGATCCAAGCCTATGCCCCAATCAGTAATGCTGGAGAAGCTGAAGTTGAATGGTTCTATGAAGACCCTCAAGACCTTTTAGAACTAAAACCCCAAAAAGATGTCCTTTTCATTATAGTGGACTGGAATGCAAAAGTAGGAAGTCAAGAAACACCTGGAATAACAGGCAAATTGGGCCTTGGAATGCAGAATGAAGCATGGCAAAGGATAATAGAGTTTTGCCAAGAGAATGCACTGGTCATAGCAAACACCCCCCTTTCAACAACAAAAGAGAAGTCTCTACACATGGACATCACCAGATGATCAATGCCGAAATCAGATTGATTATATTCTTTGCAGCTGAAGATGGAGAAGCTGTATACAATCAGCAAAAACAAGACCAAGAGCTGACTGTGGCTCAGATCATGAACCCATTGCCAAATTCAGAAAATTTTTAAAAGTAAGGAAAACCACTAGACCATTCAGGTATGACCTAAATTAAATCCCTTATGATTATACAGTGGAAGTGAGAAATAGATTTAAGGGACTAAACCTGATAGACTGAGTACCTGATGAACTACAGATGGAAGTTAGTGACATTGTATACGAGACAAGGATCAAGATCATCCCCATGGAAAAGAAATGCAAAAAAGCAAAAGGGCTGTCTGAGGAGGCCTTACTGATAGCTGTGGAAAGAAGAGAAGCGAACAGCAAAAGAGAAAAGGAAAGATATAAGCATCTGAATGCAGAGTTCCAAAGAATAGCAAGGAGAGATAAGAAAGCCTTCTTCAGCGATCAATGCAAACAAATAGATGAAAACAACAGAATGGGAAAGACTAGAGAACTCTTCAAGAAAATTAGAGATACCAAGGGAATATTTCATGTAAAGATGGGCTCAATAAGGGACAGAAATGGTATGCACCTAACAGAAGTAGAAGATATTAAGAAGAGGTGGCAAGAATACACAGAACTGTACAAAAAAGAGCTTCATGACCCAGATAATCACGATGGTGTGATCACTCATCTAGAGCCAGACATCCTGGAATGTGAAGTCAAGTGGGCCTTAGAAAGCATCACTATGAACAAAACAGTGGAGGTAATGGAATTCCAGTTGAGCTGTTTCAAATCCTGAAAGATGATGCTGTGAAAGTGCTGCACTCAATATGCCAGCAAATTTGGAAAACTCAGCAGTGGCCACAGGACTGGAAAAGGTCAGTGTTCATTGCAATCCCAAAGAAAGGTAATGCCAAAGAATGCTCAAACTATCTCATAATTGCACTCATCTCACACACTAGTAAAGAAATGCTCAAAATTCTCCAAGCCAGACTTCAGCAATACGTGAACCGCGAACTTCCTGATGTTCAAGCTGGTTTTAGAAAAGGCAGAGGAACCAGAGATCAAATTGCCAATATCAGCTGGATCATCAAAAAAGCAAGAAAGTTCTAGAAAAACATCAATTTCTGCTTTATTATCTATGCCAAAGCCTTTGACTGTGTGGCTCACAATAAACTGTGGAAAATTCTGAAAGAGATGGGAATATCAGACCACCTGACCCACCTCTTGAGAAACCTATATGCAGGTCAGAAAGCAACAGTTAGAACTGGACATGGAACAAACAGGAAAAAGAGTACATCAAGGCTGTATATTGTCACCCTGCTTATTTAACTTATATGCAGAGTACATCATGAGAAACGCTCGGCTGGAAGAAGCACAAGCTGGAATCAAGATTGCCAGGAGAAATATCAATAACCTCAGATATTAAAAGATGCTTACTCCTTGGAAGAAAAGTTATGACCAACCTAGATAGCATATTCAAAAGCAGAGATATTACTTTGCCGACTAAGGTCCATCTAGTCAAGGCTATGGTTTTTCCAGTAGTCATGTATGGATGTGAGAGTTGGACTGTGAAGAAGGCTGAGTGCCGAAGAATGGATGCTTTTGAACTGTGGTGTTGGAGAAGACTCTTGAGAGTCCTTTGGACTACGAGGAGATCCAACTAGTCCATTCTGAAGGAGATCAGCCCTGGGATTTCTTTTGAAGGACTGATGCAAAAGCTGAAACTCCAGTACTTTGGCCACCTCATGAGAAGAGTTGACTCATTGGAAAAGATTCTGATGCTGGGAGGGATTGGGGGAAGGAGGAGAAGGGGACGACAGAGGATGAGATGGCTGGATGGCATCACTGACTCGATGGACGTGTGTCCGAGTGAACTCCGGGAGTTGGTGATGGACAGGGAGGCCTGGCGTGCTGTGATTCATGGGGTCACAAAGAGTCAGACACAATTGAGCGACTGAACTGAACTGAAGTGATGCAGATGACATCACCCTTATGGCAGAAAGTGAAGAGGAACTGAAAGGCTTCTTGATGAAAGTGAAAGAGGAGAATGAAAATGTTGGCTTAAAGCTCAACATTCAGAAAACTAAGATCATGGCATCTCGTCCCATCATTTCATGGCAAATAAATGGGGAAACAGTGGAAACAGTGGCTGAGTTTATTTTCTTGGGCTCCAAAATCACTGCAGATGGTGATTGCAGCCATGAAATGAAAAGACGTGTACTCCTTGGAAGGAAAGTTATGACCAAACTAGACAGCATATTAAAAAGCAGAGATATTACTTTGCCAACAAAGGTCCATCTAGTCAAGGCTATGGTTTTTCCAGTGGTCATGTATGGATGTGAGAGTTGGACTGTGAAGAAATTGATGGTTTTGAACTGTGGTGTTGGAAAAAGACTCTTGAGAGTCCCTTGGACTGCAAGGAGATCCATCCAATCCATCCTAAGGGAGACCAGTCCTGGGTGTTCATTGGAAGGACTGATGCTGAGGCTAAAACTCCAATACATTGGCCACCTCATTCGAGAAGTTGACTCATTGGAAAAGATCCTGATGCTGGGAGGGATTGGGGGCAAGAGGAGAAGGGGACGACAGAGGATGAGATGGCTGGATGGCATCACCGACTCGATGGATATGAGTTTGAATGAACTCCGGGAGTTGGTGATGGACAGGGAGGCCTGGCGTGCTGCGATTCATGGAGTCGCAAAGAGTCAGACACAACTTAGCGACTGAACTGAACTGAATATATGGATGCATATATCATTTTGAATTAGTGTTTTTATTTTCTCTGGGTGAAGATCCAGAAGCGGGATTGCTAGATCTTATGGTAGTTCTACTTTCATTTTTTGTGGCTGCACCAGTTAACATTCCCAATGAACAGGCATGTGCATGAAGGTTCCCTTTTCTCCATATCCTTACCATAACTTGTTACTTGTCTCTTTGTACTCAGCCTGTCTCCTCCCCCATCTTGGCCATCTCCCTCTAACAGGTATGCTAAAGTCTTCTGTGCTTGCCTTTTTTGTATTTAAAAACAGTGACATTTTGCTTAATATATATATATTTCTTTGACTAGGATAAGATCAGTTAGAATTTATAAGTATGTATCCTTTCCAGTACAGCATGAGTTAATTTTGTTTAACAAGAAAGAACATTCTTTCCTCTTATATTACTTTTAATAAGAAAATATTACAAAATATGTCCTCTGTACATTTAAGTTTAAATTAATAAAACTTAGACCAAATCAAGAAATTTGATTTTAAAATCAAAATTAAATTCATCTTATTTCAAGAGTTTTGCTTAGTTGACTCGGTAAATATTAAAACACACTAGATCATCAGCCATCTGCTTAATAAATACTAATACACAATTCTTAATTTTTTTTAGACCAGGGCTACCAACCTCCAGGATATAATGCCTGATGATCTGAGGTGGAGCTCATGTAATAACAATAGAAATAAAGTGCAGAAGATACCAAATGTACTTGAATCTCCCTTCTTCCCTGGTTCATGGAAAAATCATCTTTCACAAATTGGTTCCTGGTGCCAAAAAACGTTGGGGACCTCTCTTTTAGATCACCAGGTAGCCATTTTTCTTTCATAGTTTAGGTAATCTTTTTGTTGAAACTAGAGAATTGGATCATATGATAACTAGTCATAACTAGTCACAAATCATTTAATGTCTACTATAAGCAGAGAAAACTTTTGGTGTGATATAAAAATTAGGGAATAGAGGCTTTGACTGAGGTATTGAATTGGTACTCATATCCTATCCACTTTTTTAATCTTCTAAACATGAAAGACATAAAAGTGTAAACCTTTCATCAATGCAAACCTGAACATTTTAAAACAGCTACCACATTCTAAAATGATAACAACTAGCAGTTGTCACATTCAAAGCATTGGAGAAATATTAAGAATTTAGTGTATCCCTTTAGCACACTTTGATGAAATGCGTATCAAATACTACCAATAGGATTTTTCACTCCTTCAAACTACAAAGAAAATGTGCCACCAGACAACTTTCACAGCTCTAATTACAGCGTTATTTATGCAACTATAAAATTAAGAGTGAACCACAATTTTGTTTCCTACTCTCAGTTGGAAAAAAAAATAAAATAAAAATTTAAAAGTTAAAAAAAAAACTTGCTCTGAATTTAATGGAACATTTTATTTCTTCAATTTTTGGCCTATTTGCACCAAAATATTGTTGAAATCAATTTAAATCAGTCATGTATGGATCTAATTAGCAACAGATGTCAGTCTTTAAAAATGTATGTCTATCTCAAAATGTCAACTTCTAGAAATGCATGTTTTGTTTTTTTTCTCAATTTTATATAATTATTTTCAGTAGTTTATCTTCATGAATCAATGTACCTACAAGTGAGCTACTTGATTTTCTGTTTTCATTCACTTGTTGAAGGTTTGTGGATGTTCCTCTGTTTTACAGTGTTATATATTTATAATTCAGATTAAGTGCAATTATTTAAAATTATGATACTTCAGACATTTCTCCAACTAATATATTTATTCATTCTGCAAGTAGCTCTTAGAACTATGGCTCCAGTTATTCTGGAGCACAATCTCTGATGCACTATTTTTCCCTACATACTTAAATGATTTTGAAATTTTGACATAATTCCAGTAAATAATACTCATTTTTATGACAATTTGGAAAATGTTTAACCAGGTAGTTTGATCCGTTGGTGTATGCATGTATATGTGTGTGTATACATGCACATATAGACATATATGAGAAGGAAAATGGCAATCCACTCCAGTATTCTTGCCTGGGAAATCTCATGGACCTAGGAGCCTGGCAGGCTGCAATCCATGGTGGTTACAAAGAGTAGAACATGACTGAGCACACAAGCATACACACACACACACACACACACACACACACACACACACACACACACGTACTCCAGCCTCATGCTCCAGGCTGACATTCATGTAAGACTTGTAGCCTCATTTGCAGTCCTGGGAAGTGATAGTTTGGCACCACTTCCTCCAGGGATGAAAAACTGGACGACTTTGCAGCCCTTATTTACAGATAGAATTGTGGGGGCTCATGGATCATCTACATGCTAAAACAGATAACCGCTTTTGAATTTTCATCAACTGGGACTTCAAAAAGTCAAACTTTTCTTGTACATTAGAACTACAAAGCTACTCACCAAACACCTTTCCTACGTTTTTCACCATCCTGCCTTTTCAAGCCGTATCTGCATCTCCTTTCTTCCAAATTCTTGCCTAGATTCTTATTCTTCTTCCAATTATTATTCCCTGTTTCTCTCTGTGTCTTCTCTTTATACCTCTTAATATCTTCTCTCTCTTTTGTGGTTCCCTTTCTTTGTTGTGATAGAGAATCAAGATTTAGAAGTAAGCTATAGCAGAGTGGCAAAACTTTTGAGTAAAAGTCTCAATATTCCCCAGCAAAATATTCCCCAGTACTGTGAATTTCTAAAACAAGAATTCCAACACTGATAAATCAAGAAGTTGCGGCAGATTTTCTCTTTTGAGGGGTGGGGGTGTGTTTGATTTTTTGAAGTTGGAGGCAGGAGTTCAAAAAGGGAGAAAATAGCCACCACCACCACCCCACCGCCAAAAAGGGTATATGGAGGCAAAGACAAACTTGTCCTACAGCTCAGTCTTGTCTTCCTAAGACATACTCTGGCTTCTGTCTGTGCTCTTTCTGTCCCCACTTTTTTGGATTCTGTATCTCCCCCCATTTCATGTAAGTTGATCAAGAAACAGAAAGAAAACCAGGAGAGAGTTATAAAATTTTAATTTTTAGGAATTTAGGAATTAATAGCCTTATTTGAAGTTGAAAAGTGTTAGTTGCTCAGTCATGACTCTTTGCAATCCCATGGATGTAGCCCACCAGGTTCCTCTGTCCACAAAATTCTCCGAGCAAGAATACTGGAGTGGGTTTCCATTTCCTTCCAGACCCAGGGATCAAACCCAGGTCTCCCATATTGCAGGAAGACAGCTTTGTTTAATAGTCAAAAGATTGAAAGGTAATGATTTTTCTTGGCTCCAGAGAAAAATCATTGAGAGAGGATGGCTCAGGCTGGCTTCACTGAGAAACAGACTTGGTAACAAAGATGAATAGTCAGGAGGCTTCTGAAGAGCTTTCTGGGCATCCCTCCCTCTGCTTTAGGGAGAGTGAGGGAAGGGTGATGGGATCTCAGTAAAAGCCTTTGCCCTTTGGAAAGCTCTGAAGAGGTTTTTCTTTTGTCATGTGCCAGTCAGGACCTAAGTACTTTACATATATTAAATCAGTTAATCCTCACAACTCTGCGAGGTAGATGTTATCATTATACCTATTTACCATTGAGAAAACTGATTTACAGAGAAGTTAGGTAACTTGTCTGAGGTCAAACAGCTCAACATGAAGAAACAGGGATTTGTTGCTCTATACCAACCTCTTAAATAAGAGATGATTAGCCCTGAAGAAACATCTAGACTCAATTTTCTGCTAGAATCAACATAAATATTCAATGTAAATAACTCAAGGAAATAATTATTTGCTCTTCTGTTAAAAGATCTTTTGAAAAATAGACCTTATATTCTTGTCATTCTTAATTTCATCTCCAACTAAACTGGAGGCATTTCCATAAATGTGAATTCCAGCAGAAACATTTACATCAGTTATTATGGACAAATGTTACACACAGCATAACAATAAGACTGCGATGGCCAGGATGGCTTTGAGAAACTTGTGAGGCATTAAACAAACAAAATAACAAAATAAAAACCAAAGCTTTTTAGCAAATAGGCCTATCCAGACAGGAAGAAAGTTTTGGACCACGTGAGAACTTAAAATTCAGTACCTCTTGAGGTCACATATTTAAGATCAACGAAGACTTGGCCTAACAAGAACATTTTTGGCCCTTCTAAATAAGTCAATTTATTACCATTCCTTCTAGCAGCTCTTATTATTGTTTATTGTGATTTCATGTATTAATCTGCTTATTGCTAGATACAAACTGCTTTGTCCTTGCCCTTACATATCTATCACTTGCAAAATATATTTTGATTGCTTTTGCATTCTATTCTGCTTTATGATGAAGAAGGTACAGTGGTGAAGCTGGAATTGATGACCAGGAAAGAAAGGCTTGTCTCCTCCTTTCATCAGCCAAGGGTCTTTCTTCTCTCTTCTAGGTGTCAGTTTCTTCTCTTGATAATGAGGGAGTTTCAGGAAGCATTTCAGGGTTGTTTTTTTTTTTTTTTTTACTGATCTATTAGTCTATGAACTTTTCCCCCTGTTGGGGTGTTAAAAGGTAAATGAATGTGTGTACATCTCTGAAGACAGGCTGCTTTTCCTACTGTAGCATTCATTATTGTTTGCCTCTCCTGTTACAAGAGATGAATGATGTTTAAGTAAAGATCTCCACCTTGCCAAATGACTGTTTCATTTTTGCTCTAGGCTGGTAGCTTCTGTTTCTTCTATATCATTTGAAATATTATCCATCCAGTCCACTTTTTCTTCTATTTAACTTGAATAAACTCATTTTTTTTTTCATGGCTTAGAGAGGTTGAGTCGTTTTCATCTTTAGAAAACACTAAGTAAATTTCCAAGACTCAATACCATTAGCTGATATTACCCAAAAGAAAAACCATAGGTAAAATCTTTTTTACTTGTTTGCTTCTTCACTGTAAATGCTGATTTTATCACTGTTTCTCAAGGAGAAAAAGTTAGCATAGCTTTACTTCTACATAGAAAACATATTTAGGTAAAGAAGTATCAATCATGATAGTAAAAACTTATCAATACTTCTCTTTATAACACATTGTTTTCATATTTCATTCTTTTAATCCTTCAACAAGTATTTACTCTGGACCGACTTTCCCCTAGAATAGGATTGTAGCATGAAACAAAATGGACAAAGACATTGCTTGGGGACAGTTATATTATAATAGAAAGAGTAATATATTTGTCAGATGGTGATAAGCATTATGAAGAATAGCAAAACTGAAGAAGAGAATAATACTGAGAGAGGTGTGTTCCATTTTTATGCTGAAGAAAGAAATCTCTGATAAGATGATATTTGACCAGATTCCTAAAGGAAAGAGAAAGCCAGGCAGAGACAACAAAATGTATAAAGATTGAGGCATGAGCATTTTTGTGTGTCCCATGAACAGCATATGTGCAGGTAGGAAGTGACAAGAGATGAAATAAGGGAACAAAATATGTGGCTCCCGGTCCCTAAAATACTTTGGATTTTACTCTGAGTGAGATGGGCTGCCAAGGCAGTATTTTGAGTGTGTAATTACATATTATACAAACAACTGAAATTAACCAATCATACTCAACATTTCTACACATATGTACACAGGTATTCTTTAAATTCATTATATGTGTGTGTGTGTGTGTGTGTATGTTCAGTGTGCTTTAAAAGCACTACTATAGTTGGTGAATGGAGAAAAGACTGTAAAGACTCAAGAGTATAAAAAGGACATTAAGATGACGTACAAAGAATATGTGGAATATGAGGGATAGTATCATGCATTCTTCTGTATTTGAACACAGAACACACAAAATGCTCACAAATACTTTAAAATTTTAACTATATGAATAAATTACCTTACATAAGTATGCAGCCTGATGATTTTGAAATTCAATGCTGCAATTTTTAGAGAAGATTTAGGTTTACAAAAATTAGGAAGGCATAGAGATTTTCCACACAGGCATAGTTTCCCTCACCAGCATGGTACATTATTTACCTGGGATAAATCTATATTGACACATATAATCACCCAATATCCATAGTTTACCCTAGGGTTCACTCTTGGTGTTGCACATTCTATGGGTGTGGACAAATAGGTGATGCCATATCTATCATTATAATATTATACAGAGTACTTTCATTGCCCTAAAATCCTGTGTGCTCTATTCATCTCTTCACCATCTAACCTGGAAAACCACAGATCTGTTTATTATTACTATGGTTTTTCCTTTTCTAGGTTGTCATATAGTTATAATCATGGAGCCTTCTGTATCTTTTTCAGATTGGCTTCTTTCACTTAGTAATATACACTTAAAGTTCCTCTATGTCTTTGCATGACTTAGCAGCACATTTCTTTTTAACACTAAATAATATTCCATTGCCTGTATATGTCACAGTCTATTTGTCTGTTCAATTATTGAGGGACTTAACGGTTGCTTTCAAGTTTTGGAGATTATCAATACAAAGGCTGCAAACACCATGTGCAAGTTTATATGTTGTCATAAGTTTTCAACTCATCTCAATAAATATCAAAGAGCCAGTTTAGGACACATGCATTCCAATTGCTCCAACATATTCAGTTCAGTTCAGTTCAGTCACTCAGTCATGTGTGACTCTTGGTGACCCATGGACTGCATCACACCAGGCCTCCCTGTCCATCATCAACTTCCGGAGTTTACTCAAACTCATGCCCGTTGAGTCAGTCATGCTATCCAACTATCTCATCCTCTGTCGACCCCTTCTCCTCCCGCCTTTAACCTTTTCCAACATCAGGGTCTTTTCAAATGAGTCAGTTCTTCCCATCAGGTGGCCAAAATATTGGAGTTTCAGCTTCAACATCCTTCCAATGAATATTCGGGACTGATTTGCTTAAGGATGGACTGGTTGATTCTCCTTGCAGTCCAAGGAACTCTCAAGAGTTTTCTCCAAAACCACATATCAAAAGCATCAATTCTTTGGCACTCAGCTTTCTTTATAGTCCAATTCTCATATCCATACATGACTACTGGAAAAACCACAGCCTTGACTAGATTAACCTTTGTTGACAAAGTAATGTCTCTGCTTTTTAATATTCTGTCTAGGTTGATCATAGCTTTTCTTTCCAGGAGCAAGCCTCTTCTAATTTCATGGCTGCAGTCACTGTCTGCAGTGATTTTGGAGCCTGTTTCCACTATTTCCCCATCCATTTGCCATGAAGTGATGGGACGAGATGCCATGATCTTAGTTTTCTGAATGTTGAGCTTTAAGCCAACTATTTCACTCTCCTCTTTCACTTTCATCAACAGGCTCTTTAGTTCTTTTTCACTTTCTGCCATAAGGGTGGTGTCATCTGCATATCTGAGGTTATTGATATTTCTCCTGGCAATCTTGATCCCAGCTTGTGCTTCATCCAGTCCAGCGTTTCTCATGATGTACTCTGCATATAGGTTAAATAAGCAGGGTGACAATATACAGTCTTGAGGTATTCCTTGTCCTATTTGGAACCAGTCTGTTGTTCCATGTCCAGTTCTAACTCTTGCTTCCTGATCTGCATACAGGTTTCTCAAGAAGCAGGACAGGTGGTCTGGTATTCCCATTTCTTGAAGAATATTCCAAAGTTTGTTGTGATCCACAGTCAAAGGCTTGGGCATAGTCAATAAAACAGAAATAGATGTTTTTCTGGAACTCTCTTATTTTTGGATGATCCAACGGATGTTGGCAATTTGATCTCTGGTTCCTCTGCTTAATCTAAAACTAGCTTGAATATCTCGAAGTTCAAGATTCACGTATTGAGAAGCCTGGCTTGGAGAATTTTGAGCATTACTTTACTAGTGTGTGAGATGAGTGCAACTGTGCAGTCGTTTGAACATTCTTTGGCATTGCCTTTCTTTAGGATAGGAATGAAAATTGACCTTTTCCAGTCCTGAGGCCAGTGCTGAGTTTTCCATATTTGCTGGCATCACAGCATCATCTTTTAGGATTTGAAATAGCTCAACTGGAATTTCATCATCTCCACTAGCTTTGTTCGTTGTGACGCTTCCTAATGCCTACTTGTTTCACATTCCAGGATGTCTGGCTCTAGGTGAGTGATCATAACATTGTGGTTATCTGGGTAATGAACATCCTTTGTTTACAGTTCTTCTGTGCATTCTTGCCACCTCTTAATATCTTCTGCTTCTGTTAGGTCCATAGCATTTCTGTCCTTTATTGAGTCCATCTTTGCATGTAATGTTCCTTTAGTATCTCCAGTTTTCTCAAAGAGATCTCAAGTCTTTCCCATTCTGTTGTTTTCCTCTATTTCTTTGCATTGATCACGGAGGAAGGCTTTCTTATCTCTGCTTGCTTTTCTTTGGAACTCTGCATTCAGATGCTTATATCTTTCCTTTTCTCCTTTGCTGTTCGCTTCTCTTCTTTCCACAGCTATTTGTAAGGCCTCCTCAGACTGCCATTTTGCTTTTTGGCATTTCTTTTTCTTGGGGATGGCCTAGATCCCTGTCTCCTGTACAATGTCATGAACCTCTGTCCATAGTTTATCAGGTACTCTGTCTATCAGTCCCTTAAACCTATTTGTCACTTCCACTGTATAATCATAAGTGATTTTATTTATATCATAACTGAATGTCCCAGTGGTTTTTCCCTACTTTCTTCAATTTAAGTCTGAATTTGACAAAGAGGAGTTCATGATCTGAGCCACAGTCAGCTCCTGGTCTTGTTTTTGCTGACTATATTGACCTTCTCCATCTTTGGCTGCAAAGAATATAATCAATCTGATTTTGGTGTTGACTATCTGGTTGTGTCCATGTGTAGAGTCTTCTCGTGTTGTTGGAAGAGGGTATTTGCTACGACCATGCGTTCTCTTGCCAAAACTCTGTTACCCTTTGTCTTGCTTCATTTTGCCCTCCAAGGAAATTTGCCTGTTACTTCAGGTGTTTCTTGACTTCCTACTTTTGCATTCCAGTCCCCTATAATGAAAAAGCATCTTTTTTGGGTGTTAGTTATAAAAGGTCTTGTAGGTCTTCATAGAACCATTCAACTTCAGCTTCTTCAGCATAACTGGTCAGGGCATAGACTTGGATTACCATGATATTGAATGGTTTGCTTTGGAAATGAAGAGAGATCATTCTGTTATTTTTGAGATTGCATCCAAGTACTGCATTTCAGACTCTTGTTGACTATGATGGCTACTCCATTTCTTCGAAGGGATTCTTGTACACAGTAGTAGATATAATTGTCATCTGAGTTAAATTCACCCATTCCAGTCCATTTTAGTTCACTGATTCCTAAAATGTTGATGTTCACTCTTGCCATCTCCTTTTGACCACTTCCAATTTTCCATGATTCATGAACCTAACATTCCAGATTCCTATGCAATATTGCTCATTACAGCATCGGACCTTGCTACCATCACCCGTCATATCCACAACTGGGATGTGACCCAACACATTAATGTATTTATATTGGTGTTCTTCATGAGGGTAAAAGAGGAGAGTGAAAAACCTGGCTTGTAATTCAACATTTAAAAAACTAAGATCATGGCATCTGGTCCCATCAGTTTATGGCAAATAGAAGCAGTAAAAGTGGAAGCAAGATCAGGTGTTATTTTCTTGGTCTCCAAAATCACTGCTGACAGTGGCTTCAGCCATGAAATTAAAAGATGCCTGCTCCTTGGAAGAACACCTATGACCAACCTAGTCAATGTATTAAAAAGCAGACCAGTACTTTACTGACAGAGATGCATATAGTCAAAGCTATGGTTTTTCCAGTAGTCATGAATGGATGTAAGAGTTGGACCATCAAAACTGCTGAGCACAAAAAATTGATTCTTTCAAATTGGGGTGCTTGAAAAGACTCTTAATAGACCTTGGACAGCATGGAGATCAAACCAGCTGTTCCCAAAGGAAATCAACCCTAATATTCACTGTAAGGACTGATGATGAAGTTGAAGCTCCAATACTTTGGCCTAAGTCAGAGATAATTTACTGGAAAACACCCTGATGCTGCAAAAGATTGAGGCAAAAGGAGAAGGGGGTGGCAGAGGATGAGATGATTAGTTAGCATCACCTACTCCAGTACTTTGCCCACCTCATGTGAAGAGTTGCCTCATTGGAAAAGACTTTGATGCTGGGAGGGATTGCGGGCAGGAGGAGAAGGGGATGACAGAGGATGAGATGTCTGGATGGCATCACTGACTCGATGGATGTGAGTCTGAGTGAACTCCGGGAGTTGGTGATGGACAGGGAGGCCTGGCGTACTGCGATTCATGGGGTCGCAAAGAGTCGGACACGACTGAGAGACTGAACTGAACTGAACTGAACTCAATGGATGTAAATCTGAGGTTGAAACTCCAGGAGAAAGTGAAGTACAGGGGAGCCTGGCGTGCTACAGTCCATGGAGTCACAGAGTCACACATGACTTACCGACTGAACAATAACAATGTTTTTTTTTTTTAAATCATAGTTTCAGCTAAGATCTGTTCATTTAATTAGCAACACTTTGGGAGTTGGTGATGGACAGGGAGGCCTGGTGTGCTGCGATTCATGGGGTCGCAAAGAGTCAAACACGACTGAGCGACTGAACTGAACTTAGTAAGCTAAGATGTATTGTCATTTTTAATTGGAAAATAATTTGATGCATACTATATGAACTAAAATATATATATATATATACTTGACAGTATAATTTTTTTAATTGGAAGCTAATTACTTTACAATATTGTATTGGTTTTGCCATACATCAACATGAATCCACCACGGGTGTACACGTGTTCCCCATACTGAACCCCCCTCCCACATCCCTCCCTGTATCATCCCTCTGGGTCATCCCAGTGCACCAGCCCCAAGCATCCTGTATCCTGCATCGAACCTAGACTGGCAATTCATTTCTTACATGATATTATACATTTTTCAATGCCATTCTCCCAAATCATCCCACCCTCGCCCTCTCCCTCACAGTCCAAAAGACTGTTCTATACATCTGTGTGTCTTTTGCTGTCTCGCATACAGGGTAATCATTACCATATTTGCGGCTTACTTCACTCTGTATAATCGGCTCCAGTTTCGTCCACCTCATTAGAACTGATTCAAATGTATTCTTTTTAATGGCTGAGTAATACTCCATTGTGTATATGTACCACAGCTTTCTTATCCATTCATCTGCTGATGGACATCTAGGTTGCTTCCATGTCCTGGCTATTATAAACAGTGTTGTGATGAACATTGGGATACATGTGTCTCTTTCAATTCTGGTTTCCTCGGTGTGTATGCCCAGCAGTGGGATTGCTGGGTCATAGGCAGTTCTATTTCCAGTTTTTTAAGGAATCTCCACACTGTTTTCCATAGTGGCTTTACTAGTTTGCATTCCCTCCAACAGTGTAAGAGGATTCCCTTTTCTCCACACCCTCTCCAGCATTTATTGCTTGTAGACTTTTGGATCGCAGCCATTCTGACTGGTGTGAAACGGTACCTCATTGTGGTTTTGATTTGCATTTCTCTGATAATGAGTGATGTTGAGCATCTTTTCATGTGTTTGTTAGCCATCTGTATCTCTTCTTTGGGGAAATGTCTATTTATATATGAACTAAAATATATTATGGCTAATGTATATATATATAAGCTATTACATATATATGTTGTTGTCGTTTAGTTACTAAGTCATGCCTGACTCTTTGGTGACCCCATGGACTATATAGCCCACCAGGCTCCTCTGTCCATGGGATTTTCCACGTATATATACATATTGGTACACAGAGACACATTACTTAGAAATACTTAAATATACTTGTGTGTCTACCAAGATTTTTAGAATGTTTTAAAACTTCACTTATTTCTCCATACAGTCATTTTTTCCTTCTTAAAATACCTCACACAAATCTCTAAACACAGTGCAGGCTCAATTAAGGTAAATGATTAGCATTTAATCACATGCTTCTGAATATTTGGATGACACATTCACTCTCATCATTGTTCAAAAGGGAAATATCTTATTCAATATTTTACCCACAGAAAATTCATATGCCACTCAGAATGCCTTTAACTTAATCTCAGATTTTTTTCTTTCCCAATTAGTAATAAAATTTAAGTCAAAAGGAGAATGGTAAAATTTCAACCTATCAATCATTTCCTAAGTTTCCCACCTCATAGTGTGCTTACTGAATGAGAGTATATACCCAAAAGCACTATGAAAAAGAGCTAAACAAATGTCAATTATCATTCTCAGAAATTTCTGTTAAATTTCAACTCTGCTACCTAACTAGATGCATGACTTTGAAACATCCTTAAAGTGACAGCCTATATCTAGAAACTGTTTCCCAAACTTTTCATATGTTTGGGTCCTTCTTGTTCTTTATGTTTCATCTTTATTAGCTCCTCCTAAAGGAGAGGTTCCATGGTTCTTCAAAATCAATTAGTTCCCTCCTAGTATTCTTTCTTCTGGAATCCTTTTCTTTTCTTTTCATACCTTGTTGTAGTTCAAAGGTATATAATTTTTTTAGCTTTCTTATAGGACTATAATGTCCATGAGTCTGAGAACCATGTTATTTAAAAAAAAAAAAACAGTGTATCTCCAACATTAATCACAAGGCCTGGCTCAGAATATTTGCCATTAAACACTGTCATGATGACCAAATGAGTTTGTTTATGTTAGAATGATTCACAAACATAAAAATAGGCAACTTTAAGGTGTGATGCTTATTTTGAGGAATTAAGCTTAAAACATTAGTTATCTCCACTCTGTTCTCCACCAACTACCCTCATTTTGAAGTACAAAGTGTGCATGGACCCAGATCAATAAAAGAATGTATTTTATCATTCTGGTCTTTGGCTTAAAATTCCAGCGTGCATCCTGGGAGAATACCAAAATCATGTATAGAATAGCTTTCCTAAAATGGGAGGTAGGGAGATAAAAGAGAAATGAGACCTAGTTTCAAACCAAGACCACTGACCACCATTGCTTGTCCTTCTTTAGCTTTAATGACTTATGGGGGGTTAGGGTGTGGCTAGACTACAAATACCAGTTAATCTGAGCTTTCATGAACAAATGAAATTCATTCTGGTTTCTATTAATCTCTTCTACTTTGGAAATGGCTTATTATACTATTTATATATGAATACCATACATGTTTCCATTCCTATCTTGTCTGGATCATCCTTTTTGGTTCAAACACTTTTGTGTGTATCATAGTAGTGCAAAAATATAAAAGATTGAAAATTTTAAATATTTTTCTATAACTGTCAAGTGCATGGCTTTATTACTGAATCTCCATCAAAGATATATACACATAGTGTTGTTTCTCCTGTTAACTATCATACTGTTTGATATCCGTGCTGGAAGTTCAGGAATCTCAACTCTCCTTTACTTCGGCAAGTTACTTCTATCTGCTAGCAATAGAAATGTTTTACACTATGTACCAGAAAGAGGGAAAATAAAAGAAATTACCTAAACTACTATGATTTTGGGAAGTCAGAGGATAATTTATGGGAACAAGAGTACAACATTAATGATGGCTGTCCCCCTTTAGGGTAACTTCCTCTGTTAAAATCACGTGCATCATTCACTATTCCTAACTGAATATACAGGAATTTGTGTTTACATTTATATTCCTATTTATATGTTGGCAGATGTAGATATTTTAGACAAAATAAAATGCATAATTTAAGGCAATGAAGCATAATTGAATTCTAGAAAAGAATATATCACTTGTGGTTTGAAAGTATAGGCAATCCTTGTTCAAAATGATAGATGGTGATATTTAATTTGGAATGTCAAGACTCATGAGATCATAAGTGTATATCAAGATGAGGAATATTCTAAACACATGAAATAAATGTCTAGTGCTTTCCTTTGGGGATGTACAAGCATTCAATTTAAAATATAAGGAAGAACAGGAATAAAGAAGGACATAAAGGTAATTTTAGTCTGAATACTAAAGTTATTTAACACGAAGAGGAAATGTGACATTTAAAATAAAAAAGAAAATGACAATTGATCCCCCTGTTTTGAGCAATAAATTGGAACAATTAACGCTTTAGCAAAATCAATCCCACAGCTATGAATTAAAGTGAGAAGCAACCAGAAACAGAAAATTGAAATTTTCAACAATCAAGAACAGGGTCAGATAAGAATGGCTAAGAATAGTGGTTGTCCAAATATTCTAAGGCAGAAAAACTCGTAAAAGATTTCTCACTAAGAATGTGAAGTTCAAGTTCAAACACAAGTAAAGATCAAATTTCATAAATTTGTTGAAATTTCTATATTCCCATGAAATGCAGTATTTAAATTTCCTATCAGTTGACAAATGACAGTAACTCAACAATTTTAATTAAGACACAATCAATGCCAAAGTACACTACTGTGTTCTCAGAGAAACATAATTGAATGCACAAAAGAACGATACACAAGTTAATTGAGACAAGATGAGAAAAATGGAAACAGCTGTGGATGAAGAGTCAAGAGAGATTTTCTCACAAATCAATATGATTTTGTGAACTTCAATTCATTATCTATGTTATAATAAGCATGGACATGCTGTTCCACATAACTTCTTCTGTCTTTCTTAAAGTTGGTAAACAAAGATTCAAGAACTGTGGATTTCAAACTAGGTACTTAGATAGTTCCCAGCTATAAAATTATATTTCTATACATCTAGATTTTTACATGTTTTGAAATTTTAAAAATCTCCAGTTTTCTTAATTTTGTTAAATTTACTGATAGTTGGATTAAGTTTAATTGAAGTTCCATTGGTAGTACATACACATTGGAAAAATACTCTGAATTGATTATTTCTAATATTCATTTCAATCATGCCTTCTTAACTTTATTGTATTACAGTTGAAATAAAATGAACTGCACAGATTTAAACTATACAGTGTGATACATATTTACAAATCAACATACCTGTGAAATGATTATCAAAATCAAGATAATGAAATATTGATCATTTAAAAAATTTCCATTAGTCCCTTTCAATGACTTTCTCCTGTCTACCCCCAACTTTATCCTAGAAAACCACTAAATGCCTTTCTGTCACTATAGGTGTGCTGATACTTTCTAGAAATTATATAAATGAAAACATGAAGAAAACATGAAGCTCTGAAGGGCTTCCCTCATAGCTCAGTTGGTAAATCATCTGCCTGCAATGCAGGAGTCCTGGGTTCAATTCGTAGATCAAAAAGATCCCATGGAGAAGGAAATGGCAACCCACTCCAGTATTCTTGCCTGAGGAATCCCATGAACAGAGGAGCCTAGCAGGCAATAGTCCACAGGATCACAAGGGTCAGACACGACTTAGTGACTAAACCACCACCAAACATGAAGAACATAATTTTGGTCTAACTTCTTCACTCGGGATACTTATTTTGAGATTAATCTATGTTGTATCATGTTTCAAGAGGCCATTTATTTTCATTGCTGAGTAGTATTCCACTGCATGGCTATACCACTGCTTGGTATATATTCACTTTTTTAAGGACATTTGTTTGCTTCCAGTTTGGTGATATTATAAGCCTGCTATGAATATGTCTATAAGTATCTGTAGTGATATATACTTGTAGTTGCACTCACCAAATGTGTCAGCTTTAGTTTTGTTCCTCTGTATGTAAGTTATTTACATATGACTGCTTTTAAGATCTTCTCTTTATTACTGAGTTTGTGCAACTTTACTATGATGTACTTTAGTTTCTATCACATTTCTTGTCCTTAGCATTCATTGAGAGTTTTGAATCTGCGGGTTTATATTTGTCATCAAATCTGGGGAGCCGGGAGAAATATCAATAATGCAGATGACACCACCCTTATGGCAGAAAGTGAAGAGGAACTAAAAAGCCTCTTGATGAAAGTAAAAGAGGAGAGTGAAAAAGTTGGCTTAAAGCTCAACATTCAGAAAATGAAGATCATGGCATCTGGTCCCACCACTTCATGGGAAATAGATGGGGAAACAGTAGAAACAGTGTCAGACTTTATTTTTTGGGCTCCAAAATCACTGCAGATGGTGACTGCAGCCATGAAATTAAAAGACACTTACTCCTTGGAAGAAAAGTTATGACCAACCTAGATAGTATATTCAAAAGCAGAGACATTACTTTGTCGACTAAGGTCCATCTAGTCAAGGCTATGGTTTTTCCTGTGGTCATGTATGGATGTGAGAGTTGGACTGTGAAGAAGGCTGAGCGCCAAAGAATGGATGCTTTTGAACTGTGGTGTTGGAGAAGACTCTTGAGAGTCCCTTGGACTGCAAGGAGATCCAACCAGTCCATTCTGAAGCAGATCAGCCCTGGGATTTCTTTGGAAGGAATGATGCTAAAGCTGAAACTCCAGTACTTTGGCCTCCTCATGCGAAGAGTTGACTCATTGGAAAAGACTCTGATGCTGGGAGGGATTGGGGCAGGAGGAGAAGGGGATGACAGAGGATGAGATGGCTGGATGGCATCACCAACTCGATGGACGTGAGTCTGAGTGAACTCAGGGAGATGGTGATGGACAGGGAGGCCTGGCGTGCTGCGATTCATGGGGTCGCAAAGAGTCAGACACGACTGAGCAACTGAACTGAAATGAACTTCTTCAAATATTTTGTTTCCTGACCCTCCTCTCTCTCTTCTCTTTCTTTTCTATTCTTCTGAAAACTCTAATTACATCTATGTTAGGCAGCTTAAAGTTTTCCCACATTGGCACTATTCATTTTGTTTGTTTTATTCTCCTTGTCTCTTATTCTTTCCCAGTTTGGATCATTGATTCTCACATCATCAATTTCACTAATCTTTCCTACAATATGTCATCTACTATTAATGCAGTCTATTTTCCACCTCACACTGTATAGTTTTCAACTGCAGAAGTCAATTTTTTTTCCAGCATCTTTTCTATAGATTCTTAAATTTTAGAAAAAAAATGAAATGCAGTAATAATGCTGTTTTGTTGCCATTGTCTGCTAATTCTAACATTTCTGTCAGTTATGTGTCAGTTTTCATCCACATTATGGTTTGTATTTTCTTGTTTCTTTTTACTTTCGGTGATTTTCAAGTGGATAACAGAAGTTATTAATCTTACCTTGTTGGATTTTGAATATTTTTGTATTCCTATAAATATTCTTGAGTTTTGAGAGAAAATTAAGTTTGTTGAAAAGAGGTTAAACCTTTTGTGTTTTGCTTTAAATGTTTACTGGTCAGAATCAGAGCAGTGCTGTCTTTAAACCATGTTCCATTTACTTACTGTGTCCAGGTATCCTGTCACATAAAAACTTATATGTAGAAAATAATAAAATCAGTGCTTTGGAAACGCACTTACCATAATAATGTCCACTGCGAACAACAAACGTCCAACTAGAATTAGTGCAGAATATGAATTTGCATTTATAAAGATGGATTCAAATGTTTGCCTTGAGTTGTTAAACTTTCCACTATGTCTTAAACAAGATTCAATTTGAAGACCCCTTTTTCTCTACATTCAGTTCAGTTCAGTCACTCAGTCATGTCTGACTCTTTGTGATCCCATGAACCACAGCACACCAGGCCTCCCTGTCCATCACCATCTCCTGGCATTCACTAAAACTCATGTCCATCGAGTCGGTGATGCCATCCAGCCATCTCATCCTCTGTCATCCCCTTCTCCTCCTGCCCCCAATCCCTCCCAGCATCAGAGTCTTTTCCAATGAGTCAACTCTTCGCATAAGGTGGCCAAAGTACTGGAGTTTCAGCTTTAGCATCAGTCCTTTCAAAGAACACCCAGGGCTGATCTCCTTCAGAATGGACTGGTTGGATCTCCTTGCAGTCCAAGGGACTCTCAAGAGTCTTCTTCAACACCACAGTTCAAAAGCATCAATTCTTTGGCACTAGATTCAAGATGTAGGATGACAATCATTGCATCTACCATATGCTTAGAAATAATATTACATTCCAGCTACCAAACTGACATCTTCAACACATTTATAAATGTTTTACAAACCATTTAACCAATCTCAGGCATTTTTGTTTGGTTGAGTCATTACTGTGCACTTATGATTTTTGTGACACAAAGAGAACTTTGAATTTGGATGACAGATATTATTGGATTTTAGTTCAATGTTATAATTTGTAAAAACCCATTCGTGTTTTTCTATATTTGATTCTACAACATTCAGAAATGCCATAATTTTCTTAGAGAGGTTGCAGACATCTGCATTCCACGGTCTTTTCATGATACTAGATTGTCTTTCTTGTATTTAGAGATAATGTTACTGGATACTAAGGAGGCTTCAAAGAATTTTGTGTCCAGAAGTTCCCCTCTATACCACTGAGAACTCTCTAGTGTTTTGGTAATAACAATGCAACTGAAACTAAGTTGACTGTTTTTCTTGGGGTATCTACCACTATGTTTCTTGGGAAAAGTTACTCTTATCCTGTTTGTAGGGTTTTTTTGTTTGTTTGTTTTGTTTTTAATCTAATGGCCATTCAAATGGTTATATTATAAAAAGTTACCTGTGTGCTCTGAAACTGATTTCTTAAAATTTAAACAGTTACTTGATGAGGGGAGAAAAAGAAAATGCATAACTTTAGGGAGAACTGAGGTTACAAACATTTCATATAGTTTGCTGAGTGTTGGAATTTTTATGACTAATTAGTTGCCCCATTGTTGTTTGTGATGTTTTTGTGCAATTGTTACTAGATAATATTTCTCTATATTATTTATATTTTTGAAAGAAATTAGTTTTCCATACTTACATAACAATAACAGCACAGTAATTCATATTAATGTTATTACATTATCATTTGTTCTTTTTAAGTTGAAATTCTTACAAGGACTACTGATAAATTTATGTGCCCACAAAAAATATACATTTTGTGTTTGATTTGCCTATGTTTTTTCATCTATAACTTACCTTTTTCATGCTGTTATTTTAAAAACTTGAGTTTTACAATTTAACACATCATTTTAATCATTTATTTAAGGTAACAGAAGCCATAATGTTCTTTAAAGGTGTCAGCAAATTAGTTCCTAGAGACTGTGCTCTTTGCATTAGGTTGAATTGGTATGAATAGAATTAGATGACTTATTATCAATGAAGACACAATATATTCTTTTTTAAAAGTTGTGCTTCTTCCAGGAGCAGAAGGACATTTCTCTGAGGCATTTTAGATTGCTTAATTCCACTGTGAGAACTCCTCAAGCTGTCCAGGGCACCATTTTTTTTTTTTCTTTAAACATAGTTATAAAGTAACAGATGATATTGACAGAACTGAAAAAATAATATAGGCATAGAGATAAGCTTTGAGCTTTGCTCTGTGTGCTGGACCTGAGGAAATATTAACAGTATATGGAGGCAACTCAAAGTGTAAGATGAACAACAATATCAGTGGCAAGCTGCCTGTGTTTGTTTCCGCATTAGAAAAGCACTGGTATTAGAGCCAACAGGGAAGTAGCTTCTTGCAAGAATCTATGATGAAGCATTATCACAATGACTCCTGAAAAACCTGTAAGGTAAAAGAAAAAAGAATATCCACCGAAATTTAGAAATGATACTAAGTAAAAGAAGTTTTTCTCACTAACTACAAAAATATCAGATTCAGGTGAAGAAAACAAGTCATCTACTGAATATGAAAATGGAGAGCTATTCTTTGATGCTATGAATTATAACTCTTAGGTGGTCCAAGCACTGATTTCCAGATCCAAGTCAGTACTTCTGTTTGTAGAGAAAGCTATTCCCTTGGGAGCAGGGGTGGTAGAGGAGGTGATGACAGGGCACATATGTTTGTAGGTACATGTAGGTGTTTGCTGGAAGATAGCCTTCTGATATTTTCAAGTGCCCCAGCATTTCAGAGTGATGGAGTATCAAACTGTGGCTACAAGAAAAGCACTTCAGAGGAACAGAGGGAAGTTGGATGAATGCCTACTGAGGCCTGGAAATTTTGCTAGGAGATTTGCACATAAACCTTCCCTCTACCACTCCCCATTATAATTCTAGGAAGAGAATTTAACTAGCACATGGGTGAATAATGAGTGAGTCCACAAACAGGCAATCAATAAGAAACGCTGGAAGACAATGAAGAAATATCAGCTGAAATATTTGTTCTATGTTCATACAATTTTATAGCCTTCCAAGCTGTTTTTCTTGTGTAAAAGCAATACTTGGATATTTCCAGAAATTCAAGGACTTAGGGAATATACATTCTCTAAGAGAATAATATATATTTCTTAGAGTAATGGGAGAAAAAACTCAGGATTTTCACTTCATCAAAGCAAAAGAATTCTCAAACTTAAGTTAAAAAAATGCAAACAGTGGACATTAAAAACCATTAAAATCTCTTTTTCAGGAAATTTGAAAATGTGATTAACATGGAAAACAAAAGTAAACAATTATATTTGAAGAGAAGAAAAATAATAGAAAAAGTTGTGATTTGGTCACAATCATTTGGATACCAACTTTCAAAGTAAGTTAACAAATCCTGGGGAGAAAGATGAACAAAACCAAACTTAATAAATTTTACACACAATCAAAATCATAGGTGAAGGCAAAAGGCAGGTAGAATAACAGATGGTGAAGAAAGATAGAGAAAGAATGTATCAGAAAGCAAGAAAAAGCTCCAGTAACTTATCCTCCCTCCTCAAATTCACAGGAAAGTACACAATAAATATGCTTTTTAAAGTAAAATTAGGAAACGTACATAATACTAACACAGTAAGAGTGTCGAGGATATTCTAGATGGAGTACAGCAGATGATTGCAGGCTGGGAGCAAAATCTATTCAAAAGAACACAACATACTACCCTGAATAGAAACCAAAGGCCAGAGGCATTTAAATAAAAGAAGACAGAAAATATGAACAATAGCAAAACACATTTCTCTCCCAACAGAATCCTCCAAAGACCTAGGAAGAGAAGAAATGAAGGCTGGCAAATGTGAGATGTAGTCAAAATGAAATTAACTGAATATAACTCACCCTTACTCTCAGAGCAACAGACTGGAGAGCAGGGTCCCAGCCAAGGACCCAGCACTGCTCTGAGGTTGGAGTCTGACAGGACACCCCCAGAGTAAGCTGAGAGCTGGAGCCCAAGAATCACAGCAGGGCCAGTAACAAGCCATCCAGTATGTTCTTTCTCATATCCATATTCTCTCTCAAATTATCCACTCAGAGCTTTAGTATAATCAAAAGCTACAGTGGGTAAGGAGCATGACTCCTTAGAGCTCAAGAAATAGAGACCATTTTTCAAGTCTATGATTTACTTTCCTCTCCACAAGTACAAAGGCAATCACTCCTCTTTTGAGAGATGTTGGAAACAAATCAAAGAGACTCATCAATATCAACAAATTGGAAATTGAAATCAACAGGAACAATTTATATAAGACTGTTAAAATTAGTAAAATGGCTATTTCTGGTGTGATTCAAAAAAAAAAAATCACATTCTGAAATTAAAGCCAGATCCTGAAACCTAAGAAGAGCAAAACAGAACAATCTTCAGGACATACAGTTGAACCACTTGTAGTTCTTGTCTTTAGGATGTTAGCTCTTTATCTCATACCTCATGCAACCGTTACCACAACAGATTGAATGCTGCATTAATTTTTTTTTTAAGTAAACTATACAATGGCAACCTACTCCAGTACTCTTGCCTGGAAAATCCTACGGATGGAGGAGCCTGGTAGGCTGCAGTCCATGGGGTCGTGAAGAGTCGGACATGACTGAGTGACTTCACTTTCACTTTTCACTTTCATGCATTGGAGAAGGCAATGACAACCCACTCCAGTACTCTTGCCTGGAGAATCCCAGGGATGCGAGTCTATGGGGTCGCACAGAGTCGGACATGACTGAAGTGACTTAGCAGCAGCAGCATACAAGCAGTAGAAAATTTTCAGTTAAAGGTTTTGGTTTTATGATTATGTTGCAGGAGATGTTATGTTTTATGAAATGTCTGGACCATCCAAAATCCAACTCTGAGAGTTAAGCTGTCATCAGCCCTCACTGCGCTAAGGTAGTGACCCTCTAGTGGAGATGTCTATTCGGTTTCTTCTGTTTAATCCATATCCACCTTTATTTTGGAGGGTATTCCTTCCCCCAATTTTCTGAGGTTTCACATAATCAGTTACTATTAGGGAAGTGAGGGTGGGTAGAAAGAAGATGGCTAGTCCCGCTGTAATATTTTACAAATGAGGTATCTCCTTGATTAAGTCCACAAAATGTTCTGTTAATGATCTCAGGGGGAAAAAGTAGGTTTTGTTAAATTCTCTGAAATCGTTTCTCTGCAAATCTGAAGAATTTGGGAATTGACAGTCATAGGAGGAAAATAACTTGGCGCCTAGGAATGTTCTAAAATTCCTCTATCAAACAAATTATACTAGGTCTCCTGGGCATACATTTTAAAGATGAAAATAACTTCTAAAACAATCCTAACATCAGCTTCAGAGAAGGCCAAATAAGGACACTTTGTGTTTGGACTGAACCGGTCCTGTCCCTCCTACTCACCATGTGCATTGTCTTACCCAAACACCTGATTTCTTGAGGCGGTGGGAGGGAAATGGTTTTAAGTAGGAATAGCTAGAGAAGAATAAAATCTTTTCACTGATAGTTAATATACTCTGAATAAATATACATTTATGTATTTTTAAAACATATACATGACATGAGTTTGCAATGAAAAATATTGAGTAACTAAAAAGTGAATAAAAGTATCCATCTGTTTAATGATTGCTTATTTTATTTTTGGTTATATATATATATATACACTTATCCATATTCATGTTTTTTTGATGATGCCTTCAGAAAAATTTTAGACTCTTCTATGTCTAGATGCTTAATCAGTCAGTACAGCTAGACTGATATATTTCTTGAATGTAGGTATAAAAATATATATATGTAATATTTTTGCTTACTTACAGAGGTTTTAATTATGTCCTCCTTTAAAAATCTACCAATTAGAATGTTTTTATTTTATTTTTTAGTTTTATAATTCTTAGCTAAAAAATATAATAATAATTTTGCATTTTTCACAGACAGCTTTCAGCAATCTGAGATCATTTTACTGAACCAAAGAAAAGGACAATTCTATGAATGATTTTGTAAGTAGGTATATGGAGCTATTGATAAGGCCCTTAATGAGGCTTCAAAGGGGTTATTATTCAGAATTTAGCTTTGTTAGCTATTATTCTTATGAGTTGCATGCAGCCCCGCAAGGATAACTAAGTATGAAGCCTGGAGTATATGGTGAGGGGTGAGGAATAGATTTAGAATGGAAAAGAATCCCATGTGATAGAATGTTATAGAACACATAGAGAAGAAAGGAGAATATGCTTAGCCATTAGCCTTGTTACAAAAAAAGAAAAGGAAAAAAAATGCAAACAAAGCATCAGGAGAAAAAACTAATCTAACAGTAGATAACCTCCTGGAATATCACTATAGTGTCCTGGAATATCACTATAGTGAAAGTGAAGTCGTTCAGTCGTGTCCGACTCTTAGCGACCCCATGGGCTGCAACCAACCAGTCTCCTCCATCCATGGGATTTTCCAGGCAAGAGTACTGGAGTGGGGTGCCATTGCCTTCTCCGGAATATCACTATAGGTCACTGCTAAAAAGCAGGGAGTAAGGAAACCAACTTGGATATCTGAATAATTTTTAGCATACTTTTCCTCATTTCTAGGTGCAAACACAGAGAGGCAAAGAGAGCAACTGTGTTTCAATGCTGCCAGTTAATAAGAGTATGGGGATGGTAAGCAGACCCAGGAAAGATGACAATAGTTATCACCCATTTTGCTGGCATCTTTTGGGTTCACTCTTACCAACATTTCCTTCCAACAGCTGAAGGAAAAGCTAATCTCCTCCCTCAAAAACAAAAAACAAACAAACAAAAAGAAAAAAACATTTTAAGCCTCATCAAGAATATGAGCTGTAATGTGAAGGAGTTTATCCAGTTCCTTCTTGAAAGAAGCTTTTGGCAGACTGAGGATGGAGAACGCAAGAAAGGAGTATAACACAGAGTGTCTGGAGGGGTTGGAGTGGGAGGGCAGCCAGTGGGACTGGGGAGAAAGGCAGGGAAAACACAAATTTGGATGCCAAATATAAACATGGCTTAGATCTAATTTTGCCTAAAGTGACACGCAAATACCTCACCACCAGCACATGCAACATCTGATCACCTTGAAATGAGAAATTGCCTTAAAAAGGCACATGGATTCATGCATTAACAGAATGTGTGAAGAGCAATTCTGCCCTTCTTCATTTATTTCTCGTTATCCTAGAAAACCATGGGATTCTCAATTCAATCGCCTCTAGGCTCTATTTTACAAAAATGCATATTACATGGCATGCTTCCAGGGTCACAATTTCATTACAAAAATTGTCTGATCTTGACTATCTGTAGAGATGTGGAGATTATAATACTATTGTAAATTCATAAAATGTACTCACCTACTCAGACAGACATAATGTACTGGCATTAACTCATTCTGATCCCAGAAGGAAGGAAGAGCTATGGAAAATATCATGTAAGCCAACTGGACTCAATTAATAAGCTATCTACGTTTCTGTGGTTTTATTATCTCTGATTTGAGTCTTTGAGTTTTTCAGTTTAAAATCTAGTTAATACTTCTGTCCCCTATAGTGAAATAGATTTTGGAAGCCTGTAGAGGGTCTCTGGGCTTCTCATGGGGCTCAGCTGGTAAAGAATCTGCCTGCAATGCAGGAGACCTGGGTTTAATCCCTGGGTTGGGAAGATCCCCTGGAGAAGGTAAAGGCTACCCACTCCACTATTCTGGCCTGGAGAATTCCATGGACTATATTGTCCATGAGGTCACAAAGAGTCAGACATGACTGAGCAAATGACTTTCACTTTCAAAGGGTCCCTAGAATGAATTACTACCACATTCATTGTCCAACCAATCTTCTATGATTCTGTCAAATCACCTGTTGGATTCTAACTTTTTATTATTCATATTTTGTCTCACTACTTGTTCAGTGAATTATCCGACTTCAGTCCAGCTGCTTCACAATTCCAATAAAAAGAGCTTGAACTTGCAGTAATTATGGGAGAAAAGCAGAGGAAGAAAGTACCTGCAGCCTTGAACTGAGACTCCTTTAGACGTATAGTCAGCAGTACCACAGAATAATACATGAGGATAAAAGGAATAGATTGCTCCTAGAACTAAGAAGTTTTTAGTTCTAGGATCCTTTTTGAATTCTTATGAGTGCACACCTCGGTTTCCTCATGTAACAAGACTTAGACACCAAACACAGTAAAAATTACAGCAGCCACCCCACATCTTGAACTTACCTCTATTCCTATACACTAGGTTTTTGGTTTGAGGAATAAACATCCATCCAATTGCCCAATCTTCAAATATAGGAATTATAGTTTAATTTATTGGTTTCTTTCCATTTCCATATCCATGCACAAATCATTTTGTCATTTCTGACTCCAACATATTTCTATAATCCAGCTCTTTTCTATTTTCACTCCTACTACTTTAGTTTGTATCCACCCCATCCCTTACTTAGGTATTACTGATATAATTGCTTTCTAGCTAGACCCCCCCACTCCAAGTCTCATTCTATGCCTACAGAACTTTCAAGCAGAGTATTTTTTCAAGGAAAGAAGTTAATTGTAATAATCTCCTATTTTAAATGAGCCACAAAGAAGCAATTTTAAATATAGCAAGCAAATCTAGTCTTTTCATGATCTGGTTTGTACTATTTCCTATAAGCATTCTTACATATTCCCATATATTCCTTAGCATCCCATGTTTCACTAAATGAGTCATAGTCTCTTTTGCTGGCTCTTCTGCCTGGAATATTTTTCTTCTTGTTGTCAACTTAGCAAACATTTACTCATCCCTCCAGATTCATCCAGGTATTGCTTCTTCAGTCAAGTCTACTCCTGAACCCTTCTCCTCAGGGAAAAATGACCCAGCCACAATTCTATTAAGTAATTCTATGTATTACAGTATACTGTACCCTCATCATGGCTTTAATTTTCTCAGTTTCAGTTATCCATAGTCAATCTAGATCTGAAAATGTTAAAAAGAAATACCAGAAAAAAAATTGTAAGTTTTAAATTGAGTAGTGTGAGGAAATCTTTCACCCATCCCACCTACTTCATCCCACTTAGGATCCTCACCCATCAGCACCGTCTGTCCCTGACATCCAACCATTGCTGTCACTGTGGTTTATTGGTCCCTTCCTCATGATATATTGTTTGGAGGTCAAAACAGCATAACACTATATCACAATGCTTATGTTATTCATCTCCCTTCATCTTAACATATAGGCATTTAATTGTCTTACATTATCACAGGAAGAAATGTGAGTATAGTACAATAAGATCTTTTGAAAAAAGAGAGACCACATTTACATAACTTATATCACAGTATATTGTTATAGGTGTTCTGTTTTATTAGCCATTGCTGTTAATCTCTTAGTGTGCCTATATTATAAATTAAACGTCATCATAATATGTATTATAGGGGAAAAAATACATGGTAAATATAGGCTTTGTTACTATCCAAGGTTTTAGGCATCTACTGGAGTTCTTGCAAAGGAAGCCCTGTGAATTGGGTCAGGGGGGTGGGGGGGAGAAACTACTGTACTAAAATTATTCCTGTGTGATTGCTCTCCACCAGTATCGAGCCCTATGAATTCAGAAACTAGATTTTACTCTTCTTGGGTTTTAACACAATGCTTCATGGGCAGTAAGAATGACACAGCTATTTATTGAGTATTTTCTGCACTCATTACAAACAAGGTATTTTTGCAGATACAGTCACTCTCCTTATCCATGAGTTGCATGTTGCCAGATTCAATCAACTACTGATCAAATATATTTGAAAAATAAAATTCCAGAAAGTTTCAAAAAGTGAAGCTTGAATTTGCCACATGATTACAACTATTTACATAGCATTTATGTCATATCTATAACTATTTATATATTATATTGTATTTATATTTTATTGTACTATAAATAATTTGGAGATAAAGTCTATGAAAGGGTGTGCATAACGACTATACTATTTTATATAAAAGATTTAGTCATCTGTGGTTTTTCATGGCTATGGGAGTCCTCGAACAAGCACCCTACAGATATCAAGAAACAACTGTACAACGGCTTTTAAATCCAGGTTTTCTTAATCATGTATGTTGTTTCAAATACTTTTTGTATATCTCTTATTAATCCCTACATTTTAATTTCTTATTTTTATAAGCTTCATAAGGACAATAGTCCCTTAAAGTGAGCTGTTTCATCTATACAAACCCCACCATAGCACCACAGTTTTGTTGACTCTCAGAAGATGCCTGCTGAGGTATCTGAATGGGGCAGTGTTAATAATCAACACTTTCAACCACCCTAAATTAGAACTAGCTCAAGAGAGAGAAATTGAACTTTAAAAAGATTTTTTACCAGAGAATCATGTTAAGAAGCCATTTCTGGAAAATAATCTATGATAATGAGAAAAAATAAGTGAAGAAAAAGTGGGATGTGTGCTTTGCTATTTTCAATTATTTGTTTTGCTTTCAACAAAGTGTCTCTAATCCTTGCTGTGAATATTGTACATGCTGTCTGGGCCTCATACTCTGAGAATTGCAAACAAAATCATGCCAAGCCATGGCATGTCACGTATGTGGGAAGAATAACCTAAATCATTAGCTTAAAGGCAATTACCTCTGGAGATCATTCTGCTGAAAACAAAAGACACACTAATTTGTTTTACTATTTTGGACATGCAAAGCTCCAAAAGAAACAATCCAGACTGAATAAACAAGCAAAAATAAGGTAAGGTAAACATACTTTCAATTATTAGCCATCAGTGTGTTCAGACCCTAGGAAGAATGGGTTAGAGAATGCAAACTCCTTGACTGTCTCTCAAAAAAAAAAAAAAATCAAAAATACAAGGCTGCAGACTCATAAAATAATGATTTTTTAAAGCCAAAAATGCCATGAATTTCAGTAGACTTTAGTGTAAGAAAACTTGTCATTTACAGCTTTAGCTTCAAAAAATTTTATCTGAATCAAAGTAAGAAAACCCAAGCCTCCTTGTATTTCTCCACTTATCTTTTTCCTTTACAGTTCACAAATAAATTAGTAGCTATTAAACCTGTTTCAGTAGTTAATGTTGTACAATTGTTGCTTCACTGTACATGTTTCCTATAAATAAATGAATAAAATACATTAACTCCACTCTTCTTACATGAAATATCTAAATAAAATATATGTATCCTTTTATCCCTTTGTCATTTCATTTGTGACACAAATTATGCTATAAATCATATAATCTCCGAATACAATGAAGCATAGCTAATACTTTTGTGTTCAGAAGCAGCCTCATCTTTTAAATTAAAAAAAAAAAGGAAATAATCTCAGATATGTCTTTTATAATGCCAATACCTTTCCATAATCATTATAAAGGTCTCAAGTGGTGAGGTGAACTTCTTTTAGTATTATGTAGCCAAAATATAAGACATCTCAGATATTTTTCTTTTCTTGGTGAAGTGATCTGTAAAGATATGACTCTTCCAATTTATAGACCTAGGATGTTGATGGATAACTAAGCTGCCCAATAACTCACTGGAATCAGGCTGTTCTTAGCTGTTCTTATCTGCCTTCATGAACCAAAGCACAGATTGATGGTACATTGTTATGCGGCAGATACTGTTGTTCTGTCATCTATACACCATTTCTGTGAAATAAAAGGAACTGCATGACAAAGAACCAAAATTATAATTCCACTATTAGGCTGCTCATAAACTTTATCTCTGCACCCTGCAAAGAATATTTCTGTGTCCTTAACTTCCTGGATAATCTTAACATAAACTTATCTTTTTATTAAATTTGATGATGGAAATTTCCTTTTTTTATTCATCCCTGATACTGGCACACCAGCATATACATGTATAGAAATAACTGGCTCCTTGTGTTTATAGATCAACTGACATGGATGTCATATAAGATATACATTATGTATTACTCCTAATTTACATTTGTTCAAATGAGAAAACTACCACTCTAAAAGTTATGTAATGTGACAGACATCACCAGGAATAGAAGTGGTAATCACAAGATTTGAATAAAACTCTTTTCCTTCTATCAGAACTGCATAGTCTAATATGACAGTCATTAGACACATATACGGAGAAGGCAATGGCACCCCACTCCAGTACTATTGCCTGGAAAATCCCATGGATGGAGGAGCCTGGTAGGCTGCAGTCCATGGGGTCGCTAAGAGTCTGACACGACTGAGCGACTTCACTTTCACTTTTCACTTTCACGCATTGGAGAAGGAAATGGCAACCCACTCCAGTGTTCTTGCCTGGAGAGTCTCAGGGACGGTGGAGTCTGGTAGGCTGCCGTCTATGGGGTCGCACAGAGTCAGACACGACTGAAGCGACTTAGCAGCAGTAGCAGCAGACACATGTAACTATGAACACTTGATATACAGCTAGGCTGAAATGAGATGTTTTAAAAGTACAAAAATACATATCAGACTTTGAAAACTTGACATAAAATAGACATAAACTATCTCATTAATAATTTTCATTTTGATTGCATGTAGAAACAAAAATTTTTGTATATTAGTTACAGAATTAAAATGTATCCTCCTCCCTGTGAAGGCCCTGATGGCTTCCCTGTCCATAACCAATTCCCGGGATTTACTCAAACTCACGTACATTAAATCGGTGATGCAATCCAAACATCTCATCCTCTATCGTCCCTGTCAACTCCCACCGTCAATATTTCCCAGCATCAGGGTCTTCTCAAATGAGTCAGCTCTTCCCATCAGGTGGCCAAAGTATTGGGCTTTCGCTTCATATCAGTCATTCCAATGAATATTCAGTACTGATTTCGTTTAGGATGGACTGGTTGGATCTTCTTGCAGTCCAAGAGTCTCTCAAGAGTCTTCTCCAACACCACAGATCAAAAGCATAAACTCTTTGGCAATCAGCATTCTTTATAGTCCAACACTCACATCCATATATGACTACTGGAAAAATCATAGCCTTGACTAGATGGACCTTTGTTGGCAAAGTAATGGCTTTGCTTTTCAATATGCTGTCTAGGTTGGTCATAACTTTCATTCAAAGGAGTGTCTTTTAATTTCATGGCTGCAATCACCATCTGCAGTGATTTTGGAGCCCAGAAAAATAAAGTCTGCCACTGTTTCCACTGTTTCCCCATCTATTTGCCATGAAGTGATGGGACTGGATGCCATGATCTTAGTTTTCTGAGTGTTGAGCTTTAAGCCAACTTTTTCACTCTCCTCTTTCACTTTCATCAGCAGGCTCTTTAGTTCTTCTTCACTTTCTGCCATAAGGGTGGTGTCATCTGCATATCTGAGGTTATTGAGATTTCTCCTGGCAATCATGATCTCTTGTGCTTCCTCCAGCCCAGTGTTTCTCATGATGTACTCTGCATAGAAGTTAAATAAACAGGGTGACAATATACAGCCTTGACGTACTCCTTTTCCTATTTGGAACCAGTCTGTTGTTCCATGTCCAGTCCTAACTGTTGCTTCCTGATCTGCATACAGATTTCTCAAGAGGCAGGACAGGTGGTCTGGTATTCCCATCTGTTGAAGAACTTTCCAGTTTATTGTGGTCCACACAGTCAAAGGCTTTGGCATAGTCAATAAAGCAGAAATAGATGTTTTTTCTGGAACTCTCTTGCTTTTTCCATGATCCAGTGGATGTTGGCCATTTGATCTCTAGTTCCTCTGCCTTTTCTAAAATCAGCTTGAACATCTGGAAGTTCACGGTTCATGTATGGCTGAAGCCTGACTTGGAGAATTTTCAGCATTAATTTACTACCGTATGAGATGAGTGCAATTGTGTGGTAGTTTGAGCATTCTTTGGCATTGTCTTTCTTTGGGATTGGAATGAACACTGACCTTTTCCATCCTGTGGACACTTCTCAGGTTTCCAAATTTGCTGGCATATTGAGTGTGGCACTTTCACAGCTTCATCTTTCAGGATTTGAAACAGCTCAACTGGAATTCTATCACCTCCACTAGCTTTGTTTGTAGTGATGCTTCCTAAGGCCCACTTGACTTCACATTTCAGGATGTCTGGCTCTAGGTGAGTGATCACACCATTGTGATTATATAGGTCATAAACATCTTTTTTGTACAGTTCTCCTGTGTATTCTTGCCACCTCTTCTCAATATCTTCTGCTTCTGTTAGGTCCATACCATTTCTGTCCTTTTTTGAGCCCATCTTTCCATGAACTGTTCCCTTGGTATCTCTAATTTTCTTGAAGAGATCTCTAGTCTTTCCCATTATATTGTTTCCTCTATTTCTTTGCACTGATCACTGAGGAAGGTTTCTTATCTCTACTTGCTTTTCTTTGGAACTCTGGATTCAGATGGGTTTATCTTTCCTTTTTTCCTTTGCTTTTCACTTCTCTTCTTTTCACAGTTATTTGTAAGGCCTCTTCAGACAGCCATTTTGCTTTTTTGCATTTCTTTTTCTCAGGGATGTTCTTGATCCCTATCTCCTGTACAATGTCACAAACTTCCATCCATAGTTCTCAGGCACTCTGTCTATCAGATCTAGTCCCTTAAATCTATTTGTCAATTCCACTACATAATCATAAGGGATTTAATTTAGGTCATACCTGAATGGTCTAGTGGTTTTCCCTACTTTCTTCAATTTAAGTCTGAATTTAGCAATAAGGAGTTCATGATCTGAGCCACAGTCAGCTCCTGGTCTTGTTTTTGCTGACTGTATAGAGCTTCTCCATCGCTGGCTACAAAGAATATAATCAATCTGATTTTGGTGTTGACCATCTGGTAATGTTCATGTATAGAGTCTTCACTTATGTTGTTGGAAGAGGGTGTTTGCTATGACCAGTGAGTTTTCTTTGCAAAACTCTGTTAGCCTTTGCCCTGCTTCATTCTGTACTCCAAGGTCAAATTTGCCTGTTATTCCAGGTGTTTGTTGACTTCCTACTTTTGCATTCCAGTCCCGTATAACGAAAAGGACATCTTTTTTGAGTGTTAGTTGTAAAAGGTCTTGTTGGTCTTCAAAGAAGCATTCAACTTCAGCTTCTTCAGCATTACTGGTCAGAGCATAGAGTTGGATTACTGCAATATTGAATGGTTTGCGATGGAAATGAAGAGAGATCATTCTGTCATTTTTGAGATTGCATTCAAGTACTGCATTTCAGACTCTTTGTGTTGACTATGATGGCCACTCCATTTCCTCAAAGGGATTCTTGCCCACAGTAGTAGATATAATTGTCATCTGAGTTAAATTCATCCATTCCAGTCCATTTTAGTTCACTGAGTCCTAAAATGTTGATGTTCACTCTTGCTATCTCCTGTTTGACCACTTTCAATTTGCCTTGATTCATGAACCTAACATGTTTATTTTTTCCTTTTTTTATTATGTGGCTCTCAGAAAAATTTTAAATCCCATACATTGCTCACATTTGTAATTTTGATATATTTGTATTAGACAACTTTGTATTCAGTAGACCATACAGACAATTTCTTAGTTGATTCTTTACTGCCTTTTTAAGAAAAGTAAAATATATATTTAAAAAGCAAATTGGTATTTTAGACTCAAACTTACAAATATACTCCTTAGTATACACAATAAGGCTGATCATATTTGAAAGAAATTCACTTTTCCAAGGAATGTGATTCCCAGTTTCATAGACACCTGAAACTGAAACTTCTCAGTTTGGAGAGACAATACATTCTGTGCTCTGTGTAGGTGTCTTTTCGTCTGAAAGGATTTTACTGTGCTATACTATTGAGTATCATCTATTCTTGTGAGGATCATTTGTGCTGCAAAGCTCTCAATGGCTGGATGCTCTGCATGCCTGGACCAACTTCTCCAGATAATCAAAAGTGTTGGAAAATATAATCTCATCTTGTGGGAATGGCACAATCACAATCATTTAGTGGCTGATCTCATATTTTAGGGTACATAACAATGATGAGAGAATCTTATTAAGATGATAAGTTCCCAGGTTCCTACTCCCATTGTATTTGATCCACGTAGTTTAAATGGCAGGCAAATATTTGTTTGTCAAACTTCCCATGTGATTCTGATGGGTAGAACCTCTAAATTATACTTTGGAAAGCATTTGTGTAGAGAAAAGGCTGTGTGTGCATTTGAAAGCAAGAATATAAATATCCCAACAAATTGTGTTGATTTGGTCAGCAAAATCCAGGTCTTATTTATATGTATTGTTTATAAGACTATCTATACATTTATATAGCCCCAACAAAAATCAGAGTCATATTAGGAAATAGAAATTAATCACAGATGGAGTGATAGTGGATACACAGGTTTCGAAGCTGTGGGTTGGAAATGGACAAGTCTTTTATAGTCTCTTAAATTCTAATTTCATCATCTATAACATTAAATCAAATTACTTTTATTACTATAAACTCTGTAAAATGTGTTATTAAGTATTTAAACTTTATACACCAATGATAATTTAATTAGATAAGTATCTAGTAAGATCCAGTATATAACTTTCACTGTAGCTTGAACAAAATGCAATCTAAGGTAAAAATCTATCAGGAGAATTTCCTTGCAGTCCAGTGGTTAGGACTCTGTGCTACCACTGCAGGGGAGGCCAGGTTCAAACTCTGGTCCTGAATCTAAGATCCCATAAGCCAAAAGCATGGCCCAAAAAAACCCCAAAACAGCATTCTGACATTTATTCATTGACTATATTCAGACTATACATAGTGACAACTTTCAAAAAATGAAGAGGAATTGGTATTTTGAAAATAATCACTTAACAGTGAAACTTGTTTTTTCTCAATAGAGAGAGAAGAGAAAGAGAGTCATTGTATTACATTATTTTGGCCTTATGATGGTAATTTATTGTTCTTTTCTCCTTTGGCATTTACTGATATCATCTGTAAAATTCATACAAGGGTATTTCCGGATATTTCAGGGTATTCCAGGTATTTCCAAAAGCAATCCAACTTTTGCATTATTCTATAGTCAGTTACCAAATTTTACTATTTTTATTAAAAAATGTCAGTTGAACACTGAATTGACAAAGATGTAGCATGAGTATGATGCAACATAATTGAACAGTTTCCAATAATAAAAGATCAATACATACAACATAGAAAAATTTAAATTATTGCCTTTATATTAATAATATCCACTCAGCAGCAGCAGCAGCAACCCATCTCCTTTCCTGTTTTATCCAGCAAATCATAGGAGACCAGAAAATGGTAAAGTAAATGTATTAAAGCAATGCTTTCCCAAGCATTATTTTCAGGAGAATTGAGTGATCATAATGTGTAAGACATTTCACTAAGTAAGTTATGGGAAAGTGAAAGTCATAGTCTATGCTTTGCAACATAAAGACTGGCAAATAGAAGACCATTTGGAATATGATCAGCACTCATTAAACAATTGATGAATAAGTAAGCAATTTATGAGTTAATAAAAAAACAAATGAACAAACAGAAATATAGTGAAGCAACTCTGTCAAACAGGAGGAGGACAAATCCCTAACTACCAATGCAGTCTTATCAATATATATGAAACATCACTTCTCAGATGTCAAGGGCCTCTCCCTATGGAGCAGGAGGTAGACTTCTGAAGGCCAAATTTAATTGTCATAGATATCACTATGGGTGAATGTTATTTTTAAAAGGCTGCAGACTTTTGTAAATTCAAAAAAAAAACAAAAAACTCCACTTGCCAGTTCTGCAGGTAGAAACTGGGAAATAAGGAGAATGCATTTGGAATGTCAGGTTCACAACAAGAAAAACACTACTAGATAATACAAAATTTAGAAGGGATGAAAATCTTTCAGCAGGTAGATTTTCACTAGAGCAGAGGTATGAACAACAACATATCTCTGACATACCACTAACATTGTTATACCACTAACATTGTTATACCACTAACACTGTTATACCACTGACAATATTCAGTGCTTATATTGACAAATTAGCATTAATAGATATCCCACCAATATCTTACTTATTCCATTCAGGAATAAGACTGATTGCATCAGAATAAAGCAAATGGGGAAACTAAAGAAAGGGGGTCCAGAATTTGCTGAGCTCTTATGTGCTAGACCCTTTGTTCTGCTATCTCAGTTAAGCCTGATACTAACTCTGAGAGTTATATATAACTCTCATTTTTCAGCAAAGGAAATTGACCCCCAACATCCCTAACTATCTAACAAAGCCATATGGTAAGTAAATGATGAAGTCAAAACCAGCCATCTTAAATCTTCAATTTCCTGTGCTTTTTCTTTTCAAGGAAGAATACTGCTTCAGGGCTAAATGAACAACTCCTGATGCCACTGATCATAGTTTAATTTCAATCCAATTCTTCTGGTGTTTTCTAATGTCATATTGATACAGAAAGAAAATATCACTAGGAAGAGGACAATGTCCTAAAGTTCAATCCAAATGGACTCTGCATTACCAAACAAGGTGGAAGTTCAAGGAAGATGAGTCTATAATATAAATAGAGAGTTTAATAATGTGGGCAGTTTGGAACATTCTATCAGAGGAGCCATCTACCTGCAATAAATCCCCATGCTGATAACATGCATTTCACCACAATGAATTAGAAAGGTAAGAGGTAAATAAATAATTAGCACTTTGGCAAGTTCCAGTGGGTTTTTCTAGATATATGCTTGTTTTGGTTTCATAGCAAATTTGAAACTGTGAAAACAGTCATAGAGTGAAAAAGAACATTTAATTGAGTGCCCTTAAACTGTTCATATTCTGTTACATTTGTGAAGTCTTTAAAGAAAGAAGCTACTTTACTGAAATGAAAAAGAGCCTTGGGATAAAATATGGGCATTTATATTCAAGAGGGAGAAAGCTCAACTGCTCTGAGAGAGCAAAACTTAGAGGAGTCTTCATTTGGATAGATGAGAAAAGTTACATAAATGATAGAAACTGTTAGGGCTCTAGGAACTGTGGGAAGTCATATCTTTGGAAAGCAGACACCACTGTGCAGTGGATATTGAACCTCTGTGCAGAGATACCTGGAAATTCCTTTCCATCAAGGTGAATTGAACTATTCTGGAACGAATAGAAAGTGCTGTCTATGTAAGCGAATCATATTCTGACTCCCCCTCCCCTCTGCAGTGTTATTCCCCCAACTCCTTTTTCTTTTGCAATATACCTTGGGAACATCTCTGTTCTTGAGTTTTCTGTATTCCATAGGAATCACTCATTTACATGTTCATCTTCTGTTTAATTATGAACTCTTGAGAGCAGTAACCATAGTTCCTTTCTTTACTCCCTTGATCTTTAAAACCTGGAGCACAATGCCTGGCATGACTGGAACATAGCACTTTCAGCCACCAAGTTGGCCCACCACCATATCCACACAGACAGTCCTCACTAAAAATCAACTACTTGGTCCAAGGTCTGGGTCCTCAACCATATCCCTCATTACACTTTACACTCTCTTCATGTTTCCATAAACACTTTGGCTCCTGTTCTGCTGTCTGTCTCTTTTGTCTGTGGTCTCATACGATCTCCCTTTACATTTCATGCCACATCTGTAGTGATCTTTTTCATTTATATTCCATTCAGGTTGGTACTTTTGGCTTGAATTAGTTTTCATTTGCCCACTTGGGAGGGCATTCCAGCCTCATCCATCCTGAAACTATACATGAATTGACCCATAGATTTAGCATCAGTGACCAGGCTTGACTTATTCATGAGACACGACCAGACATATAGTGAAGTCGCTCAGTCATGTCTGACTCTTTGCGACCCCATAGACTGTAGCCTACTAGGCTCCTCTGTCTGTGGGATTCTCCAGGCAAGAGTATTAGAGTTGGTTGCCATTTCCTTCTCCAGGGGATCTTCCCGATCTAAGGATCAAACCAAGGCCTCCTGCATTGCAGGCAGACACTGTACCCTCTGAGCCACCAGGGAAGCCCTAGACATATAGCTGGCACTCAAAAAAATATTGCTAGCTAAGTAAATATTTTAAATGCAGTGGACTTACAAAGGCCAATGATAATATCATACAAAGAAACAGAAATTAAGATATATCCAGTTCAATAACGTGCACTTGACATCTATGAGGAAAAGAAATCTTAACAATCTCAAAATAATTTAAAATATACTGGTCTTTCTTAATATACCAACTTAAGGGAGAAATTTAAAACACACACATACACGCAAGGCAACAAAACAAAATCTGTCATCATTTTTAAAGATTCCTATGCCCAAACACAGGAAATTATGATATGAATTAAAACCTAAATTAGTTGTAATTTGCATGGGATCACAAAGCCTCATACACAATTCTCAGAGCTGTGTACAGCAACATTTCCAATAAGGGTGCATCAAGCTGATTTGGTTTCTAGGCTGCCCCAGTGCTTGTTTTGGATTTGTTCACACACAGATTCAGATGCATTTTAATCTCCATCTCAGCCCATATGGTCATCCCTTGAGCATTGAGAATAATTCTCAGGTACACAGTCACTCAGCTCTAAAACAAAAGTAAGAGCATGTCAGGCATGTAACTTATTCATCATTTCCAATATAGTAATTCATGAACCTCAAAGAAAATGGTACAAACTCTAGTGAAGCCCATTAATTTCCAATTCCATCTAATAGCAGGATCAAAAGGTGCTTCTTCTCCCAATGTGAGGGGCATGTACGGTAAGAGAATAGATCCTAAGAAATGTTTTCACCATGGGGCTGGGGTAGGAAGCTTCCATCTGAGTAGGAGTTCAGGATCTGTTCTGTGATTTCTGTTGCTAGGCAACTGCTTCCTTTGTCTGCTTTGTTCAGAACAGTTGCTTTATTTATACTTGGTTTAAATGATGCAGATCATAATGTGAAATTATAAAATAGGGAAAATTTATATTAAAACTGTTCCAGGGAATTGGTAATTCTGTATGAAAACTAATGAATGTTGATGCAAATAAAGCTCCCACAAAAAAACCAAAGAACTCTAACCCAGTAGGTTAAATCTACCTGATACACTTTTCGAATAGACTATATAATAACCTAAAGTTAACTTTTGATATCACCTATGATTGACCAAAATAAAACCTAGGCAATACTTAAATAATATAAAATACATCTTGAGGGCACTCTTTAGGAAAAAATAACATTTTAGTATGAAATGTGGAAATAATTTGGAGATTAAAGTGTGTTCAAAATCCAAAATAAATTGAGAAACAAAGAAAAGAAAATATGTAACAAGGCTAATGGATACAGGAGAGATGTATACTCATAAGCTTTCCAAAATTTGAAGATCCTTGAAATATGTTTGTAATAGATTTTCCTGTAACTCTAATCTGCACATACCATAAGAATGGAACTAAATAATCTCACCTTTAATCTATTATAGATACGTTTTTCAAATTGTTCTGAATATATTATTGTAAATGTGAATTTTAGATGAAGCAAAAACAATGGATATATTCTGCCCATGTTGTTGCTTAAAATTTGCCAATACTTTAACTATTTATCCCTGTTCTCATTAGCTATTTTTTTTTCATTTTTTCTTCAACCACTAATAACAATAAACCATTTAATGACTACAAGGATCGGATGTCTTAACACTTCACAGATCTTAATTCATTTTATCTTCAAATGATCCTATGAGAAAGTACTGCTACTATTATCATCACCATTGTTAGCAAAAGAGGTGTGAAGTGACATTCCCAGAGGTATCCAACTAACAGGTGGGAGATCAAAGATTCAAACATACATACTCTCTGGTCTGGATTCTACCTGCTGAGGCACTAATTTATAAATTGTGATTTTATTTTCCCCCTGTGACATGATTTTGTGATTGACTATGTTCTCTCTGGACAACTTCCTTGACTTGGGTTTTAGTAAAATAACCAGCTACTGTCTATCTCCATTTATTTTTGTTCTCAAGCCAGGTTATAAACATTATAAACTTTTGCATTCTATTTATAATAAGCCCTTTCTAAAATGTGTCCCATTTGGGACTTCCCTGGTGGTCCAGTGGTTAAGATTCTGTGCTTCCCAATGCAGGACATGCAAGTTTGATCCCTGGTCAGGGGAACTAAGATCCCACATGCCACATGGCCAAAAACAAACAAACAAAAATTTCAACTGAATAAAAATGAAAATGCAACATACCAACTTAAAATATTTTAAAAATTAAATAAATAAAATGTGTCCCATTCATGGTATTAATTTTCTTGCTTTTTCCACTGTTCCCTATGGTCTTGAGTTTTCCTGTTCTTACTGTAAACTAGCATGCTTGCATACTTCTGAAAACCTTCAGGCCCTTGGTTTCTCCATTATGCAGAAAAGTGTTAAATAAATACTAAGAATTTAAAACACAATATATAAGTGCAGACTATGTGTAAAGTCTGTTAATATTGTAGCTAATGAAATTAGAGGTTTTTTTCTAACTTGCATTGAGGTCTCAGTATGATTTTTTAATGCCTTCATATTACAAATTCTTTTTTTTTAATTCTATCTCATCATTATTCCCTAAAAAGATAGTTTGTCAGATTTTTAAAGCAATAATAACTCTGATGTCATGTTATCTGTTACTCTGATAACTATATAAACCTTGAATGTGAAGAAAGGATCACTTTGATTTTACCCTAAGCAGAGGGAAAATAAGAATAGGAAGAGCAAAGAGATTCTGATGCTAATGGGATTTGTTGTTTGGGGACTAAATTTCAATAAAGGTCAATCTTGCTTTATGTCACATGCAACTGGAATCTGATAAGATTTTCATCTCTAAGTCAATAATTCTCAAACCATGCTGCTGCTGCTTCTGCTGCTGCTAAGTCGCTTCAGTCGTGTCCGACTCTGTGCGACCCCATAGTGCAGCCCATCAGGCTCCCCCGTCCCTGGGAATCTCCAGGCAAGAACACCGGAGTGGGTTGCCATTTCCTTCATGAGTTCTAGGCAAATAAAGAACCGTCTAAAGTTCATTGTGATCACTTGCTTCTTCATTGAATGGAAACAGAAAAGACAAAACAAACCAAGAGGTACTGGCCAAGGTGAAAGGACATTAAATTTCCTTAAGGCTTGTAATTTTCATGAGATTCCATCCAGTGTTATTTTAAACCACACAAAGGATATTTCAATCCATTTACAAAATTATAATTTTTAGGGTACAATTTTTCCCTATCAATAATATATTAAAATAAAATTATCATTTTTATAGATACTGTAAGAAAATTATTATTGCTCTTTAAGACTGTTCCTTGGAATAATTTGTTGTTGTTTAGTTGCTAAGTCATGTCTGACTTTTTTGTGACCCCATGGACCGAGCCCACATATCCACGGGATTTCCCAGGCAAGAACACTGGAGTGAGACAATGGATTGTATTTTTATATAAAGTAATCATTTCAGTAGCTTTCATAGTTTCTAAATAACAATACTTTTAAAAAGTACTAACTTTTAAAAATAATTTAAGTATAGTTGTTGTACAATATAAGTTATTGATGTACAATATAGTGATTCACAATTTTTAAATGTTATACTACATTTATAGTTGTTATAAAATATTGGCTATATTCTCCATGTTTTAAACATATCCTTGTAGCTTATTTTATACCAATTGGTTTGTACCTCTTACTCTACTCCTGTATTACCCCCCTTCCCCTTCCCATGGTAACCACTAGTTTGTTCTCTGTATCTATTTTTAGCATTTTTTTTTGTTATATTCACTAGTTTGCTGTATTTTTTAGATTCCACATTTAAGTGATATCATACAGTATTTTTCCTTCTCTGTCCATATTATTTCACTAAGCATAATGCCCTCCAAGTCCATCCATGTTACAGCAAATGGCAAAATTTTATTCTTTTTTATGGCTGAGTAGTATTCCATCATATATATGTAATATCTGTGTATATACACATACCACACCTTTACTCATTTGTCTATTGATGGACATTTAGGTTGCTTCTGTATCTTGGCAAATAACACTGCTATTGAGGTGCATGTATCTTTTGAACTATGTTGAAGTACTCTGAACACAGGTTTGAAAATAATTTCCAAACATAGAGCATTTCACAAGTGAGTTAATTAAAAACAAAGAGCAGAGATAAAGTGGGCACTGTGAGCCCAGCAGGCCAACCTCCTGACAGACCAAGGAGAGTGGACAGTTTTCATGGGTTAATAGCCAATTTTTATAGCCTCAAGACAAAGAAAATTCCTGCAGGAAAGTTGGTGTTAGGTGATTAGTTGGGGCATTATAGGGTGTTTACTGGAGTGGGCATCTTTGCTTAATTGAGAGTCAGGAAGCTTGTTAGTGATTATCAGGGGGCTTTTGCCAAGGTTACAAAGTGGGTCAGTCAGCTTCAGAGATAAATTGATTCTGGGCTCTGCTTCTGAGGCCTTGGTGTAAGGCCTCATATGTATGACTCAGGGCAGACTCAACCAATTAATAGGATTTTCTTGCTTTTCATTTTTGTTTTTTTCAAATACACACCCTAGAATGGAAGGACTGGGTCACACAGTATTTTCATTATTCGTATTTTGAGAAACTTCACAGTTTTCTACAATGGCTGGAAAGCACAACTTACATTCCCACCAACAGTGCAGGAGGATTCCCTTTTCTTCATATCCTCACCAAGACTTCGTATTTGTTATTTTTTATGGTAGCCGTTCAGACAAGTGTGAGGGAAAGGCTAGTAGAGCTCACCTTCAGGAGCCCCACAGCACTGGGGGAAGCAGAGACTTCCTTTCTCTTGTGCGTGCTGCTGCTGCCAAGTCGCCTCAGTCATGTCCGACTCTGTGTGACCCCATAGACAGCAGCCTACCAGGCTCCCCTATCCCTGGGATTCTCCAGCCAAGAACATGGAGTGGGTTACCATTTCCTTCTCCAATGCATGAAAGTGAAAAGTGAAAGCGAAGATGCTCAGTCGTGTCCGACTCTTAGCGACCCCATGGACTGCAGCCTACCAGGCTCCTCCGTCCATGGGATGTAAATACACAAAAAATCTCGTGTTTATGGAGACCTAGGGTAATCTGATGGCAGCAGGGGGCAGACCTACCTGTTGATCTTGAGAGGGAAGGAGTAGCTACAGCTTGTCCTGGAGACAAACACACAAGCAGCAGCCTCATTTGGGAGCTCCTTTGAAGGAAGACGCTGAGGTGGCCGCTATCTTGGAATCCTTCCTCTTGCTCATCAGTGGTCAACACCTGGTCCTTTCCAACAGCCAATAGGCACCAGGGCTGGGAGCCTCAATCCAAATAGCCAGGCTGGAGAAACACAGCCCAGCTCAGCCGGCAGAAAGTCAAACTGAAAGTGTTAGCCGCTCAAATCAGTTCAGTTCAGTTCAATTCAGTCACTCAGTTGCGTCAGACTCTTTGCGACCCCATGAACTGCAGCACACCAGGCCTCCGTGTTCATCACCAACTCCAGGAGTTTATTCAACCTCATCCAGACATCTCATCCTCTGTTGTCCCCTTCTCCTTCTGCCTTCAATCTTTCCCAGCATCGGGGTCTTTTCAAATCCCTGTGCAACTCTTTGCGACCCATGTTCTCTAGCCCCGCCAGGTTCCTCTGTCCGTGGTATTCTCTAGGCAAGAATACTGAAGTGGGTTGCCATTCGCTTCTCTGCCTTCTGGGATCTTCCCAACCCAGGGAACAAACCAGGGTCTCCTGCATTCCAGGCAGATTCTTTACCAGCTGAGTCACCAGGGAAGCCCCATCAACAGAAGCGGTGCCTAAATGCTTCCAGAGCCCAGGTCTCCTGCAGAAGGCCACTTCTTCAGGATTGAGAAAGGTAGCTGACTTACCACATACATAAACACACAAATAAAAACTTAGGCCAAAATGAGGAGGCAGAAGAACATGTCCGAGATGATGCGACAAGATAAAATCTCAGAAGAGCTAAGTGAAGAGGAGACAAGCAATGGACTCAAGAAAGATACTAACTTCTAATATATTGAAATATATCTTTTTTGAATAAAATATGTAATATATGTTACAAAATCAATTTTTAGTTCACAATGGCGCAGAAAATACACAGGGTTCAATCAAGGAATAGGGAGATTTAGTACAAAAGCCTGTTATCAGGAGTAACTATCTCAGTATTCACAGACAAGAGGTGAAAGTCACTCAGTCGTGTCTGACCCTTTGTGACCCCATGGACTATACAGTCCGTGGAATTCTCCAGCCCAGAATACTGGAGGGGGTAGCCTTTCCCTTCTCCAGGGGATCTTCCCAACCCAGGGATCAAACCCAGGTCTTCCACTTTGCAAGCGGATTCTTTACCACCTAGGTGAGCCACAAGGGAAGCCCAAGAATACTGGACTGGGTAGCCTATCTCTTCTCCAACAGATCTTCCTGACCCAGGAATTGAACCTGGGTCTCCTGCATTGCAGGCAGATTCTTAAACAACTGAGCTATCAGATACATTACTTATTTATATTTGGATCCATCAGAGGGCACAGAATTACATGAGATCCACCATCGTTTCAAACCATTTTTTATTATATGAGTTTCAGATTTGCAGAGTTTAAAATTCAATATCTATATGCCCTACAAAGTGATGATCACCACAAGTCCAGTTACTGAATCACTATAAGTGTTAGATAATCAAAAATATTTTATCATACTGAAATGCAATATGTAATTCTAAATAGGGGCAGTCATACACATGTAAGTGTTTAAACTGATACTATTTATGGGTTCATAATTAGGTTGTACAAAAGGAAAAGGTGTCACTTGTGATGGATAATAAATTCATATTAGTTGAAATATAAGAAAAAAATCTTATCCTGGTGAGATTGATTATATTTGAAATATTGGTGTGACTATGAAATATGAATTCTATATCTGCTTTTGGAACCCATATTATCCCTAATTTTTACTTTTTGTCTAACTGGGAAAATTAGAGCTTCTATTGCTTTTTAAAAAATTTTCTAGCAGTTTTCTATCAAACAAATATGAGAATTTCATGCTAATTTTAAGTGCATACAATGAATGTTTATAAAAACAAAAACATTAAAACTCAATTCAGGAAAAAATCTGTTTTTTTACACACTCTTTGACAGAATCCAAGATTTTGTATTTGTCCACAAGCAAACTGCTTAGAAGTAATTATATGATGATCTTAGAGATAACTGGATTCCTCCTTGGAACATCATTTTATTCTTTTTTCCTATTGTTTAGTTATAAGCTCTGTGCCTGCAGGATTTTTAAAACTTGGTATTTTAATGATTGTGGATTAAAACCACAGCTATTTGGCACACAGAGAAAGTTTAATGCATTGCAGGAGGTACCATCAGCAAGAACAGCAGGGGTGAGCTTTATTAAAGTAGTTGTGCCACCTTTTATCTATAAAATTCAAGCTGTTCTTAAACATTAGGCCTAGTGTAGGTTGCTTTCTAGAAGTGGAATTCTTTGCAGACTTTCGCATTGCAAGTTTTTGCCCTGGGCATGTCAATGGATTTAAAACAAACAAACAAAAGAAAGAGGAACAAAAGCAATAACCAAAAAAATCCTCCTATTGATTCTTAAACATTCTAATATTCTTTCTCTCTATGTTTTCCATTTCTAATATATGTTTTTGCATTTAAATGCAAATAGTAAAATTATATTTTAAAATACATATTAACACATTATATGCTTTTGTTCTATATCACATTTTTTGATCCAAGTTTCATACAATTTTTTAGCTTTAGTTTTATCTTTTCTGATACTTTACATTTAATAACCCCATTTTGTCATAATTAAGCCTGCTTTTAGGAGATGCTTAAGATGTTGGATGATAGCATCAATAATAAATGGATGGGACCCAATGATTTTTGATAAGCTTTTAGACTGACCAGTTCTCAAAGACTGGTTGGGTCTTGAGTGTTCATTAGACTGAAATTACCCTGAATTTCTAGCTTTAGCTTTCTATATTTTAAAGGTTCATGGCATTAAAGAAGCAAGTTATTCTTGAATATTGTAAATTTTCTGGTGATGCTTTTGGATGGGTGCTTAATGTGGTATGTGGGGGAAAAAAAAACAAGAAAATAGAAAATCAGAGAAAGAGGACTGATTGTGCCAAATTCACCATTTTTTTTTTTTTACCTTTATATACAGTTCACGGAGCATAAAGGGAAGAAGTGTCTGATTTGTCCTTGTGGATACCCATTAGAAAGCATTGTGTATTCAAGGGTTGATTTTTGAATTTGCATTAAAGTGATTAAAAAAGAAGAACTGGAGTAAATTGGTAGCACTTAAATAAAATTTAAAGAAGAATTTTACAATTCTTTAAGTTGTAAAGAATTTTCCACTTCTTTAACTCACATTTAAGTTTTTGACTTCATAAAGCTGAAAGGTAAATTACCAATCCACATCTCTCCCACCCTAACCAAAAGAAGATGAGACTACAGAGTATTAGAAAATCCTTTGCCAAGAACAACTGGGGTTTGGAAGCAGTCTCTCATCCTATTTCTGGAACAAAGCAGCTACAACCTAACTGAACTGAGATGCAGTGGGATATATCAACCTCAGGTTAGCAGATTCTGCCTAAAGATTCCCCACTTCCTTGGTTCATATATGTTAATCTGTATACTGGTCAAAGAGCAAGAGCTCTTCCCCTTCTTTTCTCTTGTTATTTACCTTATTTCCTAATTCTGATTTTTTTCCCCATCATTACTGGGACATCCCTGTAATCAATATAAACTTAAATTTGGTTCCAAGTAATGCTGCTTGAATGTTGAAACATACATCATTTTACTTGCCAAGCCCTGAATTCTCACCTATCAAAGTGGTTCCTCTAAATGCCTGAAGTCAGCTTGTTTGAAATTATTTTACTTTGATTTTAGTTTCTCTTATCCTTTTGAATCTTAGTTTCCTTCCAGAACAGAAGAGGTCACCTGCCCTGCTGAGGTGTTTCTCTCTTCCTTTTGCTTACTTTTCCCTTGAGCCACCATCCCCCTGTGGATTTCAGTATGCTGTGTGGCTGACACCATGCCTACCAACAGGGAGCAACAGCAATTATGGAATCTAGTTGTGATTATTTTATTTTCCTGGAAGGTTATTAAAGGATAGTAATCTTATGTTTGTGTCTTGTTATCAGTAAAAAAACCAAGTCTCTACTGCTTAGTTATAGCTGAAGAATAAAACTGTGTATGTATTTTATTCTTAGTCTCCCTAAGCAATATAAAGTAATATGCTAACAATAATTGGATACTCAACACAATCTTAGCTGTAAAATGATAGTGAGAATTAAGCCCCCTCCCTACAGTGAACAGGTAAGAAGGAATAGGGGAAAATATTACTGTATGGTTATTGATTTGCCATCCCAGGAAGGCTTACCACAGTACATCTTATCTTTTTACATGACAATTTGAGGACTGACACAACTTCTGTATTTTCCTAGAAGAGCAGTTTTGAAAACTTTCCAGTGTCATCTGGACATAATTGAAAGAGTCCAGATATTGAATCCAGCACTACCATATTCATTTAAAAGAATCTGGGAAAGGTGAGAATCTGAGACAGGTGAGCAGAGTTACAATTTTCATGAATTCCTTTTGACATTGGCAGGCTGTTCAAATGTACTGCTGCCTTCTTTTCAGTCACAAAATTTTCCTAAAAGTACACAGAAGGAATAAATTCTTAACAGCAAAGAGAGTGGAAAGGAGTGATTACTAAAGGATAAGACTTTTAAAAACTCTAGAAGACACAAACCAGAGGCTGCTGCATGAATGCTCATGAGGTGGGACCATGCAACTGTTGGTGACAACCCAGGAGAGGATTGAATTTCTAAAATTAGCAGGTATGCGAAGTAAAGTGAAGGTTTGTCTGTGAATTAATTGCATTGCTCAGGGACAGTGACATTAGAATGAAATTGAACACAAGTATACTAGTGATGGACAGTATTTACCTAATCAAAATATTAAAGTTATCCTCAAATTCAGAGCCAAAATATAGACACAGATTTAACTGTGTGATCAAGGATATAATATAATGTTAATTCCCTTGACAATGTAAACTTAAAAAAGAATAAAGATGGTATATGAAAAGGGGGAAGAAAAGAGAATTTTAGAGACACTATAATTATCATATTCAAAATAAGGATGTCACTAAATACTTCAAAGTGATTAAAACAGTACATAGACAAGCAATTGTACTTTTTAAGGTGAGATGAAGTTGCTCAGTCATGTCCAACTCTTTGCTACCCCATAGATTGTAGCCTACCAGGCTCCTCCATCCATGGGATTTTCCAGGCAAGAGTACTAGAGTGGGGTGCCATTTCCTTCTCCAGAGGATCTTCCCAACCCAGGGATAGAACCCTGGTCTTCCACATTGTAGGCAGACGCTTTACCATCTGAGCAACCAGGGAAGCCCAAGTACCTGGCAAACTCCAGAAGATGGTGAGGGCTAGGGAGGCCTGGTGTGCTACAGTCCATGGGGCCACAAAGAGTTGGACAGGACTGGGCGACTGAACAACAACAAAGCAATAAATACCAATAAAATAAAAAATATAACTATCAAACACTGGGAAGATGAAAGAACAAGAAGAGAGGGGATAAAATGAGGTAAATTGTTAACTTTATAAGATGTAGTCAAGAAGTGCTGCCTGAAGTTGATGAAATAAAATATTGACATAAAACAATGCTATCTACAAAGATGGGAGTAATCACGAAAAGAAACTAAAACACAGACTATTAGAATGTTGCCTCCAGATAGGAACACTGGAGCTGGAAAAGCTGGTCTTAAAGGCATGATCTTAACTACAAACTTTTAGAATATTTGGTTGATATTTATTATATTTTTTATGACAAACTAAAAATGTCAGACTCCTGATTTAGGTATAGCTCTAACATGTCTTCTTCCTAAGCCACAGTTTCTCAGGTCAAAATGAGATAATGAAATAAACTGGTTAGCATGAGGCCTCTTACTTAAACATAAAACATTTGTCATTAATATAATTCTTGCCTTTATTCACATCATTTTCCTTTTGGGAATGGCAGGGTAGAGAGAAAGAAATAAGTAATAAATGATGTGGTCATACATTCACATGGTAATAACTAGTAAACTGGAACTGACTACTAGAAAGTAAATCCCAGATATTGGAAATCTGAGATCAGGAAAGTCTCATTCCTTCTATCTTGTGAAGACTTGTATTAAAATCGATGTAGTCTGTTCTTAGACTTTTCTGGCTGCCAATAACACAATTGCAGAGTTTTGGTTGACCCAGGCGGAGATATGAGCTGGAAGTAAGCATTAACACAGTAGTCATAAAGGGTTATTTATTGCACCTCCTTTTAATATCTAACCTGTAAAGCATGGAGAAGATTCAAGCCATTCTGATTCATTTCATATAATTTTTACACAGCCTACTAATAGGAGATGATATTTTCCATACTGCTTCAAATTTTAACTCGAAGTATTTTCTATTTATTAAAAAATAAACTTCCGTTTTTTTTAATGCATTGTTCTGTTTAAGTGTAGCAGGTTTTGATTGGAGATGACATTAATTATAAGTAAGGCTAGTTTAGCAGATGGATGGTAATGAGAAACACTGAATCATCAACTGAGAGAAAATACACACTTAGAGAAAAATGTGCTGGCTATTCGCTGGACATTTGTAGGCTCTATATCCAGTATTTTAAATAATCAGATTTAGAATACTATTATCTCTATTAGGTAGTATCTCTTTATTAGGTAGTTTTATATATATATATATATATATATATATATATATATAATGTGAGTTATGCTTATACATTTGTCCCCCCTTAACTGCTGTTTTGCTTTCATGGCTTCAGTTACCTATGGTTAATTAAGGTCTGAAAATATTATGAAAAGTTCCAGAAATAAACAATTCATAAGTTTTAAATTGTAGGCCAGGCCATTTTCAATAGCATAATAGAATCTCACGCTACCCTGCTCCTCCCGCCTGCTGAATCATCCTTCTGTCTAATGTATCCTGCTCATTAGTTACTTGGCAGTCATCTCGGTTATCAGATCAGCTATTGTGCTATATCAGTGCTTGTATTCAAGTAGCCCTTATTTTACTTAATAATGACCCCAAAGCATAAGAGTTGCGATGCTGGCAATTTAGACACACCAACAAAGCAGTAAAGTGCTTCCTTTAAATGGAAAGCAGAAAGTTCTCTACTTGAAAAGGAAAACAAAATCATATACTGAGGTAGCTAAGATCTGTGATAAGAACAAATCTATCTGCGAATTTGTGAAGAAGAAAAAAGAAATCCATGCTGGAAGATGGTGAAGCAGGAAAATCCTAGGCTTGCCTCCTCCCACAGACACACCATAATTACAACTGCATGTAAGAAACTATCTCTGAGAATAACCTGAAGACTAGAAGAAAAGATATTTTGAAACTAAGGATAAAAATAAAAAGCCGCACTGAGATGTTTAGGAGCACTGGAAACCTGGTCTCGCTGGGCCTCACACTCCTGGTACTGTGAAACACAGGCAGGAGGGACGCACAACCTCAGATGTCCTCCCTGAGGAGTGAGGCTCTGAATTCCACATCAGGCTCCCCAGCTTGGGGACCTGCCCTGGGAAGATGAACCCCCATATGTCTGACTCTGAAAACCAGCAGGACTAGGGGAGCTGGCTGCTGCTGCTGCTAAGTCACTTCAGTTGTGTCCGACTCTGTGCAACCCCAGAGACGGCAGCCCACCAGGTTCCCCCGTCCCTGGGATTCTCCAGACAAGAACACTGGAGTGGGTTGCCATTTCCTTCTCCAATGCAGGAAAGTGAAAAGTGAAAGTGAAGTTGTTCAGTCGTGTCCAACTCTCAGCGACCCCATGGACTGCAGCCCGCCAGGTTCTTCCCTCCATGGGATTTTCCAGGCAAGAGTACTGGAGTGGGGTGCCATTGCCTTCTTCACAATAATATAAATGTGCTTAATGTCACTGAGTTATACACTCAAGTTTTGAAAATAGTACATTGTATTTTATGTACATGTATGTATGTTAGTTGCTCAGTTGTGTCCAACTCTTTGAAACCCCATGGACTGTAACTCACCAGGCTCCTCTTTCCTTGGACTTTTCCAGGCAAGAATACTGGAGTGAGTAGCCTTTCCCTTCTCCAGGGGATCGTCCCAACTCAGAGATCAAACCCTGGTCTCCTGCACTACAGGCAGATTCTTTACTCTCTGAGCCACCAGGCAAGCCCCATGTTATGTATAGTTATGTATAAGTATTTTACCATAATTTTAAAAATTAAATTACATTGCAAATAAAGTGTTTAGAGGATATCTAAACATTATAAGCATGAAATTAAAGGAATTTTTCTAAAAAGATTATTTCTTTAAAATATAATATTTTAATTATTGAGGGGGGGAGCATTTGCTAGGGGTCATAACCATCATCAATATTGTAGTTAGCACAAAATGGAAAATATGTTGCAGAACACACAAAAAGGAGCTAACATGGACTTTACAGAGACGATTCTTATTTTTTAATGCTTTGCAATTATTGGTATATAAATCATTAAAACTGAGGAAGAGATATTCCAAATGCACAATCCCAAAAATAAATTGTAGATAGAAAGACACAGCAAAAGTGCAATCTAGTACATACATTTATAACTCTCAGAACTCCAAATTTTTAGAATTAACATTTATATATTTTCTCTCTGCTGGGACTCAGCCTGAGATGCTTAAGGACATTAAAACTTTTTTTCTTTCCTGAACACTCCTCTGTTTTATAATAAAAAAAAATTTGTTCTGCTATATAGCATGTAAAATTTTCTAACTTATATCAGGATAATACAAAGTTAGATGATAGTAATCTGCTGCCTTTCTTTTCCAGTACATTACAACATCTCCTGAAACAAACAGTCAAACTTAATCTTGCACATCTAAACACTAGTGAGCCACAGTTTTGTGTAATCAACTTTACTGAGGTGTAAGTTGCATTATACAAATTGAACCCATCTTGAATGGATGGTTCAAGAGTTTTGTCAAATGTACATACCTTTTAGCCACTGACATAATCAAGATATAGGAGCTTTCTATTCTCCCCAAATGTTTCCCCTACCCTGCCTGATTAATTCTAACCCTCTCTGTGGCCTGACAACCACCAAATCTCCTTTTTATAACCATAGATTTAGTTTTTCGAATACTGCAAGTGTGAGAGTGTACAACATGTTCTGTTTAGTGTCTGAGCTCCTAAGAGTAGAGAATTTTCAGGAAGAAGAAGAGATGTGGCAGGAGGAAGTCAGGGATATTTGAAGGACCAGAAGGACTTGACTTGCTAGTCTGAAGATGGATGGGCTCCACATGACATCAGAGCAGATGGCTATAAAGAGCTGAGAGACTCCAGTGCTGTCATACGACAAGGAAATGAGGGTGTCAGCCCAATAGCCTCAAGAAACTGAATTGTGTCAATGATACAAAGGAGCTTAGAAGTAGACTCTCCATCAGGCAAAAGCCTAAGGAGCCAACACCTTTATTTTCTCCTTGTGTGGCCATGAATAGAGGGATCAGTAACATTCACCTGAGCTTCTGACCTACACACCTCTAAGCTAATATGTTTTTAAGCCCAAAAGCTTGTGGTAATCTAGAAAACAAGTGTGATATGTAAAACAAAAAGAAGAGAAATAATGATAATTGTAAGAGTATTTAAAATAGGAGAGGATAAAAAGGGATACTAAAAAATAGAAAAACAAGCCTCTTTGAAAGCACTCTCAAAAGAGAAAAGAGAGACTAATTTAGAAAACGAGAAGCCTGTATGATTTTAGGAACATGAGAATAACCGTGCTAAAAACTTAGACTAATGAATATTAATATCTAGAGTTACTCAACATTATTATATTCACACAGGGTGATTTGGGCATAAGTCTAGAAAAAACAATTGTTGGAACAAAATAGAGTCTGTAAATAGACACAAACATATACACTGACATGTTTTATGACCAAAAAAAGTGCCGCAAGTTGGTGAAGACACAATAATCTTTACCAAAAAGTGGTGCTCTGTCAATTAAACATCTATTTAAAAAAAGGAAAAAGAAAGTATAGCAAAACTTTGAGCATTACCTCACACCACGAATAAAAATTGATTAGAGATGGATCTTAGATCTAAATGTTAAAGATTTTAAAAAGTAGCCACAAGAAGAAAATCCATGGCCTTGGGTTAATAATTATTTTTCTTAAACAAACACAGGAAATATTAACCATAAAAGGAAACATTTTTAATAATTTTTGTCATCAAATGTTAAAATAAGAGAATAAGAAGGAAAATTGCAGACTTGAATAAAATATATCCAGACAATTGTCCAACGTGCATGGGAAAGTATTCGTAACATCATTAGTCATCAAAGAAATACAAAGTAAAAACAGGAGATAATTCTACCCACCACAAAAGCTATAATTTAAAGGGCTAATGATACAAGGTGTATGCCAAGGAAAAACATCCAGAAGTCTCATATGTTTCTGGCAGGAGTTTAAAATGATTTAACCACTTAGAAAATTGGGTGTATCTTTATGTAAAAATTTAACTAAGTCATACAGTTATGACTAGTGTGTATGTTAGTCTTCAATAGAAAGTTAAAAAGTAATGCTAGAAATAAAAAAAGACAATTAAAAGAAAATAATTATAAGCAAGTATTATAAACTACATCACAAAAATAAATTTGAAAAATAAAGAATTACTTCCTTAATCTAAATTGTGCATTTTTTAAAACTGAATCAAGAGGATATTTTTATCAATGCAATTAATTAGTGAAAGAAATGAGATTTAAGGATTGAAAGAAAAAAACAAATCTAATGTTTGTAGTTGTTAGATTTTTAATCACAGAAAATCCAAAACCAAAACTAATTATGAAAATTCATGAGAAATTTCAGCAATATCATCAGCTATAAAATTATATAAAAATTAATATATTTAATATGCCAGGAACAAATTTATAATAATTTTTAAAGTCCTATTCTAACTATAACATACCTATAAATAAGGAAATCAAATGTTGTCCAACATCTAAAAGTATAATTAAATAAAGTATTATTAGAGGACAAGAAAGAAAGAATGAGAAATGTAACCTTTTATGGAAAAATTCAATATTTTGGAGTTTTTTCTCCCCAAGTTACTCATAAATTTAACATAGCTGCAAAAATGTTTCAGCAGAGTTTTTCATAAAACTTATCAAGCTATCTAAAAGGTATATAAAGAAATGCAAGAGTAGGCAAGACAATTTTTAAAAGTTATAACACAAACTTGTCCATCAGATTTCAAATTTTATTGGCTAATTAAAACAATGTGGTTTCAGAGAACTGTTAGCCAAGTATATAGTTATGCTACAATATAGACTAGTAGAAGACACACAGACAAAAATTCATGGCAATGTGGCATAAACACACCTCTGAATATTTTGAAGGTGATTTTGGCAGAAGTGCTGTGCATCAGCAAGAAAAGGACACACTTTTCCTGTAAATGACGCTAGGACAACTGGTTCTCCATATGGAGAAGGATAAATTAGATTCCTACCTCACACCATACTCAAAAATAAGTTCCAGATGGGTTAAACACCTGTATATAAAAAGCAAAACATTGCAACATTTATAAGAATATATGTGAAAGCATATTTGTGACATCAATGCAGAAAGATTACCAAAGAAAAGGACAAAATTATTCCATAAAATTAAAAGGAAATTAACAGTCTGAGAAAAATATTTGCAATGCATATAACCAATGCAATTTTGGTAGTCTTTCTGCTTTTAGAAATACAACATGTACACAAGGAGAGCTGTGAAGAATGTTAGATGCAGCATTGTTTGAAATAGTGAAAAGAAATAAAACTTGGAAATAATATACACACATCCCTATACATACATGTGTATACACACATATGCACACATAAGTATACATTTTATGATGCCAAATTTAAATACAGTGTCTTTTATTTAAGACACTGTGTTTTCCACTTAGAATAGAGTGCTTAAGATGTGAACATCATTCAGTCATGTCTGACTCTTTGTGACCTCATGGACTGTAGCCTGCCAATCTCCTCTGTCCAAGGAATTCTCCAGGCCAGACTACTGGAGTGGGAGAGCCATTCCCTTGTCCAGGGAATCTTCCTAACTCAGGGATTGAACCCAGGTCATCCACATTGCAGGCAGACTCTTTACCGTCTGAGCCACCAGGGAAGATGTAACATTATGTTATAAATTTGGATCCTTTAGTGCTTCATTGTATGGGAAAATGTTAAATCTATGCTGCTGCTGCTGCTGCTAAGGTTGACTTAACTCGTCAGTGGTGGGCCCAGAGGAGGCCAGGTAGAACTCCACCACCAGGACGTCCTCAGGCATGCCTCCTGAACTCCAGAGTCTGGTAATGATGGAATTGCAGATTTTCTAGCTCTTTCTACAAGTGTTCAGATTCTTTCTCTGAAGTCTGATTCTATTCAAGCCAGTTGATGATTTCATTACACTTACTAAGAATTTTTGTTTGCCCTCTCTGTTGATCTTGCCTTGAAGTTTTTCATCATCAACAGCTTCTTTCATGCATAAGATTCAAGCAAATACTTGAAAAACACTTTTTTTCCCACTCTTTCTAATCTTTAGCTTTGTACTTCTCAGCTTTCTGGACCTTATGCTCCATAGCTTTCTTGCTCTTATAAGTTTACATATATGTACATATGTGTATGTATTTCACTTCTTGTAGTACATATAGGATAAGCATACACATATCTATTTATATGCACATGTATACTCATTTGTATATATTTATGACAAAGCCATAAATTGTAATACTATATGAATTAACTAATTTGATTTCTATAATGCTCACAATCTAAAAAGATACTTATTAAATACATAGCAAAAGGGCAACAGACTTGTGGAGAGAAAAAAAAATAGATTTAAAATTTATGCATAATGTTCTACTTTCATGAAAAAATTAAAGGAAATTACATATTAACCTTTGACAAATATTAGTAGGGCATACTTGGATTCAGTTACACTTTATTCTGTATTTTATTATCATTGCTATTATTTTAAAAGTATCAAAATAAAAATGCTTTAAGTGTCAGGCTTCATCTCATAATTAATGTCCCTTATGTATTAGATTTGGTAGTTTCTACTTCAATCAACAGTAACATATAAAGGGTCTGTTCTGAGCAACTTTGTTTGCGATAAACATTACATGTAAAATATTATCTTCATTCTCAAGAGATACTACATCATTACAAGCAGTAAATGTCATGATCTGTGAAATATGTATGACATGAAATGCAATGAAATGTGAATATGAAATACAGATGCAACAGGGGAGAAGAAACTGACACAAATGAAGACAATTAAACATGCAAGAATTTGTAATCTCAAATAAGCCTCAAAAATCAAAGGATTTGATGAAAACAAGCAAAAGCATAACAAGATAAGGAAACAAGATAAGCTAAGGAAGTGAACATTACTAAGGTTTATTTAATGAGGAGCTTGATTTGGAAGGAGCAGATTTTGTATTCTGGAACAAAGTGAGAGATAACCAGGCATTTAGAAGATAGTATCAGAGACTAAATGGGCCTTGAAACTTGTCAGAGACATTAGTAGTTGATGTGTGTATATTTCCTACTTTGAACAAATTCAGTATTAGGCACTAAGTGTGTTAGTTGCTCAGTCATGTTGACTCTTTGTGACTACACGGACTATAGTCCACCAGTCTCCTCTGTCCTTTGGAATTCCCAAGCAAGTATACTGGAGTGGGTAGCCATTTCCTTCTCCAGGACATATTCCTGACCTTGGGATTGAACCCAGGTCTCCTGCTTTGCAGACAGATTCTTTACCATCTGACCACCAGGAAAGACCAGTCTTTCTTTATAATTGTACTGTATGTGATTGGTCCCACAATGGACGTGGCTCCAGAGAGGGTAAATTCTGGTATCAATTACTGTTGTCCAGTAGCTTCATCCCTAGATTTAGGATAGTGCAGAATGAGAACAAGGATGATATTATTAGAGCTTCTACTTGCTAATGATGTAAATCTTGCCTAACTTTCTACTCCCAAATCTCTTTCCCGCTAGAAATACAGCTCTGTATCACAATGGAAGTGTTACACTTTCTTGATTAAGGAATAGAGATTATTCTAGAATATTACAATGTGTTTGTTAGTAGGGCTTCCCTGGTGGCTCAGATGGTAATGTGTCTGCCTGCAGTGCGGGAGACCCAGGTTCGATCCCTGGGTTGGGAAGATCCCCTGGAGAAGGAAATGGCAACCCACTCCAGTACTCTTGCCTGGAAAATTCCATGGACTGAAGAGCCTGGTAAGCTACAGTCCATAGGGTCACAAAGAGTTGGACATGACTGAATGACTTCACTTTCAACTTCTCAATGTGTTTGAGTTGGCCACAGAGTATGTTTTTAGCCCCTCTGAGGCACGTGGGAACCTTCATTCCCTGACCAGGGATCAAATCTGCACACCCTGCATTGAAGGCACAGAGACTTAACCATTGGACCACCAGGGAAGCCCCTGTCAGAGTATGTTTTATTAAGTGATCTCTCCTTTTTCCAGGGCATTTGTGGGTTTATATCTGATTTGGCTATTCCCCAGGCCTTCAAAAGGTCTCCTATACGGTCTTCCTTAATTTCCTCACTCCTCACTCTCTGGTTCAGACTTGATATTAATTTTTTTCATATACCTATGACTCTGTATCTCCCAAAGAAGGTTACAGATGCTTTTACTTGGAAACCAGACTGCCTGGATTGGAATATAAATTCTGTTAGTATCCATACAACCTGTGGCAAGTTGTTACATTCTTAGATTCTTGGTTTCCTCCCCTTACAATAAAAGACCTCATAGAATTTTTCTGAATATTAAAATATTAATATTTGTAAAGCACATATAATAGAACCTGGCCAGAAAATAATTAACCATTTGCTGATTTTCTATTTGATATTTCTTTTACATCTCTTCTGGTGACCTCCTACTGATTCTCTAGGAAGAACAGTCTATGTGTTTCTAAAGGGAAGACTCCACTTCTTTCTGTAGATGTGGGCAATGGACTGAGGCCTTACCAGTTAAAGTAATTCAGTAAAATGGCAACCCACTCCAGTGTTCTTGCCTGAAGAATCCCGGGGATGGTGGAGCTTGGTGGGCTGCCATCTGTGGGGTCGCACAGAGTCGAACATGACTGAAGCGACTTAGCAGCAGCAGCAGCAGCAGCCATAAGATAGGTTTGGGGCTTGGCATATTGTCCAATAAGGGGCAAGAGAGGGAAGGAGATTTTTGAGGGTGATATGGAGTGAAATGCTGAAAACTGGACAGGTGCCCCTTTTCTTTTTACATTCATGAAGTTGCGAAAGTGTAAAATGAACTAGGACCATGTCTGATTACAAGATGCATATTTTTATAGTTTGAGCTATATTTCTTATAACTTGTAAGAAATATTCTAATTTAAATACTTGGCCTAAAAGGCTGAAAAAGATAGCTGCCTTCCTACACTTAGTTACAAAATCCTTTCTCCTTAACATTTAGAGGAAGTGTTTGGAGAAGAAATTGAGTAAATGACTTATTCTTAATCATATATATATATATATATATATATATATATCTTATCCATCTAAAAAGCACTAATGAAAATAAATGTTCTTAGAAATATACATGTTCTCTCTCAATCTTTGCTAGCGATAACACCAAGTAGGGCTTTTTACTAAAGAGCAAGGAATTTATCACAAAGAATAAATCTAATTATGAACAAGAAGTAGGTCATCTTCTTACCATTTGGTAATAGTTAATATATTAGGCATTATTTTTGTTTAAAACTGTAAGTAAGGTTTTATATCTCATTGCAGTTGATGAGACAAAATCAATAATCTCATGAGGTATTCCATTACCATAGTCATAAATAACAAAGCACTGAGACTAATTGGTGAATTTCATATAAGAAATAAGATAAAACCAGAAGAGTGGAAAAGTTTGTAGTAAGTCTATCTAAATTACGGAGCATCCATAGGTTGCAATGGCACCCCACCCCAGTACTATTGTCTGGAAAATCCCATGGATAGAGGAGCCTAGTAGGCTGCAGTCCACGGGGTCGCGAACAGTCGGACATGAATGAGTGACTTCCCTTTCACTTTTCACTTTCATGCATTGGAGAAGGAAATGGCAACCCATTCCAGTGTTCTTGCCTGGAGAATCCCGGGGATGGGGGAGCCTGGTGAGCTGCCATTTCTGGGGTCACACCGAGTTGGACAGGACTGAAGTGACTTAGCAGCAGCATAGATTGCAAAGTCTGATTCAGCATGAACATTAAAGAGATTCAAGAAAAAGTTGATTTTAAGTATGCACCTGACCACTCCTCAGTAAATAAACTGCTTTTGTTAGTGCTTAATTTTAGAAACACCTTTAACTCCTAAGAACCATTAAGTGTTTAATTTGATTAAATGCATTTCAGTTTTCCAAAATAATTGAAAAATCTTTTGACTACAGAATGTAATGTTTTCTTGGCTTTAGCATCACCTTGGCAATATTCAAATGTGATTACAGAAAGAAAAATTTTGACTTTGTTTTAAATTTTGGTATTTTTTTATTTCACATATGATATTTTACATGTTTCAATGCCATTCTCCCATATCATCCTGCCCTCGCCCTCTCCCACAAAATCCAAAAGACTGTTCTATACATCTGTGTCTCTTTTGCTGTCTTGCATACAGGGTTATCGTTACCTTCTTTCTAAATTCCACATATATGCATTAGTATACTGTATTGGTATTTTTCTTTCTGGCTTACTTCACTCTGTATAATAGGCTCCAGTTTCATCCACCTTATTAGAACTGATTCAAATGTATTCTTTTTAATGGCTGAGTAATACTCCATTGTGTATTTGTACCACAGCTTTCTTATCCATTCGTCTGCTGATGGACATCTAGGTTGCTTCCATGTCCTGGCTATTATAAACAGTGTTGCAATGAACATTGGGGTATAGTGGTGTCAAATGTTAAGAGTTCAAAAGAGAGGCACGTTCCACCTTCCCCTTCACGTTCCACCTTCCCCTTGTAATAAAAACAGTTTACTCTAATTTGTTTTCTCAGTTTGATCTATGTATAGTATGCCTTTCTCAAATTAATGCAAAATGGAAAAGCAATTTTTAACTGAGTTTTGTTTCAGAATATCTATTTCTTAGATAAGCATTTTGTTCCTCAAATTTTAGATTGTTATTGGAAAGCTCTCTGCCTCTTGTGTTGCATAAATTGAAAAGAGATCCTAAAATTAGAAAGCATTGCATACGTAACTGTAAGAATTCTAATAATGAAACACGAATACTGACTTAAAAATTTAAATAACAAAAATATGTATAGTGTAATCACCCCAAAACATTTATTATACCACTGATTGTTCATGACATTATTTTAAGCTTTAACAATAATCAAGCATCTTCAGTTACAATGATCTCTGTCATGAGTTCCCAGAGGATAGAAAATACACTATCTAATTTTAGAATTTTATGCCCTTTGAAATACTACTGGTGATTGGCCATCAGTACAGTTGAGTTCAGTCACACAGTCATGTCCGACTCTTTGCGAACCCATGAATCACCGCCCACCAGGCCTCCCTGTCCATCACCAATTCCTGAAGTTCACTCAGACTCGCGTCCATCAAGTCAGTGATGCCATCCAGCCATCTCATCCTGGGTCGTCCCCTTCTCCTCCTGCCCCCAATCCCTCCCAGCATCAGAGTCTTTTCCAATGACTCAACTCTTCGCATGAGGCGGCCAAAGTATTGGAGTTTCAGCTTTAGTATCATTCCTTCCAAAGAAATCCCAGGGCTGATCTCCTTTAGAATGGACTGGTTGGATCTCCTTGCAGTTCAAGGGACTCTCAGGAGTCCACTGGGGACCCCAGCCCTATATGGGTGCCAGCAAGAAATCTTAAATTTACACCACAAGATAGAGGTCAAATCTCAAAATCTGACACAGATTAAAGAGACCCTCACATATTGAGCCCAAGAACAAAAAGTTTTTGAGGCGATCTTTTCTTTCCTTTCAGATCATCAATGCGGCGACCCTGGTGGACACTGCTCCTGGTAATCATTGGATTACCTATCCTTTCCTTGCTGACCTTCGTCATTGCCATGGCTGTACAACAGTTTTTAGAATCTTTAAAATCTGGGTTTAATGACACACAAGGCCATCAACCATGAGGGTACAACAGTGTCAGCATCCGTGCTGGGAGTTTAACAAGCTCAGACCATCGAGGTTATAAACAACATATCCACTGCCTCTGCTCAAGGATTTCAAACCAGCTCGAACACCTGAGATTCGCCATAACCGGACTCCAACAACAGCTTGATCTCCACACCAGAGTGATCGAGATGTTGAGTGTTCTGGCGCGCATAGACTGAGATGTGAGATATCCCAGCTTTTGTCTGACAGCTTTTCCAGTGTTAAATGAGACTCTAACAGGTGAAAAAGGGAGCAATGGATCTATGGGACTAGATACAAAGTCCATTTACCTGGTTTAAAAATACCTTCTATTTGCTTGTTTTTGTTATTCTGCTTGTTGTAATGTTAAAGGTAAAAAACCTCACAGCCCGCAATAGATGCTTACAGCAAAAAATACTTATGCTTGCCCAGGTCATAGAAAAGGAGCCCCACGTTGGGCACCCACAAAACCCCTGGATTAATTTAGCCCTTCAAGAGATTAACTGAGACATATAAATAAGAGTTCTAGATGCCCATCATCTAGAGAGATTCCGCCTAGCCCCCAAGAGGTGGCTGGATAGCCAATGACGGGTAAGACCCTCAGAGGAGGGCAACCTAAGACAGGCACAGCCGCGAGAGGGGCTGGTGAGGCTGGAGGTTGGCCACCTACAGCTTTACGCCTTGCTCTACAGAACATCAATACAAATGTCTCGAGGGCTGAAATAAAATAAAAAAGGGGGAGATGTGGGGCCCTAAATGGGAAACCTTAAAAAAGAAGGGCTAGCTTTGCGGTTTAGAGCTAAGATGGCACCTGGCAGAAGAGATGAGGGCGCAGCCTAAGTTGTCTGTCAAAACTTTTGATTGGCTCTCTTGATTTCTGTGCACGTAGACAGCGTGTGATCACCATAGACTCCTGTTATAATGATGGCACATGACGATTTGACCTTTAATGTGATTGGTGCAACTATGGAAAGTCCCTCACAAACCCCTCCCTGCTTGTCTTTAAAAACCAAGAGCTTACAACAATAAAGGAACTGCTTAGATGGAAAAAAAAAAAAAAGAGTCTTCTCCAACACCACAGTTCAAAAGCATCAATTCTTCGGCGCTCAGCCTTCTTCACAGTCCAACTCTCACATCCATACATGACCACAGGAAAAACCATAGCCTTGACTAGATGGACCTTAGTCATAGTTATAAGTAATAAAGAAGACTATACCAATCTAGTAAGTAAAAACACTTTTCCAAATTTTATGAAAACTATTTTATTTTAATTTAATGCATTTTAAGTCAGTAGTATAATTTACATTAATATCATCTTTTTTAAAGCATGAGGTTCAATGAGTTTTTCCAAATGAATATAGTATTGAAACTGAATCATAGTCAAGATGTATTTTCATCTCCTGAAACTTCCACCATATACTTTGTACTCATTCCCATCCCAAATCCCTGAAAATTACTCATCTAATTTGTCTTTATAGTTCAGTATTTTCAACAAGGCCTTATAAATGCCATCTTAAAATCTGTAACCTTATATATGATTTATTTCACTTAGTATAATGTTGTAGCGATTCATGCATACTGTTGTATATATAAGCAGTTCATTCCTTTTGATTACTGAGAAGTATTCCATTGTATGGGCCGCCAGGTGGCTCAGTGGTGAGAATCCACTTGCCAGTGCAGGAGACTCAGAAGACATGTGTTGGATCCCTGCATAGACAAAATCTCCTAGAAGAGGAAATGACAACTCACTCCAGTGTTCTTGCCTAGAGAAATCCAGGACAGAGGAGCCGAACAGCTATGGTCCATGGAACTGAATAGAGTCTGAAATGACTTAGCAACCAAATGAATATACACACATACACACACACATATTCCATTGTATAGAAAACCACCTTTTTAATTCCATTTTCATATTGATAGTCATTTAGGTTGTTGCCAATTTTGGCAATTATGAATAAAACCACCATAACTCTTTGTGTACAGGTTTTTATGTAGCTATATGTTTTCATTACTCTTGGATACCTAGAAATGAAATTGTTTGTTCATATATTCATTATATACTTAAATTTATAAGAAAGTGTCAAACAGTGTTTCAAAGTGCTGTACCATACTGTTTTCCCAAAATGATGTAGGAGGGTCCAGTTGCTCTGCATCTTCACTGGGATTTGGAGGTGCCAAATCACCAGGTTTTATAAATTTAAGCATTATAGCAGATATGTAGAAGTATTTCATCATTAGTTTAATTTGCATTTCCTTCATGACTAATGATGCCGAGCATATTTTCATAGTTTATTTGCTATTCATGTATGCTCTTTTGCTCACATCTTGAGCCCTATAATTTCAGGGGGTGTTTTATTTTTATTATTGAGTTGTGAGAGCTCTTCATATAGTTTGGATACAAGTCTTTCATCAGATAGGTTTTTTGCAACTGTTTTCTGCCATTCCAATGCTTATATTTTAATTTTTACAGTGTTTTCTGAAGAGCATACATTTTAAATTTTGATAGCTTAATGTATTAGTTTATTTTTCTTTGAAGTTCATGTTCTTTTGTTCTAAGAAATATTTGCCTAAGATACAAAAACTTTTTATGTTTTGATTAAATTGTCAGTTTGTTTTATCTTTATATCTATTCATTCAAGTTAATTTGTATATAATGTGAAGTAAAAGTAAAAATTTACTTACTTTTGTGTATGAAAGTCCATTTGTTACAGCACTCTTTGTTCAAATGACAATTATCTTTCCCTCTGAATTAATTTGACCCCATTGTCAAAAATCAATACATTTATGTGAGTGGGGTATTAAAGTCTCCCACTATTATTGTATTATTGTTAATTTCCCCTTTCATACTTGTTAGCATTTGTCCTACATATTGTGGTGCTCCTATATTGGGTGCATATATATTTATAATTGTTATATCTTCTTCTTGGATTGATCCTTTGATCATTATGTAGTGGCCTTCTTTGTCTCTTTTCACAGTCTTTGTTTTAAAGTCTATTTTTTTCGGATATGAGTATTGCCACTCCTGCTTTCTTTTGGTCTCTATTTGCATGGAATATCTTTTTCCAACCCTTCACTTTCAGTCTGTATGTGTCCCTTGTTTTGAGGTGGGTCTCTTGTAAGCAGCATATAGAGGGTTCTTGTTTTTGTATCCATTCGGCCAGTCTTTGCCTTTTGGTTGGGGCATTCAACCCATTTACGTTTAAGGTAATTATTGATAAGTATGATCCTGTTGCCATTTACTTTATTATTTTGGGTTCGGGTTTATACTCCCTTTTTGTGTTTCCTTTCTAGAGAATATCCTTTAGAATTTGTTGGAGAGTTGGTTTGGTGGTGCTCTATTCTCTCAGCTTTTGCTTGTCTGTAAAGCTTTTGATTTCTCCTTCGTATTTGAATGAGATCCTTGCTGGGTATAGTAATCTGGGCTGTAGGTTATTTTCTTTCATCACTTTAAGTATGTCTTGCCATTCCCTCCTGGCCTGAAGAGTTTCTATTGAGAGATCAGCTGTTATCCTTATGGGAATCCCCTTGTGTGTTATTTGTTGTTTTTCCCTTGCTGCTTTTAATAGTTGTTCTTTGTGTTTGATCTTTGTTAATTTGATTAATATGTGTCTTGGGGTGTTTCACCTTGGGTTTATCCTATTTGGAACTCTCTGGGTTTCTTGGACTTGGGTGATTATTTCCTTCCCCATTTTAGGGAAGTTTTCAACTATTATCTCCTCAAGGATTTTCTCATGGTCTTTCTTTTTGTCTTCTTCTTCTGGGACTCCTATAATTCGAATGTTGGAGCATTTCATATTGTCCTGGAGGTCTCTGAGATTGTCCTCATTTCTTTTCATTCATTTTTCTTTTTTTCTCTCTGATTCATTTATTTCTACCATTCTATCTTCTATTTCACTAATCCTATCTTCTGCCTCTGTTATTCTACTATTTGTTGCCCCCAGTGTTTCTGATCTCATTTATTGCATTATTCATTGTATATTGACTCTTTTTTTATTTCTTCTAGGTCCTAGATCAACTAAACAGAAAATTAACAAAGAAATGCAAACTTTAAATGATACATTAGACCAGTTAGACCTAATTGATATCTATAGGACATTTCACCCCAAAACAATGAATTTCATCTTTTTCTCAAGTGCTCATGGAACCTTCTCCAGGATAGATCACATCCTGGGCCATAAATACAACCTTGATAAATTCAAAAAAATAGAAATCATTCCAAGCATCTTTTCTGACCATAATGCACTAAGATTAGATCTCAATTACAGGAGGAAAACTATTAAAATTTCCAACATATGGAGGCTGAACAACACCCTTCTGAATAACCAACAAATCACAGAAGAAATCAAAAAAGAAATCAAAATATGCATAGAAACTAATGAAAATGAAAACACAACAACCCAAAACCTGTGGGACACTATAAAAGCAGTGCTAAGAGGAAAGTTCATAGCAATACAGGCATACCTCAAGAAACAAGAAAAAAGTCAAATAAATAACCTAACTCTACACCTAAAGCAACTAGAAAAGGAAGAATTGGAGAACCCCAGAGTTAGCAGAAGGAAAGAAATCTTAAAAATTAGGGCAGAAATAAATGCAAAAGAAACAAAAGAGACCATAGCAAAAATCAACAAAGCCAAAAGCTGGTTCTTTGAAAGGATAAATAAAATTGACAGACCATTGCCAGACTCATCAAGAAGCAAAGAGAGAAAAATCAAATCAATAAAATTAGAAATGAAAATGGAGAGATCACAACAGATAACACAGAAATACAAAGGATCATAAGAGACTGCTATCAGCAATTATATGCCAATAAAATGGACAACGTGGAAGAAATGGACAAATTCTTAGAAAAGTACAATTTTCCAAAACTGAACCAGGAAAAAATAGATAATCTTAACAGACCCATCACAAGCACGGAAATTGAAACTGTAATCAGAAATCTTCCAGCAAACAAAAGCCCAGGTCCAGACGGCTTCACTGCTGAATTCTACCAAAAATTTCGGGAAGAGTTAACACCTATCCTACTCAAACTCTTCCAGAAAATTGCAGAAGAAGGGAAACTTCCAAACTCATTCTATGAGGCCACCATCACCCTAGTACCAAAACCTGACAAAGATACTACAAAAAAAGAAAACTATAGGCCAATATCACTGATGAACATAGATGCAAAAATCCTCAACAAAATTCTAGCAATCAGAATCCAACAACACATTAAAAAGATTGTACACCATGACCAAGTGGGCTTCATCCCAGGGATGCAAGGATTCTTCAACATCCGCAAATCAATCTATGTAATTCACCACATTAACAAATTGAAAAATAAAAGCCATATGATTATCTCAATAGATGCAGAGAAGGCCTTTGACAAAATTCAACATCCATTTATGATAAAAACTCTCCAGAAAGCAGGAATAGAAGGAACATACCTCAACATAATAAAAGCTATATATGACAAAGCCACCACAAACAATATCCTTAATGGTGAAAAATTGAAAGCATTTCCCCTAAAGTCAGGAACAAGACAAGGGTGCCCACTTTCACCACTACTATTCAACATAGTTCTGGAAGTTTTAGCCACAGCAATCAGAGCAGAAAAAGAAATAAAAGGAATCCAAATTGGGAAAGAAGAAGTAAAACTCTCACTGTTTGCAGATGACATGATCCTCTACATAGAAAACCCTAAAGACTCTACCAGAAAATTACTAGAGCTAATTAATGAATATAGTAAAGTTGCAGGATATAAAATCAACACACAGAAATCCCTTGCATTCCTATACACTAATAATGAGAAAGTAGAAAAAGAAATTAAGGAAACAATTCCATTCACCATTGCAATGAAAAGAATAAAATACTTAGGAATATATCTACCTAAAGAAACTAAAGACCTATATATAGAAAACTATAAAACACTGATGAAAGAAATCAAAGAGGACACTAATAGATGGAGAAATATACCATGCTCATGGATCGGAAGAATCAATATAGTGAAAATGAGTATGCTACCCAAAGCAATTTACAAATTCAATGCAATCCCTATCAAGCTACCAATGGTATTTTTCACAGAACTAGAACAAATAATTTCAAGATTTGTATGGAAATACAAAAAACCACGAATAGCCAAAGCAATCTTGAGAAAGAAGGATGGAACTGGAGGAATCAACCTGCCTGACGTCAGGCTCTACTACAAAGCCACAGTCATCAAGACAGTATGGTATTGGCACAAAGACAGAAATATAGATCAATGGAACAAAATAGAAAGCCCAGAGATAAATCCACACACATATGGACACCTTATCTTTGACAAAGGAGGCAAGAATATACAATGGAGTAAAGACAATCTCTTTAAGAAGTGGTGCTGGGAAAACTGGTCAACCACTTGTAAAAGAATGAAACTAGATCACTTTCTAACACCGCACACAAAGATAACTCAAAATGAATTAAAGATCTAAATGTAAGACCAGAAACTATAAAACTCATAGAGGAGAACATAGGCAAAACACTCTCTGACATAAACCACAGCCGGATCCTCTATGATCCACCTCCCAGAATTCTCGAAATAAAAGCAAAAATAAACCAATGGGACCTAATTAAAATTAAAAGCTTCTGCACAACAAAGGAAAATATAAGCAAAGTGAAAAGACAGCCTTCCGAATGGGAGAAAATAATAGCAAATGAAGCAATGGACAAACAACTAATCTCAAAAATATACAAGCAACTCCTGCAGCTCAATTCCAGAAAAATAAACGACCCAATCAAAAAATGGGCCAAAGAACTAAATAGACATTTCTCCAAAGAAGACATACGGATGGCTAACAAACACATGAAAAGATGCTCAACATCACTCATTATTAGAGAAATGAAAATCAAAACCACAATGAGGTACCACTTCACACCAGTCAGAATGTCTGTGATCCAAAAATCTGCAAGCAATAAATGCTGGAGAGGGTGTGGAGAGAAGGGAACCCTCCTACACTGTTGGTAGGAATGCAAACTAGTACAGCCACTATGGAGAACAGTGTGGAGATTCCTTAAAAAATTGCAAATAGAACTACCTTATGACCCAGCAATCCCACTACTGGGCATACACACTGAGGAAACCAGAATTGAAAGAGACACATGTACCCCAATGTTCATCGCAGCATTGTTTATAATAGCCAGGACATGGAAACAACCTAGATGTCCATCAGCAGATGAATGGATAAGAAAGCAGTGGTACATATACACAATGGAGTATTACTCAGCCGTTAAAAAGAATACATTTGAATCAGTTCTGATGAGATGGATGAAACTGGAGCCAATTATACAGAGTGAAGTAAGCCAGAAAGAAAAACACCAATATAGTATACTAACACATATATATGGAATTTAGAAAGATGGCAATGATGACCCTGTATGCAGGACAGCAAAAAAGACACAGATGTGTATAACGGACTTTTGGACTCAGTGGGAGAGGGAGAGGGTGAGATGACTTGGGAGAATGGCATTGAAACATGTATAATATCATGTAAGAATCGAATTGCCAGTCTATGTCCGATGCAGGATATGGCACACTTGGGGCTGGTAGGCGGGGATGACCCAGAGAGATGTTGTGGGGAGGGGGGGTGGGAGGGGGGTTCAGGTTTGGGAATGCATGTACACCCGTGGTGGGTTCATGTCAATGTATGGCAAAACCAATACAGAATTGTAAAGTAAAATAAAAATAAATTAATTAAAAAAATAAAAATAAATTAAAAAATCAATACATTTATATATGTGGGTATATTTCTGGACTCTGTTATGTTTCATTGGTATAAATGTCTTTTCAAAACAATACTGTCTTGAATTCTCTTAGCCTTTTTTTTCTTGATATCTGATAGTCTGAGCTATCTAATTTATTTGTTAGTTTTTAAATTTGGTTGCTCTTATGCTTTTCTATATGAATTTTGTAATTGAGTGGTCAGTTTCTACAAAAACAATTTCAGGAAATAGGTTGATATTACACTGATACTATAGATCATTTTGGAAGAAATTCAATATCTAAACATAATATTTTTTTCCAATCCCCGATCATGGTACATATTTGCATTTACTTGTTGTTCAGTCACTAAGTCATGTCTGACTCTTTGTGACCCCATGAACTGCAGCACACCAGGCTTCTCTGTCCTTTATTATCTCCCAGAGTTTGCTCAAACTCATGTCCATTGCCTCAGTGATTCCATCCAACCATCTCATCCTCTGTTGTCCCTTTTTCCTCTTGCCCTCAATCTTTCCCAGCATCAGGATCTTTTTCAAAGAATTGACTCTTCCCATCAGGTGGCCAAAGTATTATCTTTACAATGTTTTGTAGATCTTAATAGGTAGAAGTCTCTGAATATTTCATCTTTTTGTCATTATTATAAAGTTTTGTTTAATTTAAATTCCCAATGTCATATTATAGTTTTCAAATAAAAAGTCTTCTGTCTTCCTCTCCAACTGTGATGTCTGTAAGTAGGTTGGGGATGGAGGTTAATGCACAATATACGAGGGACTGTAGTTAAAAGCATAGAGAATTTATTTATAAATGCAGAACTAAAAAATAATAGTATATGAAGCTCATTAGTATTTTGTATGATCTTTTATAAGTCTACTTTAAAAATGAACTCAAGAAAATATAACTGTTTACATACTGATCTTAGTTATAATTCTGTGCCAAAAAATCAAAATGATCAGCAGTGACAGGTTAGTATATAAAAAAAATTAGAGTCTACATTATATCTTATTCAAATACAAGACTTTTAACATGTAAATAATATCACATTTATATTCTGCATTTTAGCAGTAATAACATGTTTTGGAAGAATCAACTTTCATATTTAGAAATTGATAATGAAACACCCTAAAAATAAAATTAATGTAAAAATTATGCAATATTCTACCAGTACTTTGAGATAAAATTCTCATCAATCTAGGTGTGAAATAAAGTTAAGTGGAATAAATGTCATCTAATAATTACAAGCTATTAATAATATATCATAAAAAAGATTGAATTCAGTCGAAATATCCCACAGAATAGTAGTGTCAATAATTATATATTTTATCTCTCGCAATGTAAATTTTAGTCCATCTAAGTATTTTTGGCTAATCTAAATTTCTTAGGTCTGGGAGTATTATAATTTTATTTTCTAGCCCATATGACTCTACACTATTTTTAACTAAATGAGAAAATTACCTAAACTGTTCTAAAAACTAAGATTTGATTATGTCTGATGAATATTATTATTTTGATTTAGATGCTAGAGTTGTAAATCTAAATCTCATAAAGAAAATAGAACAAAATTATGAAAAAAAAATGAATAGATGTTTCACTGAAGGGAATACAAGATGAAACAAAGAACATCAAAAAAGGTTTGACACCATTAGCCATCAAGAAATGAAACTCTGAGCTATCACCACACACCTATCAGGATGACTAAAATTAAAATAAACAACAAACGCTGGCAAAGATAAATAGTGACAAAAACAAATGCCACTGGGAAATTCCAGATAACTCATGCTTTACTGGTAGTGACATAAAAGAATACAAATAATCTGGAACATAGTTTAACAGTGTCTTTAAAAAGTAAACTTGCAACTACTGTAACTGTGTACATTCACATAGGGAAAATTGTTTAACAATTTAAAAAAACACTTTTGATTCATGCAATGACTTAATGCATTTTCAAACAATTCTGGATGAAAAAAAAAAATCCCTAAAGGTTACATATTCCATATTTGTATTTATATTACATTTTCATGATAGCAAAATTATACAACTGGACAACAGATTAGTAGTCACCAAGAGTAGACAAATAAGGAGGTGGTGTAGTTCTAAAAGCTCAGCATGAGGGATTCTTGTGGTGATGAATATATTCTGCACCTTGACTATATGAATGAAATATATCTTATGCACTTAAAAATATACTTGTCACATCCATTTATTGAAGAAATATATGTATATTTCAAGTATAAATTGAAAACTACATAAATTTTATTGACCTGAAGAGATAATTTGCCATATGGATTCTTTACAATATTTTTTAACACTGATGTAAAGTTATGCTTAAAGTGGTAATTTGTATACGGCATTGTTAGTTTTGTTAATAGTATCATTTATATTAACAAAAGCTTTCAGCTTTTAATAAATATTTATTTTCCCAACTATTAAAAATATCAATATTTCTTTGATGAATACCCATTCCATATTTATTCATGCTTTCTTCTGTATTTTTTTGTGAGATGTATTCCCATAGGAAAATTGCTTAGGAGATAAGTATGTCCTAATTTTTGAAATATATAGTGAAATTGCCATTCAGTATAATTTGTCCGAGGACTTGTCCCATCAAAAATGTGTGAATGTTTCCATTTATCCAATATTAGTCGACTTTGAGGAATGTCCACTAGCCAGGAAACTCACTTTGACATACACAGTGCTAACCATTATTGAGATAGAGACTAGGAGTACTCAAGTGGTGAAAACTTTTTTCAAGTTTGAATAACAGAGTGAAGCAGAGAGATGGAAAGTGGGAATTTGCACTGTTTAAATACCTAAAAAGAAATTCAAGCCAAAGTGGTATAAAGTCAGTGTAGTTTATGGAAGGGTTGCTTTCTTCAAACAACAAATGCTTACATTGCTTCAGATAAGTTCATATAACAAAAAAAATCATCTGTGTGTTATTGTTTCAAATTAGCAATGTGTTATATATTTTCAACTTATATTTTTGGGAGCATAATTCTGATGAATTTAATTTTAGTGCCAAATGATTCAGCTGCCAGCTTACATTGGCCATGTCCCAATTCATCCCTCCTAGAGCTGTCTACATGTACCTGTAGGGCTTATGTCCTGCTTTGCTCCACATTAGACAGCAGGTATTTTCTGAAAGCCAAGAGATTTTGAAAGGGACAGATTTATTGTAGCTCAGCAAATCCCACTGAAGACAGAAAGACACCAAACAAAACACACTGGCTTCAAAAAATATCATTAAGACAACGTTTTTAATTCTTCAAATGTAGTAGACAATTTATTGACAAGAAGCTAGAGTTTCTCATTCTTTGTTTTGGACAGATATAGCAGTTCAATCACATACAAATTACTTAGATAATCCAAGAAAATAAATTTTACACATACAAGTTGCGTTTACATCATTATGCTCTGAAAAATAGTTTCATGGAATAGAGAGTGACATGTAACTCATGAAGTTGCAAACACGGTCAGCTGGCCTTGGAATGTAATCTTGACTCAAACTATCCTTTTTGCAGCTATGACATTAACAAGCTATCACCTCTTTAATCGTCCTTTTCATTATCTATAAAAGCCAAAAGAAAAACGGCCTTACAGGGTTTTTGTGGTAATTAGAGATAATGTCATATATAGTGCCTGACTCAAAAGAAGTAAGGAATAATTATTACTTACAGTGTTTATCATAAAGTTGGCCTTGCAGATAACACCACCTAACAAGCTGAATTATAGTTAAACACTGCATTATCTATGTCTCCCCACTAAACTGTGAGTTCCTAAGTGCAGAAATCATGTCTTATCTCTGAGCCCCATTATCTAATACACAGTTGTTACTCTGCAAATGTTTCCTGGGATCAAGGGGAAAATTCCTCAAGTTCCTAAAAACACCTTATATCAAGTGCATGTGAATATGTTAAGTTACTTCAGTCATGTCTGATTGCGACCCTATGGACTGTACCCTGGACTCTGTCCATGGGATTCTCTAGGCAAGAGTACTGGAGTGAGTTGCCATACCCTCCTCCAGGGTATCTTCCTGACCCAGAGATCTAACCAGCGTTTCTCACTACTCTAGCATTGGCAGGAGGGTTCTTTACCCCGAGAGCCACCTGTGAAGTCCATATTAAGTTCAGGGATTACAATAATCAATTAAAGGATATAAATACAATGTTTATTTGAGTAAGATAGACCACAGATTTTATGTAATTTGATTTACTTCTAGTATAATATTTTTATAAAGCCAATCAATATATCGAAATAAAAGTTAATTTTTATCACTCATTTATATGTAATTATTAATATCTTGTAGTCTTACAAGTCAGAGCTTGATAAATGTTTCTGAATTTAGTTGCATATGGGTAGCTAAATTTATTCCAATATTTTAATAATTTCATGAACTACTTTTCATATATTATGAAGAAGCTAAGCTATATGTTAAAAAATCATAAAAGAAAAATACTTAAACTCTAAATATTACAAGAGAATGGAGAAAAATGATAGAGTATTGGAGATTCTCAAGTGAGAAATCAACCTTGATCTCCTTGTATTAATATTTCTCTTTAATGATGACCTAATGTAGATGCAATACTTTTGGCTAACAAACTGATACCAGTTGTAGTTAGTCCATATAAACATGTCTAAATATTATACACTGTCTACTATTCACTTGCCTAAATAATCAGCACAGACCCACCAAATGAAAGTCTGAGATCTTATTGACCCTCATTTACTTTTTTATAAGTTTTAATTTACTCATAACTTCCTCTATCACTTTATTCCTAACTGTTCATTGTATATGTGTGTGTCTATTGGTGTTGTCTCTAGTTTATCTGCTTCTACTTTCCACCCTCAGTAAAGTTTGCTGCTTTTCCTGAAGCAGGGCTCTCACAGTGCTGTCTTTTATATCTAAATCCTAAATATGTCTTATGGTTTATATTTCCAAGGTTCAGCTATTAAGCTATATTTCAATGTGATGATTAATGTGATGAATTGTATTAATGTATTCTTACATAGAAATGGCAGGTGACAATCATCCACATGAAGGTCATTCCTATGCATTTTTAAGTGACCTTGTAAAGTAAAGGTCATCCACATTGCTGAGTGTTTCAGGCTAGAGAAGAGAAGTTAGAACTTCATGTCAGTTTCACCATCTATTAAACATCATTTAGTTATAAACACAGAAGTCATTCTTTCCTCTTGTTTCTACATTCACACCATGTAGGCAATCATGTAAGCTGTGACTTTTCTCCCACTTACATATTTCTTAAACTGTCTTCTCTCCCACTAGCTTCCCTTAATCAACAAACTCATCACCATACTTTGCCTGAACACCCAACAGCTGCCTCGCTGGTTCCTGGTACCTGAGTTCTTCTGTCATCACATCTTGCAGGGATACCCATCATGTAAACTGCATCATTGTAACGTCCTTGTTCAAAATTCTTCAATGGGTTTTCACCACCTGAAAGATAAATTTTAATGTTTACTACATGCCTCTCAGAGCCGTTATAATTCCACCCACCCCTCGTCCACCACCAGCATCCCCAAACTTTATGCTACAGGAATTTATAATTATTTGCAGTTTCCAAAGCACAATTCACATTTGCAGCAAAATCTTTGCATTGGATATTTTTTCTCAGAAATACCTAAGCTGACTTATCAGAAAAAATCTAACTCTTCTTTCAAATCTTAGATTAATGTTGCCTGTTCTGTGATGTTCTATGTGTGCTTACAAATCAGCCTAATAGCTTCTTCGATTATTTTCCCACCTCTTCACATATATTAGACTCATTATTATTAGTGTTTTTATAATTAGCTTGCCTATCTAATAAACTGCATAGTTTTTTGTGGATGTGCTAAGTTGCTTCAGTTGTGTCCGACTCTTTGCGACCCTAGTGACTGTGGCCCACCAGGATCCTTTGTCCATGGGATAATCCAGGCAAGATTACTGGAATGGGTTGCCATGCCCTCCTCCAGGGGACCTTCCTGACTCAGGGATCAAAGCCTCATCTCGCACATATCTTGCCTTAGCAGGAGGGTTCTTTATCACCTGGGGATTAAATATTCTCATCACTGTGTTCCTAGACACTAGCACAGTCATAGTACATATTGGATGGACATGCTCAGCATGTCTGACTTTGAGACCCCATGGACTGTAACCTGCCAGGCTTCTCTATCCGTAGAATTTTCCGGGTAAAAATACTGGAGTGGGCTGCCATTTCCTCTTCCAGGAGATCTTCCTGACCCAGGGATTGAACCCACATTTCCTACATTAGCAGGCAGATTCTTTACCACCTGAGCCACCTAAGAAGCTATGTAGTACATATTAGGAACTTAATAAATATTTATTGAGTGTATGAGTGCACTTCCCTGATGACTCAGATGGTGAAGAATCCTCCTGCAATACAGGAGACCTGGGTTTAATCCCTGGGTCAGGAAGAGCCCCCTGGAGAAGGGAATGGCTACCTATTCAAGTATTCTTGCCTGGAGAATTAACGACTAAATTATATTGCTATCTAGGGATCAATAGTATCTAATATTTGTCATTCAACATTATCTAATATATAATGCTTCCAATATTTAATATTGTCTAGTGCTTTCTATGGCTTCCCTGGTAGCTCAGATGGTAAAGCGTCTGCCTGCAATGCAGGAGACCTGGGTTCGATCCCTGGGTCGGGAAGATCCCCTGGAGAAGGAAATGGCAACCCACTCCAGTATTCTTGCCTGGAGAATTCCATGGACAGAGGAGCCTGGTAGGCTACAGTCCATGGGATCTCAAAGAGTCAGACACGACTGAGCAACTTCACTTCACTTCCCTTCACTTCAGTGCTTTCTATACTGAGAAATTTTTAAAAACAAAACAAGATAAAAAATACATTCATATATTCTCAGATGGCACTAGAGGTAAAGAACCCACCTGCCAATGCAGGAGACAGAAGAGATGCAGGTTTGATCCCTGGATCAGGAAAATCCCCTGATTTCCCAGGAAGAGGGAATGGAAACACTCTCCAGTATTCTTGCCTGAAACATCCCATGGACAGAGAGGAGCCTGGCAGGCTACAGTCCAGGTCGCACAGAGTCGGATACCACTGAAGCAAGTTATCACTCACACACGCAGGTTAACTCATTAATGTATAGGTGCTACAATTAGCTCTATTGTATAGATGAGGGAATTGAGGGAACATTTTGTGGTTTGCCTAAGATCCTACAGAAAGTAAATGGAAAAGCAAGTATTCAAACCCAGGCAATGTAGATTTAGAGACCTCTCCCAACCATACCACTGTATCCCTTTATAACTGGATATAATGTTACAAGATTTTGATCCAGCTTGTTTCTAGGCTTGTTTGATAAATATTTGTAGAGTCCACCAGGAATTATTTGCAAGATGGATATTTTTAAAACCTAAAAATAAAATTAGGGGGAAAATTTCTGTGTTTCAGATAGCATGGTGCCTGCCTTGGATAATAATTCCCCAGCATGGGCAATGAACTTGTGCTTGAGGGCTTAAGGAGGGAGAAACTCTAGGCTAAAAAATAAAAAGCTGTTTTTACACCAGGCACAAGGCATAAATAACTCTCAGATGTCCAGATGAGAAATCATGGATTAGCATTTATCTCACTTCTGTATTGAGCACAGCGTGGATTTGGCCTGTCAGTAATGTAGGGTCAGGCTTCTAAAACTTTAACACACTTGGTTACACCTGTGGCATTGTTAAGGTATAGGGAGCTTGTTCACAAAGTTACAAACAAACCCCACATCATCTGCTTGAATCTTTGAGTTGATTTCAATTTCCAGTGTTATTCAGAAACAGTGAGAAGTTTTCCCTAAAATGTTAGAAAAATTTTGACAGTTAATATTTTCATGGCAGTTATACATTACCAATTCTGGACTCTGATATACTAATTCTTTCCATGAGCACTAACTTTCTACCTTACAGCTCTAACCTAGGCAGACAACAGAATCACTTTTGCTCATTTTTTCCTAAACTATTGCATCCAAAGTTAGCAATGCATGGCAAAGTTTAGTGAAGATTTTGCGTGGTGAAAAACTTTTATATGTCAGAAATGCTTGCATGTCCTGTTATCCTAAAAAATTCTTTGGCCTCATAGATGATCATTTTTGTCTGGCTACCCTTCCCCAGACAGCCCAGCCTTATGTGCCTTGTTGCCTGCTTACTTCCCTTCCCAAACTCCAACCTCTCCCTTCTTACAGCAAATTACAAATTCCTTATCAGTGTTTATGATAACAGTATGGCTTTATTTCTTTGTTTTGTACAGAACAAATCATCAAAGGCCCAGACTTTCCCTCCCAGCATAACTGATCAAAGTATATCTCTCAAATTAGAAACAATAAGTACATTTGTAAAAATTCCTTCTTCATAGATTCTCTTGTGGCAATAGTCCAAATAATTTTTTTTACCAAATCATCAATCTTAATTGTCAAATGAATGCATAATACAAACCCATATGTGTCACTTTGCAAAGAAGAATTCCACTGGCTCTCAATTATTTACAAAGAAATTGTCTCTCATCAAGGCTTTAAAATTAATTTGTGTTTTTAATTGATTGATCTTAGCTTTTAAATAAAACATAAGTATTTTATTTTTATGTATATTATCATATATATTTAAATGTACCTGAATAAAAAACTGTAACTACATACCAAGTTGCTTTTATTTTTGGACAGTATTTTTCTTTTTTCTTCCTTTTTCCTTTAATCTTCCTTATTCTTCTCTTTCTTCACGATATTTTTGAATCCTTATTTTCACTCTACTTGTCTAAATACAAGTGACTGTCTTCCCATATTATTCATTGGAATGGAATGGAAACATAAACAGAACCAAGTGTTTACGTACATATGCAGAAGAGGAGAGACCTGTCATCTTCTCATTCAGATACATTCAGGACAGGACTCTACGATCTCATAGAGCTATAATTAAATAATTTTAGCAATGTCTATATTTGATATTAAAATTTATAGATGAGCAGAAAAGTAAAGATCTATCAAATGATCCGTTTTCAAAAGCAATGAATTCATCCCCAAGTAATGTAAGCAGCAGTTCCCAACCTTTTTGGCACCAAGGACTGATTTTATGGAAGACAAGTTTTCCACAGAGGAAGAAGGGGACAGTTCAGGCAGTAATGTGAGCAATGGGGAGTGATGGGGAGCTACCTATAAAGATGAAGCTTTACTCATTCACTGGCCACTCCCTTCCTGCTCTGCAGCCCTGTTCTGAACAGGGGGTTGGGGACCCCTGTCTTAGAAGATTTCACTATACTTTGTGGTTTAACAACCAAAAGTTAAAATTATTGGTTATTGTTAACTTTACTAGTAGAAGGCAATTATGTTTTCTCTTGAAAAGAAGCATTGTTTTAGAGATCAAATTGTTTACAACTATGCTGTGAAAAATGCATTTGGAAGACTCATTATGCTTTTCTCATTCTTTTGTATTGACATTGCAAGGCAAAGCAAAGATGTTTTCATTTCTTAGTCAAAAATCATAAATAACTTTCTTAAAGTTATAACATTATTATAAAGTCATAATAAGCCACAAGTATCATGAATTGAATGCAGTATGGTTTATTTAAAAAGTCCTCTGCAAGCTAGCTATCATTAATAACTCAGTAAGCACAGTGCCAACTAATCTCTGTGACCTAAATGGAAAAGGTATACAGGTTACATTGGGCTGTTAGAACTATGCTAATATGTCCAGCCATAGGATGATTATAGTGGTAATAATAGTGTTAGTCACTCAGTCATGTCCAGTGCTTTGCAACCCCCTAGACTATAGCCTGCCAGGCTCCTCTGTCCATGGAATTCTCCAAACAAGAATACTGGAGTGAGTAGCCATTCCCTTCTCCAGGGGATCTTCCTGACCCAGGGATTGAACCGGGATCTTTTGCACTGTGGGCAGATTCTTTACTGTCTGAGCCACCAGGGAAGTCCAAAGATGATTATAGGAGGGATAAAGGAAAATATTTAAAACACACACACACACATGTTGATTTATGGCAAAACTAATACAATATTGTAAAGTAATTAGCTTCCAATTAAAGTAAATAAATTTAAATTAAAAATTAAAATTAAAAAAAAAACACACCAAAATTGCCAGAGTCAAATTACAACTAATATAGCATGTGTTCGTATGAAACTGTTTAAACAACGGCCACCTCAGGAATGGAAAATAAATGTTTCTGTTCCTCCTTTCACAACAGTAATTCATTGTTAAGAGAATAATAGAGATAATCACCTGGGTTAGTAAAGAATGTCTGACTTTATATCTCAATGCCTATTTTCTAAAATCTCCTGATATCGAATTTTTGCACAGAGCATGTCAGTGGTCTGTGTGTTGGGATGCTGGAAAGTAAACTGAACTGCTATGGACGTCTTTATACGAATCTCTTGTTCCAGGTCTCAGCTTAGTCTTTGGTCTTTCTTTTCACAGTAGGAAAAGTATTAATACTAACTGTGCTATCTTTGCCTCAGGGGCCACAAGGACACACTCACTCATTTGTTATTTATCCCTTGGACTTCTTGCCAATAAATGCTCTATGGTGCTGAGATCCTAACCTATGGTAACATTTTTCATTTCAAAGATGGAGTCAGCAATAATAATCTGGAGATAATCAAAGAGATGGGGACAGAGGAAATGGCGAACAGGTGTAATGAAAGTGAGGTATAAATGAGAGTAAACTGGGAGGCAAAGAAATTAAGTGACACAATGAGTAAGAAATGGAAGATTGAAAAATAATAAAACCATTAAAAATGTAAGGGCAACTGTTGAGAAAATATTCTCGAGGACCTTGAGGCTGTCAATTAGTCTTCCTCACTCAACAAATCTGACCTGTCACTGGAATCTGTACTCCTTTCCCAAAACTTTTTTTCTGAAAATGCTGAGATCAGTGTCTGTTCTCCAATAAGACAAGGACGTATACTCTTTGTTATTTCCATTCTTTACATATTACTGTTAGTCATGACACGTGCACATGCACACACGCACAAACACACACACGTATTCACAGAAAAGGAGCATTTTTCATGAAGTTATGATAGTATTTGACAATATGCATTTGTGTATAATTTTGACCTAGGCAATTATGCAGAAGAAATACATTCAATGTAAGGTAAATTTACAAGACAAACATAAGATTAATGAAGCTCTTTCAGTTCAGTTCAGTCGCTCAGTCATGTCTAACTTTGACCCATGGACTGCAGTTTGCCAGGCTTCCCTGTCCATCACCAACTCCCAGAACTTACTCAAACTCATGTCCATTGAGATGGTGATGCCATCCAACCATTTAATCCTCTGTGGTTCCCTTCTCCTCCTGCCTTCAATCTTTCCAAGCATCAGGGTCTTTTCAAATGAGTCAGTTCTTCGCATCAGGTGGCCAAAGTATTGGAGTCTCAGCTGTAACATCAGTCCTTCCAATGAATATCCAGGACTGAGTTCCTTTAGGATGGACTGGTTGGATCTCCTTGCAGCCCAGTGGACTCTCAAGAGTCTCCTCCAACACCACAGTTCAAAAGCATCAGTTCTTTGGTGCTCAGCTTTCTTTATAGTCCAACTCTCACATCCATACATGACTACTGGAAAAATATTAGCTTTGACTAGATGGACGTTTGTTGGCAGAGTAATGTCTCTGCTTTTTAATATGCTATCTAGGTTGGTCATAGCTTTTCTTCCAAGAAGCAAGCCAGTCTTCTAATTCCATGGCTGCAGTCACCATCTACAGTGATTTTACAGCCCAAGAAAATAAAGTCTGTCACTGTTTCCACTGTTTCCCCATCTATTTGCCATGAAGTGATTGGACCAGATGCCATGATCTTAGTTTTCTGATTATTGAGTTTCAAGCCAGATTTTTCATTCTTCTGTTTCACTTTCATGAAAAGGCTCTTTAGTTCTTCTTTGCTTTCTGCTATAAGAGTGGTATCATCTGAATATCTATGGTGATTGATATTTCTCCCAGCAATCTTGATTCCAGCTTGTGTATCATCCAGTCCAGCATTTTGCATGATATACTCTGCATATAAGTTATTTAATCACAACAAATTACATCTGACCTTTATCATTTATCCAAAGCAATGAAGTAAAATGCTCTTGTTACTATTTCTCTTTTATTTTCAGTTTTGTTCATGCAACTTAATATATTTCTTATACTGTTTTTTCATGTCTGACAGAGTGCACATGCTTCTGTTTATCGAGATTATTGTTTAAAATATAGCTTCTCCTCATTTTCTTGGTTGCTTGGGAGAGTATTTTTTTTTCTTACTTTTATGCAGTGTACTGTACGGTGTTCTTTCCTAAAAGATTTTTAAAAGCTTTTTTTTCTTCATATATATTTCCAGGGTGTAGACTCAAACATAAATTCACAGTCTGATATTTGGTTTTATAACTTATTAATTCATTTTTCTAGTTTAATAAGAATTTATTTGAATCTTAACATTATTTTAATTTGCATTTTTTCCAGTAGTAGAAGAAATCATCTTTTGGTGATTTACTTAATTGTACACCTGTGTTAAGTTTATTCATCCACTTTGAAAACTTGCTCAATCTAAAGCTACAGTAACATAGACCATCTGGTAATATCATGAGACTACACAAGTAGATCAATAGAACAGGTTTGCTAATCCAAAAATAAATTCTTACATTTGTGGTACATTGATTTTTCACAAAGGCATCAAGGCAGTTTGATAGGAAAAAGCCGGACTTTTTACCACAACGTCCTGGGACAGTAAGATATAACTACACAGATATTTATCCCTTCTCACATCATGCAAACATTAGCTTAAAATGGATAACAGGTTTAAATGCAAGAGCTAAAATGTAAACATTTTATAAGAAAACATAGAAATTTTCATGACTTTGAATTAATCAAAGATTTCCAAAATGTAGTTAAAAGTATGACCCATAAAATAAATATGAAAAATTGAACTTCATAAAAATTAAAAGCTTTCTAATTACACCATTAAGAAAATGAAAAGGAATAGGGAAATTATAATTCAGATATGATAAAATTACTTGTATATTATATGTTTTTTGCTATTTGGTCACTAAGTTGTGCCTAACTCTTTTGGCAACTCCACGGACTGTAGCCTGCAAGGCTCCTCTCTCCATGGGACTTCCTAGGCAAGAACATGGTTAGTTCAGTTCAGTTCAGTTCAGCCGCTCAGTCGTGTCCAACTCTTTGCAACCCCATGAATCGCAGCACACCAGGACCCCCTGTCCATCACCAATTCCCGGAGTCCATCCAAACCCATCTACAATGAGTTGGTAATGCCATCCAATCATCTCATCTTCTGTTGTCCCCTTCTCCTCCTGCCCTCAATCCTTCCCAGCATCAGAGTCTTCTCAAATGAGTCAGCTCTTTGCTTCAGATGGCCAAAGTATTAGAGTTTTAGCTTCAATATCAGTCCTACCAAGGAACACCCAGAACTGATCTCCTTTAGGATGGACTGGTTGGATCTCCTTGCAGTCCAAGGGGCTCTCAAGAGTCTTCTCCAACACCACAGTTCAAAAGCATCAATTCTTCCACACTCAGCTTTCTTTATAGTCCAACTCACATCCATATATGACCGCTGGAAAAGCCATAGCCTTGACTAGATAGACCTTGGTTGACAAAGTAATGTCTCTGCTTTTGAATATGCTGTCTAGGTTGGTCATAACTTTCCTTCCAAGGAGTAAGTATCTTTTAATTTCATGGCTGCAGTGATTTTGGAGCCCAGAAAAATAAAATCTGACACCGTTTCCACTGTTTCCCCATCTATTTCCCATGAAGTGATGGGACAAGATGCCATGATCTTAGTTTTCTGAATGTTGAGCTTTAAGACAACTTTTTCACTCTCCTCTTTCACTTTCATCAAGAGGCTCTTTAGTTCTTCTTCACTTTTCTGCCATAAGGGTGGTGTCATCTGCATATCTGAGGTTATTGATATTTCTCCCAGCAATCTTGATTCCAGCTCCTTTTCTTACTTGGAACCAGTCCATTGTTCCACGTCCAGTTCTAACTGTTGCTTCCTGGCCTGCATACAGGTTTCTCAAGAGGCAGGTCAGGTGGTCTGGTAGTCCCATCTATTTCAGAATTTTCCACAGTTCATTGTGATCCACACAGTCAAAGGCTTTGGCATAGTCAATAAAGCAGAAATAGGTGATTTTCCTGAACTCTCTTGCTTTTTTGATGATCCAGCAGATGAGACAGGAATCAAGACCATCCCCAAGAAAAATAAATGAAAAAGCAAAATGGCTGTCTGAGAAAACCTTACAAATAGCTGTGAAAAGAAGGGAAGTGAAAAGAAAAGAGAAAAGGAAAGATATAACCATTTGAATGCAGAGTTCCAAAGAATAGCCAGGAGAGATAAGAAAGCCTTCCTCAGCGATCAATAAAAAGAAATAGAGGAAACCAATAGAATGGGAAAGACTAGAGATCTCTTCAAGATAATTAGAGATCTAAGGGAACATTTCATGCAAAGATGGGCTCGATAAAAGACAGAAATGGTATGCATCTAACAGAAGCAGAAGATATTAAGAATAAGTGGCAAGAATACAAAGAAGAACTGTACAAAGAAGATCTTCACAACCAAGATAATCACAATGGTGTGATCACTCACCTAGAGCCAGACATCCTGGAATGTGAAGTCAAGTGGGCATTAGAAAGCATCACTATGAATAAAGCTAGTCGAGGTGATGGAATACAGTTGAGCTATTTCAAATCCTGGAAGATGACGCTGTGAAAGTGCTGCACTCAATATGCCAGCAAATTTGGAAAACTCAGCAGTGGCCACAGGACTGGAAAAGGTCAGTGTTCATGCCAATCCCAAAGAAAGGCAATGCCAAAGAATGCTCAAACTACCACACAATTGCACTCATCTCACAGGCTAGTAAAGTAATGCTCAAAATTCTACAAGCCAGGCTTCAGCAATATGTGAACTGTGAACTTCCAGATGTTCAAGCTGGTTTTAGTAAAGGCAGAGGAAAAAGAGATCAAATTGCCAATATTGCTGGATCATCAAAAAAGCAAGGACACTGTAATGGTCACCATTTCCTTCTCCAGGGGATCTTCCTGACCCAGAGATCTGGAGACCTTGTCTCCTTCAATAGCAGGCAGATTCTTTACCAGTGAGCCACCAGGGAAGCTCCTGTGTCTTATATATACAACTATAATTTTGGCTCATTAAAATTAATAAAATCTAAGAATTGATATTTCATCAAGGAAAATAAATGCTTTCCAGTAAGCACTATGAGTTATGCTCAATTTTATTCATTATTAGGGAAGTGTAAGTTAAATCACAATAAGATAGCATTTCACTCCTCTAGGATAATATATATTCAGACAATAGTAAGTGTGGTAGGAACATGGAGAAATGGGAACCCTCATGCCTTGCTAGTGGAACTGTCAAATTGTGGACACAATTTGAAAAACTGGTAATTCTCAAAATATTGAGCATAAATTTATGTACAAGAAATGAAAACACAGGACCACAAAAAGATATGTATCAGAATGTTTATTGTAGTATTATTTAATAGCCAGAAACTGTAAGCAGCCTAAATGTTCATCAACAGAATAATAGATAAACACAAGGTGATATACCTGTACAATGGAATATTAATCGGCAACATAATGGAAGGAACTACTGATATGCCAATCTACAATATGGATGACACTCATATTATGCTAGGTGAATATATTCAGACACAAAAGACTACATTTTTTATGATTCTACGTCTATGAGATGTTCAGATAAAGGCAAATCTACACAAAAAGGAGATTAGTGATCACCTGCAGCAACCCCAGCTGGGAAAAAAGTAGTGACTACAAAGGCGAGATCTTTTGAGGAAAATAGAAATATTGAAACTGGATTAGGTGACTTTTGAACTTTTATGTACATACAAAAAGCTATTGATGTAAAAATTTAAACTGAGTGAATTTAATGTGTGTAAAGTGTACTTAAATGAAAATGGTTAAAAATCAAATTTCATGCAAACCCCAAAGAGTTATCATTGAAATCAGCACAGAAACACAGTGTTTTTGTGATATGAGTTTGTGATTGTTGCATAATCATGACTGTGTGTGACTTAAATGAATCATGCATGTCTCTGTACTTTTTAGAAATTAATACCTAAATATGACTTTACTCTCCAAAAATTCTGTACCTATTAAAAGTTTTATTTTCTCTTTATGTTTACTACTACTCACTTGAGATATATTTCAAGGAATACATTTTGGTTGCCTGCCAAGTTGGATTCAGAAGTTGGGGGAGAAATCGAAAATTGCGAGACAGGCCAGAATCAGTTTACTGAAGAGTGTGTTACCATGGAAAGGAATTTAAATGAATATATTGTCTATAAAGAATCTTAACAGCTAGAGTTAAGCTTTGCAATGAACATCAGTTATATGTATCCTTTTCCCCCCTATACCATATCTATAAGTTAATAATATAAAAGGACATAGAAAAGAAATTACAATTTTCTTGTAATTGGTAAATTCTTGGAAGTTACCAAGAAAGATCTGCTTATACTATGTTATCTGGGAAATACTACATAAAATACATTTGTATTTCTGTATGACATTGGACACATTTTCTTATAACACCTATTAATGCATTTAGACTAATGCACCTTCTCAATAGATGTATTGTTATATATTTGGTGATTTAGACTTTGGCTTAGGAAAACCAGATAAAGGTCTAATGCAATAAACTGGAAAATGAAATCTATGTATACTAAACTGAGATATTAATATATGGAGAAAATTGTCCATTTAGTTCAGTTCAGTTGCTCAGTCATGTCTGACTATTTGTGACCCCATGAATCGCAGGACGCCAGGCCTCCCTGTTCATCACCAACTCCCAGAGTTTGCTCAAACTCAAGTCCATGGAGTCAGTGATGCCATCCAGCTATCTTACCCTCTGTCGTCCCCTTCTCCTCCTGCCCCCAATCCCTCCCATCATCAGAGTCTTTTCCAGTGAGTCTACTCTTCGCATGAGGTGGCCGAAGTATTGGAGTTTTAGCTTTAGCATCAGTCCTTCCAATGAACATGCAGGACTGATCTCCTTTAGAATGGACTGGTTGGATCTCCTTGCAGTCCAAGTGACTCTCAAGAGTATTCTGCAACACCACAGTTCAAAAGCATCAATTCTTCGGCGCTCAGCCTTCTTCACAGTCCAACTCTCACATCCATACATGACTACTGGAAAAACCATAGCCTTAACTAGATGGACCTTTGTTGGCAAAGTAATGTCTCTGCTTTTCAATATGCTATCTAGGTTGGTCATAACTGTCCTTCCAAGGAGTAAATGTCTTTTAATTTCATGGCTGCAATCACCATCTGCAGTGATTTTGGAGCCCCCCAAAATAAAGTCTGACACTGTTTTCACTGTTTCCCCGTCTATTTCCCATGAAGTTATGGGACCAGATGCCATTATGGGTAGGATTATTTATAGCCCTCTTTTATTTTCTGTACTTTATTTAAAAGAGTGTGGTTCTTGGATGTTTTATCTTCTAGGTATCATCTTTACAACTTGATATGTTACATATAAATGGTAGTTATCTATAAACCCCATAAATACAAGGATCACATTTTTTAAAATTATCAAATCTATAAATATTTCAGACTTGGTGGAGTTGCTTGTTGAGAGGCTTTTGCTACCAGTAAATTCTCTGACAGGGTAAAAGATACTCCTTGGTTCATTTGGCCACTAGGAAATGTTATCCTTTGTTTAGGAGGCTGAAAAAGACATAGCCCTCTTGTACATAGTGATCTTATACACAGATATTAGTATGTTCTCTTGGAGTAAAAAAGATTTGGGATGACAGACTAATTACAGCTCAAGCAGGCAGAGCTCTTGGCTTCTATCTCATCTGAGCAAGGATTCAAACCAACAGATTGGTTACAGCTCAAGCAGATAGAACTTGCACCTGCCACCAGTCAGGAATGGAAATGTATACTGGGTGCATGATCAAGGTCAGTCAGCAAAGGGGGCATGTCTGGGTACATGCAAAATAAGGCTTTTACATATACATCTAGGCATGGACTGAGAGTTTTGATTGACTGTTGCAAATTATATAACAACAGACTCTATTGCACATCTTTCCCATAATTCAGTCTGTTATAATCAGATATATGTATATATAGAATATTTATGAATGCTTAATGAGGCTCCTGGGTGCCTAAGGTTACTTGAGGACACAGCTGTGCATCCAGGGGGCATGTGTTTGAATTGGAGAAGCCCCTGTGGTTACTTTGTACCCACTGCATGCCTAGGGCACATGCTCAGAAGTTGGAAAAGTCTTTGTGGTTATTTTTCTAGCATATCTGTGAGCTCTCCTGGACATGTCTAAGTGGGGATTAGAAATTCAGGTTGCATCCTTTTCAGCCAGACCACTCCTTGTGCTTGGGCGTAACTTCCTACCTAATAGAACCATGGACAATTTGAAGTGCTTTCTTAATTTTCAAACATAAAAACTTCTAGTTACTTTTGTTGTATTGATTAATAGCTAAATTTTGCTATGATCAGAGAGCAGATCTTTTGATTTTAGTAATTTTAAATTTGTTGACTTGTTTCATGACTCAGTATCTCATCAAATCTTGTGAATGATCCATGTACTTAAACAGCATGAAAGTGAAAGTGAAAGTCACTCAGTCATGTCCAACTCTTTGTGACTCCATGGACAGTCCATGGAATTCTCCAGACCAGAATACTTGAGTGGATAGCCTTTCCCTTCTCCAGGGGATCTTCCCAACCCAGGGAAGATCCCAAGGATTGAACCCAAGTCTCCCATATTGCAGGTGGGTTCTTTACCAACTAAGCTATCAAATTATCCTTTGTTCCTTTTTTTTTTCTCCTGCAGTGCAAGGCCCTATATAAAGTCAGTGCATTTATTATAAATCTTACTTTTCTAATATCCTTAATAATTTGTGTCTATTTTTCAATTGATTACTGAAAGAGGTGCATCAAATTTTTCCATAATAATTATGAATTTGCCTATATCTTCTTTAAACTTATATAACTTAGTTTATATTTTTAGGTCATTGTGGCTGAAACTGTTGTATGTTGTCATGATTAATGCCTCTCATCATCTTTGGAAGAGTGATTTTCCTTTAAGTCTGTTTGCCTGTTATGAATACAGCTACCCCTGGTTTGTTTGGGGAAGCATTTCTATCAGTATATCTACTTTTATCCTTGACTTGCATGTCTTAGAAAATGCCTAGAGCTAAATTTTGTCTACTGTACAAACATGTAATAGCATTAATTGACAAATCCATTATTTTAGGGCTTGTAATTTTAATCACAATGAAGTTAGGAGACCTGCCAAAAAATTCCTGAGCTATGGAAGTATTAATTATGCCAAAGCGTGTTTAAATTGTCCTTTGTAACAAAATATAATACATTATTCACCAAAGCTATTTTTAAGGCCTACCTTCAGAATGTAATTAATCAGTTTTACAGTCTTATTCCCTCTTAGCTATGACATTCTATTGCATTTTTATTTGCACTGTATGAAGTATTGATGGATAAAATCATGATTTTTTGATTTAATTAATTAAAGTAAAAATTACAGTAAAAAACTGGTACATACAAAAGTACTTTTGAAATCAAGTTTCACTTTTTAATACTTTCTAACCACCATATATCTTTTTCAAAGTTATTCTTGCTTTCATTTTGTATCCTAGACACTAATATCCTTTCATTGACTACATATTGTGCTAATTCTTGAAATTGCTAGGCCTTTCCTTTTATGTTTGGTTCATACTCCCATCCAATTTACAGGAAATTTTTGCTAAACTCCATTTGAATATGCTTTATTAAAATACAGATACAAATAAGTGTATCCAACAGGGTTTGCCTCAGTTCCTAAGTGTCAGAGTAATTTTCTTTCATAGGTGACTATATCCAGCATTTGAACATTGAAGATACACACAGGCCTGGCATCTCAGGTCATTTTAGTCACAGAGCTCTTTATACAGTCAGGAAAACTGTCATGGAACCTACATCACCGCTTGGCTTTGCTGTTTCTATAACCTTTGATGCCTGAAGCACTTCTTAGTAAATATCTCACACTAAATACTTTCCAAAGACTCTAATCTGTGACAGCAGACAAACTTGTGACTGTGCTTGTACAAAATAGAATAAGCTCAAATTGAAGTTTCATAGAAGAACTCGAAGTGGGAGACTTTACCATCCACACAATCAGATCTGTTTCCACAGGAGGATGTAAAAGTTGAGAGATAAAGGGAAAACTCAACAGAAAAAGCCAAAGGTTATAAACTGGACATGCACAGAAAAACAAAAGGGACTTTAAAATGTGAAAATATGCTTAATTCCTCTTATAAAGAAATGATACCTAAGGCTGAGCATGCACACATAAAATGAACTGGCAAGAGTCTTTGCCTCAGGAGATGGGAACAAAACTGCTTAGTGAGAAAAGTGTAAGAGTCACACTTTTTACCACACATGCATGTGTGCCAAGTTGCCTCAGTTGTGTCTGAATCTTTGTGACCCTATGGACTGTAGCCCACCAGGCTGCTCTATCACGGGATTCTCCAGGCAAAATACTAGAGTGGGTTGCCATGCCCTCTTCCAGGGGATTGTCCCAGCCCAGGGTCTCTTATGCCTCCTATTGTCATATTGGACAACCCTTTAAGATGTCACTGGAAATGGATATTTGATTTCTTTTTAAATTCAATATGAAATTTCTGAGTGGTTGGATTTTCTGGAGTTCTTTGAACAGTTCTAGGTGTCCTGGCAGCTAATAATTGTTGTCTCTCCTAACAGCTAAGGCATTGTTTCTCATTTTCTTTATTCTTTTCATCACTTTCTCCCTTCTGAATAGCAGTTTAGTAATAAACATGGACATTTATTTTATTGAAAAAAATAACATTTGTCTCTACTGCAGATAAAGACTTTAGTCATCATTTCCTAAATTTTTTCTTCAACCACAAGCCTCTACATGAGATTAATGAATAGGAATATTTGAGGAGGTGATATGATGTGGTATCTGAGTTTGCCATCCAGGAACCCTCTGATTATCCATTACCTGTTTTTGGTTAAATTCATAAACTACATAATTCTGTTAATATGAACTAAAATATATTAGGAAAGCCAATATTTCTGCTTCTTTTATTTATTTTTTAGAGTATTTTATTTTATAGCACTTGAACCTGACAATAAGGATTCTGTCCTCTGATCTGGTATTAGTCATACTGGTATGATACTACTCAACACTTTCAAAACTAAGTAAATCAGCTCTTCTGTGAAAATTAGAAAAAGGGACTCTCTGCCCAAAGACATATTGGATAAAAAATTCCTCTCTGAACTGAGCAATTAGGTAAAAAGTTTCCCCATCTGGTGAGGAGCTCAGGGTACAACTTGGTGTGTGTGCAGAGGTGGAGGTCAGCCCCTTGGCCAGAGTACAGCCCACCCAACTCTGAGCAACGGGGCTGCCTTGGCCAGCCTAGGGATGGAGACAAAGTTCAGGTGCAGCTCCGAACTATTATTCCACTTAATATAAGCTAACATCAGTTATGCCAAAGAAAACTGACACCTTGCCGGCCTTCACTTCGAGTGAGCAGAGCAACAGAACCTATGTCAGAGGAAAAGAAAAAAGAATTATGGTTTCTCTGATAAATCAGTATATTTAAATAAATATAAATAAATAACCTTCTCCTCAAAAGAGTAGTAACCCTATCTCTACTTAGTTCTTGTCTGCTAAATAAAGCATCTTGAGCTTTATCTGAAACTTCCCTCAAGAAGCACCATTTTTCCTCAATTCCAGAGGGGTGATCTCCGAAAATCTCTGACAATGAAAATAGCAGCTTCTGTCAACAACTGGTTCCCATCAATAATCTTGTTATTGTTGTGGATTATTTTTTCCTTTCAACACCTGAGATATTTTTATTTGGTGAACCAGTACCTGTCTTGTAGACTTGTTTGAAAGCAAACTTTTTTCTTTTATATGTGAGTCTTGATAATTTTCACTTAAAAAATGGTGGGACAGCAAGTTATGAAATAGGTATGAAAGATTTGTCATGTAATTATAATTGGGTTTCCCAGGTGGTGCTAGTGGTAAAGAACACACTTGCCAGTTCCTGAGACATGAGAGATACAGGTTTTATCCCTGGGTCAGGAACGTATCCTGGAGGAGGGCAGGACAACCCACACAAGTATGGACTCCCATGGACAAAGGAACCTGGTAGGCTACAGTCCATGGGGTCCAGAGAGTCAGACAAGACTGAAGAGATTTAGCATGCATATTATAACTCCAAGGGCAATTGCATGCTACCATGCCAGCACATTTTGTCAGCTATCTTCAAAAATACAGAGTACAACTACTTCTCACTAAATCCACAGCTGAATCCCTGCTTCTTCTGTCAACATCTCCTGTATGGATTATTACAAATTTTACCATTTAGGTGTTTGTAATAATCCATACAGGAGATGTTGACAGAAGAAGCAGGGCTCGACAAAGGACAGACATCGTATGGACCTAACAGAAGCAGAAGATATTAAGAAGAGGTGGCAAGAATACAGAGAAGAACTGTACAAAAAAGATCTTCACAACCAAGATAATCATGATGGTGTGATCACTCATCTAGAGCCAGACATCCTGGAATGTGAAGTCAGGTGGGCCTTAGAAAGCATCACTACGAACAAAGCTAGTGGAGGTGATGGAATTCCAGTTGAGCTATTTCAAATCCTGGAAGATGACGCTGTAAAAGTGCTGCACTCAATATGCCAGCAAATTTGGAAAACTCAGCAGTGGCCACAGGACTGGAAAAGGTCAGTTTTCATTCCAATCCCAAAGAAAGCCAATGCCAGAGAATGCTCAAACTACTGCACAATTGCACTCATCTCACATGCTAGTAAAGTAATGCTCAAAATTCTCCAAGTGAGGCTTCAGCAATGCATGAACTGTGAACTCCCTGATGTTCAAGCTGGTTTTATAAAAGGCAGAGGAACCAGAGATCAAATTGCCAACATCCACTGGATCATGGAAAAAGCAAGAGAGTTCCAGAAAAACATCTATTTCTGCTTTATTGACTATGCCAAAGCCTTTGACTGTGTGGATCACAATAAACTGTGGAAAATTTTAAAAGAGATGGGAATACCAGACCACCTGACCTGCCTCTTGAGAAACCTATATGCAGGTCAAGAAGCAACAGTTAGAACTGGACATGGAACAACAGACTGGTTCCAAATAGGAAAAGGAGTACGTCAAGGCTGTATATTGTCACCTTGCTTATTTAACTTATATGCAGAGTACATCATGAGAAACGCTGGGCTGGAAGAAGCACAAGCTGGAATCAAGATTGCTGGGATGAATATCAATAACTTCAGATATGCAGATGATACAGCCCTTATGGAAGAAAGTGAAGAGGAGCTAAAAAGCCTCTTGATGAAAGTGAAAGAAGAGAGTGAAAAAGTTGGCTTAAAGCTCAATATTCAGAAAACGAAGATCATGGCATCTGGTCTCATCACTTCATGAGAAATAGATGGGGAAACAGTATCAGACTTAATTTTTTTGGGCTCCATAATCACTGCATATGGTGATTGCAGCCATGAAATTAAAAGACGCTTACTCCTTGGAAGGAAAGTTATGACGAACCTAGATAGCATATTCAAAAGCAAAGACATTACTTTGCCAACAAAGGTTTGTCTAGTCAAGGCTATGGTTTTTCCAGTGGTCATGTATGGATGTGAGAGTTGGACTGTGAAGAAAGCTGAGCACTGTAGAACTGATGCTTTTGAACTGTGGTGTTGGAGAAGACTCTTGAGAGTCCCTTGGACTGCAAGGAGATCCAACCAGTCCATTCTAAAGGAGATCAGTCCTGGGATTTCTTTGGAAGGAATGATGCTAAAGCTGAAACTCCAGTACTTTGGCCACCTGATGCAAACAGTTGACTCATTGGAAAAGCCTCTGATGCTGGGAGGGAGTGGGAGCAGGAGGAGAAGGGGACGACAGAGGATGAGATGGCTGGACGGCATCACCAACTCAACTGCACATGAGTTTGGGTGAATTCCGGGAGTTTGTGATGGACAGGGAGGCCTGGCTGCTGTAATTCTTGGGGTCTTAAAGAGTCAGACACAACTGAGAGACTGAACTGAACTGAACTGATATATATATATATATATAATCTTCTTTATCCTTTCATCTGTTAATAGTCACTTAGATTGCTTCCATATCTTGGCAATTCTAAATAATGCTGCTATGAATATTTGGGCATATTATCTTTTTGAATTCATATTTTTGTTTTTGTATTTTTGGATGCCCAGGAGTGAAATTTTTGGGTCATATGATAGTTCTGTTTTTAACTTTTTGAGAAACCTTCAGAAACCTGCCACAGTTTACATTCCCATGGAAAGTGTACCAGGTTTTCCTTTTCTCCACACCACCAACACTTGCTATTTGTGTTCTTTTTGATGATAGCCATCATCAAAAGGTTATATCTCATTGTGATTTCAATTTGCATTTCTCTGATACTAATAATGTTGAGCATCTTTTCATGTCTCTGTTGATTATCTGTATGTCTTCTTTGGAAAAATGTCTATTCAGGTCCTCTCCTCATTTTTTAATTGGGGCTTTTTTTTATGAGCTATTTATACATTTTGGATATCAACCCTTTATCAGTCATATCATTTGGAAATATTTTCTCCCATTCAATTATGTTTTCATTTTGTTGGTTTTCTTTGCTGTGCAAAAACCTTCAAGTTTAATTAGGTCCATCTGTTTATTTTTGCTTTTGCTTTCTAGTTAAATTGTTCTCGCTGTTTCTTGAAATCAAATTGCTAATCATGTTCATGTCTTGAGAATATGCCTACTTTCTGGATGCTTTCTTCTCACAGAGCTTCTGGGACCTCCTCAGGTCTTTATTCCAATGTCACTATATTAGTAAGCACTTCCTGTGTGTACCCTCTCTAGTACTTCCTACCATCCTTCTTACATTTTTCTGTCTAGCAATAATCAGTCTATACAGATCTTGCATTTAGTTGTTCAGTTGTGTCCGACTCTGCGATCCCATGAATTGTAGTCCCCCAGGCTCCTCTGTCTGTGGGATTTCCCAGGCAAGAATACTGGAGTGGGTTGCCAGTTCCTCCTCCAGAGGATATTCCCGACCCAAGGATTGAACCCACTTCGCCTGTGTCTCCTGCATTGGCAGGTGGATTCTTTACTTTACCTATTTTAAGTTATTGTTTATATTTACAACAAAACAATACATGACCCCATAAAATATTTTGTTTGTTTTGGGTATTCAGTCTTCTGAAATGTATACTTGTGTAGGAAAGATATTTATTTCATTCATTGAACATCTACTTTCCTGCATTAAGAGCTATAGCTACTTAATGTTTATGTGTGTCAATATTATCATTTTAAATACAAAGATAACAATTCTTTTAACCTACTGAATGTTTGTGAAGGTTAAAAAGAATAAAATCCCATAAAAATTGTCACTATCAGGAACATAGTAAGGACTCCATAAATATGACTTTATAAGCACAATAATAATGATGAATGATTGTTACCTGATTCAGGGAATACTTAGCTGGATTTGGTCTCTTGAAATACAAAAAAAAAAAAAAAAAAAACACAAAACAAAATAAAAAGCTCATTGCCTATCCCTTAAAAAGAGCTTGAACAACTAGAAGCTGATGAGCTAAAGACTCACAATCAGGAGTTTGTTAGTATTGGCTGGTTATCCTACATTCACCAAGGAAGTCCATTTCAAATGTATAATTTGTCTCCTTCTCTACCTTGCCGCTTCATTTTACCATAATTCTCCTTCCTATATACACTGTCAAATCAAACAAATCATCTTTTGAAACAAGAGTCTCCTCTCCCATGTTTCATTATTCAAGCTGTGCAGTCTAAAACATAGAGGCAAACTTTTGATTTTCTCAAGGCTTTAATTCTCAGAGGCACTTACAGCCGCTGGTCCCTGTTACCAAATCATCTCACTAAATATAACTTCTTTTTATAAGTTTTCCATTTCAGGTGAATAAAAAACCACTTTCCCTTCCACATTATTGGGCTCTTACTTATATATCTACACTCATTCTTATGTTATCTTCAATTGTATGTGTTTATTCTTTGCTTCACTGCTTAAAACTTCATTCTCTAAATAATTGGATATGATTGTTTTAGCAATTTAGTGATACTATTACTACTTTATCAAATAGGTTTATAATACACATGTCAAAATTATTACTACCATTCTGCAAACAGCTTTACCTAAAGATCTTACTAATTTTGAAGTACATTATCAAACAGACTGACTTAAATATTTTCCATATGAATTTTTATTGAACTTTGCAAATTAACTTTTCAACATTTAATTTAAAAAAACTGATCTTAGAAGCTGAAATATGGATATGGTCTATTTTTTCAGTAATTTTAGTCAACACAGTTTTAATATGCAAGGAAACAACAAAAAAGTTACCTTGTTAACCCAGAAAAATGAAGATTTTCAAAGTTATAACCAAAGATTGTTTTTGTTTTTTAAAAAAATATTCTAGTGAAATAAACATTGCTAATATTTGTGCTGTTAAAATTTAGTTGTACTTGAACCTTAACACAAAGAAATGTATTTGTACTTAAGCCAGTTTTTTAAATGCTTGCTATTTGAAACTAGATGGTGAATTCAGTGACTGAGTGCACTTGTATGCTTTCACTTATACTACAGTTACCTTTGTAAGAAAAGATTATAAGGAGAAACAGAAAGCCCAAATTATCAATGGAATAACTCTGATAAATTGCTCCCTTTTAACAAAAGCAGTATAATCTAAATACTCAAAAACACCAAAAAGAATTAAAACAGAGACAATAAGTCACATTTTTTGAAAACAGGATAATATTTAGTCTATGAATGTTCACAAAAATGACTATTTTCTTGTTGATCATTTTCATGAGAAATGCAATATCACATTTCTTTCTGAGTTTTTAAAGTGGTTATCCAAACAACAGGGTTGACATTTTCAAATTTTAGCTTGTGAGGTTTCGTTGTAATGATAGTGATAGCTGCTATGTTTTACTAGTTACAGATGGAAGCTACAGGATAAAGCTACACAAGCCTGGTTATTACAAAATGTGGTTGCTGACACAGTTTGATTGGTGACATCATATAAGGTATCTGTTAGGTTTTCTTTTGCAAAAAATTAATATGAAGTCAATTTTTATTTTTTCTTTTTCCTATATTAATATCATGCTTGCAAGATTAATCCACATGGTCACCTGTAGTCTGGTTCTTTTATTTTCATTAATTTATAGGATTTGATTGTATACATTTACCACAATTTATTTTTCCTTTCTACTACTGAAGGGCATTTGGGTCTTTTTATTTTTCAACATTATGGAAAATAAGATTGTAAATATTCTTTTTCATGTACCCTGGTGTAAAAATATTCCTGAGTTTCTCTAGTGCTTATACATAGAAGAGGAAATACTGATTCTAGATATAGATAGTTTCAACTTTAATACATATAGCCATATTTTTCAATGAGGTTTTCTATATAAAAATGAAATAAATGTTCCTCATATTACTTTGCCGGTAAACTCAACCAAAATTCTCAGCCCAATTAAAATACAATGGTCTTTTAAATCACATATTTCTGTTTAATTTTTTGTTCTTTTCGGTTTGGGCATACTTCTATGTTTGGATTTTTAAAAAATAATATTACAGTTTTACTGTATTTTAAAAACTAACTTAGATCCTTTGTGGTTAAGAATTCTAAACACAGGGAAAAGAATAAAATTATAAACGAGTATAAAGCAAGTAAAAAGAAAGGTTCACTATTTATAACTAATATTCAGTTCAGTTCAGTTCAGTTCAGTCGCTCAGTCGTGTCCGACTCTTTGAGACCCCCTGAATCGCAGCACGCCCGGCCTCCCTGTCCATCACCAACTCCCGGAGTTCACTCAGACTCGCGTCCATCGAGTCGGTGATGCCATCCAGCCATCTCATCCTCGGTCGTCCCCTTTTTCTCCTGCCCCCAATCCCTCCCAGCAACAAAGTCTTTTCCAATGAGTCAACTCTTCGCATGAGGTGGCCAAAGTACTGGAGTTTCAGCTTTAGCATCACTCCTTCCAAAGAAATCCCAGGGTTGATCTCCTTCAGAATGGACTGGTTGGATCTCCTTGCATTCCAAGGAACTCTCAAGAGTCTTCTCCAACACCACAGTTCAAAAGCATCAATTCTTCGGCGCTCAGCCTTCTTCACAGTCCAACTCTCACATCCATACATGAAAACTGGAAAAACCATAGCCTTGACTAGACAGACCTTAGTCTGTCAAGTAATGTCTCTGCTTTTGAATATACTATCTAGGTTGGTCATAACTTTTCTTCCAAGGAGTAAGCGTCTTTTAATGTCATGGCTGCAATCACCATTTGCAGTGATTTTGGAGCCCCCAAAAAATAAAGTCTGACACTGTTTCCACTGTTTCCCCATCTATTTCCCATGGAGTGGAGGGACCGGATGCCATGATCTTCGTTTTCTGAATGTTGAGCTTTAAGCCAACTTTTTCACTCTCCTCTTTCACTTTCATCAAGAGGCTTTTTAGTTCCACTTCACATTAGGAAGGAAAAATATTAATATAAGGATAAATAGAAAATTACCTTTTCTAGTTACTGCTACATAACTTTTCTTTCCCTATAACATTCTCACTTAACATCATGGGTAAGATCTGACTCAGAGGTAGACACATTTTCTTCAGGTCATTTTGGAAATCTTGATACTTCTGTAGGAATAAATAAAAGTGAGCTACTTAGAGGTCTGTGTGCAGTCCTACACATTTGATATTTTTTAAGATGGAAAGAGAAGCAGAGGATGCATTCTGGAAATTTCCTGATGACCTATAATTTGGGGAATTTATCAGTTCAGATTGTTAATTGTATTCAAAATTGTCATAGTCTTCAAGACAGACCAAATAAATAAATCCCTGAACCCTATCTCCTGATATTAATGCTTTTATGTAATCTCTACCCTTGAGTGTGGGTAGCACCTGTGGCTTGCTTACATAGAAAAAATGGAGGAAAGACAAAGGGATTTAGATAGTTACATAGATGTGATAGCACCTGTCTCTCTTTCTATTGCTGGCTTTAAAGAAGCAGGTTTCTTCGCATTGCTGTATGGCAGAAACCAACACAACATTGTAAAAATTAAAAATAATAATAATAAAAAAAGAAGCAAGTTTCCGTGAATCCTACAGCCACAAGGAAAGGAATATTTCTTACCTACCTTGCTCATATTACTTCTGAATAGCAGGGTTATTATAATACATAATTATTATTCAAAGATAAGACAGACCCATATACTTCTCATTCAAGGGCCAGAGATCAAAAGAGTCAATTTAATTAGACTTTATCAGGAAAATAGCACTCATCAATTATATTACACATTTTATGTTAGAAGCTACCATTGTGTTGGATGTGAAAGGAATGCAGATTAAGAGTTCAGTGAGCATATATCTAAAATCATCCATAGGATGGTTGAAATAGTAGTTGCACATTCAATTCCATAGTTCTGGAAGAGAATGGGATGTAATTCACTATCAAATACGTCCTCACTGGCATGGGAGTAACCTATCAGGAAGATTTGTTGTTGTTCAGTCACTCAGTTACCCCACTTTTCTTGCCTGGAAAATCCCATGGATGGAGGAGCCTGGTAGGCTGCAGTCCATGGGGTTGCTAAGAGTCAGACACGACTGAGCAACTTCACGTTCACTTTTCACTTTCATGCATTGGAGAAGGAAATGGCACATGACTGAAGTAACTTAGCAGCAGCAGCAGCAGTCACTCAATTGTGTCTGACTCTTTGCGACCCCATGGACTGCAGCATGCCAGGCATCCCTGTTCTTCACTATCTCTCAGAATTTGCTCAAACTGATGTCCATTGAGTTGGTGATGCCATCCAACCATCTCATCCTCTGTCACCCCCTTTTCCTCCTGCCCTCAATCTTTCCTGGCATCAGGGTCTTTTACACTGAGTCAACTCTTCACATCAGGTGGCTAAAGTATGGGAGCTTCAGCTTTAGCATCAGTCCTTCCAATGAATATTCAGGGTTGATTTCCCTTAGGATTGACTGGTTTGACTTCCTTGTAGTCCAAGGGACTCTCAAGAGTCTTCTCCAGCACTACAGCTTGAAAGGATCAATTCTTCAGCATTCAGCCTTTATTATGGTCCAGCTCTCATATCTGTACATGATTACTGGAAAATGATTATCTGGAAGATGAGTATGGGAAAAAAAATGGTTCTACAGTTTGGCAAATAAGGGGTCATCTGTTTCGTGAGAACAATGAATAACAATCAAGTCACAGAATGAAGCAATCTGTTCACATCATTCAGTTTGTTTACGTGGAGGCCTAGTACAAACTAGAGTCGCCAGATTCTTTGCATTATAATTAGTTTCCTCTTCTAGACTGAACTAAAATTATTCTCTGACCTGACTCTCTCATTTATAGGTAAATACAAAAATAGTTTTCCTAATATCTTAAAAATTATCTGATTATTCTATTTTACATATTTTCTTAAAACTTGCACACTGAATTTGAAACCATTTATATACATGAATACAAACCTCTAAAATAGTTATTTATTCCATTTCAAAGAATATAATTTATAACCATAAAAAAGGCTGAGTGCCAAAGAATTGATGTTTCCAAGTTGTGGTGCTGGAAAAGACTCTTGAGAGTCCCTTGGACAGTAAAATCATCAAACCAGTCAATACGAAAGGATACCAACCATGAATATTCATTGGAAGGACTGTTGCTGAAGCTCCAATACCTTGGCCATCTAATGCGAAGAGCTGACTCATTTGGAAAGACCCTGATGCTGGGAAGGATCAAAAGCCAAAAGAGAAGGGAGCAGCAGAGGATGAGAGGGTTAGATAGCATCACTGACACAATGGGTGTGAATATGAGCACACTCTGGGAGATAGTGGAGGACAGAGGATCCTGGATGCTGCAGCCCATGGGGTCTCAAAGAGTCAGACAGTCTGACTTAGTGACTGAATAAAACAAAGACATGCAAATATCTAAAGTAATTTTTGTAGTTTCTTTCTTCCATCTCAAAGAATATCATTTCCACATTTTAAACTTTATGGGAATATGTATATACATATATATGTGTGTGTGTGTGTATATATATATATATATATCAGAATTATCAGGTCATTTTATTATTTTGAAACTATGATTTAGTTATTTTTAATGCACTGAATAGGAATGAATTCCAACATTCATTAAAGCAAGTACTTGGAATAGTGATCTGGAAATTTAGATTTTTTAAAAATTACTTTGAGATGGAGTTTGGTTGACTTGCTTTCTTGTCATCAGGCTTCAGTATTCCCTTTCAGGTTTTGCCAAGTCAGCTGCTATTAAGCACAGTAAATACTCAGATAGTTCAGGAATGAGTTTCTTTCAAGAGAGCACACTAAGTTGAGCACTTATTCTGAAAGAAAGTTAAAGTTAAACCTTTAATTAAAATTACAATTATCTTAGTATGGCAAAATAATGTCTGCCATGTTTATTTAACTTTTCACTGGATAAATTAGACCAATTTACATGGCGAAACTGGGTGGAGATTGGCATTTGTCAAATGGCATTTGTCTAACCCAACCAGGATACTCAGAGAATACACTGTATCTGTGCCCATCATCCCAGATATTGCTTACAGCTGTCTATTCAATTCAATTTCTATTGAAATTTCAAATGATCTATATGACCTGGGGGAGACCAAGATATATACCACTGGTTCTCTTTCCCCAGATGTGGGAAATTAGCTATATTATAGCAAAGTGAAAGTGAAAGTGAAGTCGCTCATTTGTGCCTGACTCTTTGTGACACATAGGCTGGAGCTACTCCATGTTAAAGGTCAGGAGGGGCGTCAGTGAGGAGATACCCCTCATCCAAGTTAAGGAGCAGCGGCTGCACTTTGCTGGAGCAGCTGTGAAGAGATACCCCATGCCCAAGGTAAGAGAAACCGAAGTAAGACAGTAAGTGTTGCGAGAGGGCATCAGAGGGCAGACACACTGAAACCATAATCACAGAAAACTAGTCAATCTAATCACACTAGGATGACAGCCTGGTCTAACTCAATGAAACTAAGCCATGCCCTATGGGGCCACCCAAGATGGGTGGGCATGGTGGAGAGGTCTGACAGAATGTGGTCCACTGGAGAAGGGAATGGCAAACCACTTCAGTATTCTTGCCTTGAGAACCCCATGAACAGTATGAAAAGGCAAAATGATAGGATATTGAAAGAGGAACTCCCCAGGTCAGTAGGTGCCCAATATGCTACTTGAGATCAGTGGAGAAAAAACTCCAGAAAGAATGAAGGGATGGAGCAAAAGCAAAAGCAATACCCAGTTGTAGACGTGACTGGTGATAGAAGCAAGGTCCGATGCTGTATAGAGCAGTATTGCATAGGAACCTGGAATGTCAGGTCCATGAATCAAGGCAAATTGGAAGTGGTCAAATAGGAGATGGCAATAGTGAACGTCCACATTCTAGGAATCAGTGAACTAAAATGGACTGGAATGGGTGAATTTAACTCAGATGACCATTATATCTACTACTGTGGGCAAGAATCCCTTAGAAGAAATGGAGTAGCCATCATGGTCAACAAGAGTCCGAAATGCAGTACTTGGATGCAATCTCAAAAATGACAGAATGAACTCTGTTCATTGCCAAGGCAAACCATTCAGTATCAGAGTAATCCAAGTCTATGCCCCAACCAGTAACACTGAAGAAGCTGAAGTTGACCAGTTCTATGAAGACCTACAAGACTTTTTAGAACTAACACCCCCCAAAAGATGTCCTTTGCATTATAGGGGACTGGAATTCAAGAGTATGAAGTCAAGAAACACCTGGAGTAACAGGCAAATTTGTCCTTGGAATATGGAATGAAGCAGGGTAAAGGCTAATAGAGTTTTACCAAGATAGGGTGCCTGATGAACTATCGACTGAGGTTTGTGACATTGTACAGGAGAGAGGGATCAAGACCGTCCCCATGGAAAAGAAATGCAAAAAGCAAAATGGCTGTCTGGGAAGGCCTTACAAATAGCTGTGAAAAGAAGAGAAGCGAAAAGCAAAGGAGAAAAGGAAAGATATAAGCATCTGAATTCAGAAAATGAAGGTCATGGCATCCGGTCCCATCATTTCATGGGAAATAGATGGGGAAACAGTGGAAACAGTGTCAGACTTTATTTTGGGGGGCTCCAAAATCACTGCAGATGGTGACTGCAGCCATGAAATTAAAAGACGCTTACTCCTTGGAAGGAAAGTTATGATGAACCTAGATAGCATATTCAAAAGCAAAGACATTACTTTGCCAACTAAGGTCCATCTAGTCAAGGCTATGGTTTTTCCAGTTTTCATGTATGGATGTGAGAGTTGGACTGTGAAGAAGGCTGAGCGCCGAAGAATTGATGCTTTTGAACTGTGGTGTTGGAGAAAACTCTTGAGAGTCCCTTGACTGCAAGGAGATCCAACCAGTCCATTCTGAAGGAGATCAGCCCTGGGATTTCTTTGGAAGGAATGATGCTAAAGCTGAAACTCCAGTACTTTGGCCACCTCATGCGAAGAATTGACTCATTAGAAAAGACTCTGATGCTGGGAGGGATTGGGGGCAGGAGAAAAAGGGGACGACCGAGGATGAGATGGCTGGATGGCATCACGGACTCGATGGATGTGCATCTGAGTGAACTCCGGGAGTTGGTGATGGACAGGGAGGCCTGGCGTGCTGCGATTCACAGGGTCACAAAGAGTCGGACACGACTGAGTGACTGAACTGAACTGAATTGAACTGAACTGAATGCAGAGTTCCAAAGAATAGCAAGAAGAGATAAGTAAGCCTTCCTCAGTGATAAATGCAAAGAAATAGAGGAAAACAACAGAATGGGAAAGACTAGAGATCTCTTCAAGAAAATTAGAGATACCAAGGGAACATTTCATGCAAAGATGGGCTCAATAAAGGACAGAAATGGTATGCATCTAACAGAAGCAGAAGATATTAAGAAGTGGTGGAAAGAATACACAGAAGTACTGTACATAAAAGATCTTCACAACCAAGATAATCACGATGCTGTGATCACTCACCTAGAGCCAGACATCTTGGAATGTGAAGTCAAATAGAAAACATCACTATGAACAAAGCTAGTGGAGGTGATGGAATTCCAGTTGAGCTATTTCAAATACTGAAAGATGATGCTGTGAAAGTGCTGCATTTAATAGGCCAGCAAATTTGGAAAACTCAGCAGTGGCCACAGGACTGGAAAAGGTCAGTTTTCATTCCAATCCCAAAGAAAGGCAATGCCAAAGAATCCTCAAACTACTGCACAATTGCACTCATCTCACATGCTAGTAAAGTAATGCTCAAAATTCTCCAAGCCAGACTTCAGCAATATGTGAACCGTGAACTTCCAGATGTTCAAGCTGGATTTAGAAAAGGCAGAGGAACCAGAGATCAAATTGCCAACATCCGCTGGATCATGGAAAAAGCAAGAGAGTTCCAGAAAAACATCTATTTCTGCTTTATTGACTATGCCAAAGCCTTTGACTGTGTGGATCACAATAAACTGTGGACAATTCTGAAAGAGATGGGAATACCAGACCACCTGACCTGCCTCTTGAGAAATCTGTATGCAGGTCAGGAAGCAACAGTTAGAACTGGACATGGAACAACAAACTGGTTCCAAATAGGAAAAGGAGTATGTCAAGGCTGTATATTGTCACCCTGCTTATTTAACTTATATGCAGAGTACATCATGAGAAACGTGGGGCTGAAGGAAGTACAAGCTGGAATCAAGATTGCCAGGAGAAATATCAATAACCTCAGATATGTAGATGACACCACCCTTATGGCAGAAAGTGAAGAGGAACTAAAAAGTGAAAGTGGAGAGTGAAAAAGTTGGCTTAAAGCTCAACATTCAGAAAACTAAGATCATGGCATCTTGTCCCATCACTTCATGGTAATAGATGGGGAAACAGTGGAAACAGTGTCAGACTTTATTTTTCTGGGCTTCAAAATCACTGCAGATGGTGACTGCAGCCATGAAATTAAAAGACGCTTACTCCTTGGAAGGAAAGTTTTGAACAACCTGGACAGCATATTCAAAAGCAGAGACATTACTTTGCCAACAAAGGTCCGACTACTCAAGACTATGGTTTTTCCTGTGGTCATGTATGGATATGAGAGATAGACTGTGAAGAAAGCTGAGTGCTGAAGAATTGATGCTTTTGATCTGTGGTGTTGGAGAAGACTCTTGAGAGTCCCTTGGACTGCAAGAGATCCAACCAGTCCATTCTAAAGGAGATCAGCCTTGGGATTTCTTTGGAAGGAATGATGCTAAAGCTGAAACTCCAGTACTTTGGCCACCTCATGAGAAGAATTGACTCACTGGAAAAGACTCTGATGCTGGGAGGGATTGGGGGCAGGAGGAGAAGAGGATGACAGAGGATGAGATGGCTGGATGGCATCACCAACTCGATGGACATGAGTTTTAGTGAACTCCCGGTGTTGCTGATGGATAGAAAGGCCTGGCGTGCTGCAATTCATGGGTCACAAAGAGTCGGACACGACTGAGCAACTGAACTGAACTGAACTGAGACTGTAGCTTAACAGGCTCCTCCGTCCATGGGATTTTCCAGGCAAAAGTACTGGAGTGGTTGCCATTTCCTTCTCCAGGAGATCTTCCCAATCCAGAGATTGAACCCGGGTCTCCCGCATTGTAGGCAGACACTTTACCATCTGAGCCACCAGGGAAGCCAAAGGTAAGGCCCTACAAGTTAGCTATAAATTAAAATTGTAAAGTAGAGATTCTGATTTGTACATCAAAGCTCACACAGTTGCAGGAATTTAACTATATGTGGTTTGTGTATGAATATCAGTCTATATGTAGTCTACCTTGGTGCATCACTATGTTGAATCCCAAGGCTGAATGAAACGGTCAATATAGAACATTTATTTCCTTGAGTGATGTTGAATAACATCAAGTTTTTATTTTTCTACAAATAATTATTTGAAAAATACATTTTGTTGCATAAATTTTAAATTCAAGTGATTTAACCAGTGAATCATTCATTATTAAATTTTAAGTAGTGGAAAATCTAAAATATTATTCCAGATGATTCTAACTTATGTGTTAACACTCAACACTGTTTTTTCTTAAATTCCATCTTGGATTAGAAATCAGGAATTATTCCTCTGAAACAAATACCTGAATCAAAAATCACCTCTTGATTAGCAAACGGCCAATATCAAAACTGTTTTATTGTTTCAATATTTGCTGCTTCATAGTTTGCATTTTACCATCTTTCCTTAAATCAAGTTAATGCTCTTAAATGCAGCAAGAAAAGTAAAGAGAGGAAATAAACTTTCAAATAACATTTTCCTTTGGGGAACAGTTCAGGTAATTTGGAGTGCTTGATTGCAATGTTTGAGGAAGGAGACAATGTTGTGAAAATATAATGAGAGTTAAAAAGATCTGAAATTGCTGGCTGTTATTTGGGGAAATGTTAGTGTTTTCCTTTTCAGGTAAGGGGAACAACATAAAGTGGTTCTCTTTTTCCTCCCTACTTTTCAGGAGTGAAATGTTACATCAATTACAGAATCTGTATTAACCATTGCAATAAGAATATGTTTTTTGTTTTTCTCACTTCTTATGCATTCAATCTTATTTGTATATCATTTTGTAAGCCCCATAAATTCTGATGGATGTAAAACTGTAAATAAAGTTTAATGAGCAACATATTGGTTCCATTGAAATAAAAATTGTGAAGTCCATTTATCCCATATATATATTGGAAGAGTAAACTTCCTAAAATATGTATCTGATTCCACCATCCTTTTAAAATTTTTAAAAGTTGGTTTTCAACATAAAAACCCAACTGTTTTTGAGGATTATAATATTCATGAATGGGTCCCTATTTACCTCTCTAATTATCACCTATATTAACGTACTTCTCATGACCCAACATCTAGTCTTTCTAAACTACTCATATTTGCAACACATAATATGTTTTCCAAACTGTGTTAATCTATAACAGTGCTTCTTTTACTTCTTTTCATTATCTATGTAATTTCTCCAAATCTCTGAAAATACAGTTCCAGTATCCCTTGCTACAAAATGCTTTTCAAGATCCTCCCACATTGTTTAAACCCATCCCAGTCCCAAACCTGATATGAGTTGGATCACCTTCTTCCTCATTGTGCCCATAGTATCATGCATAGTTATGCTTCAAAACATTCAGAACACTGAATGTTTGAGGTGCTTTTATGTAACTCTAGTGTATATCTTAACACCTACAACATAATAGGCATACAAAATTGATCAAACAAGTGTTTATTGATTTGACTTTTAAGTTGATGGGTTTCTGTGGATATATCAACCCTGCAGAAAATTTCAAACTGGATGAGTACCCAGAAAATTCATGTCAATGGACAAAAGGTGTCATAGATTGTACATATGGCAAAATTGATTACATCATCTTCAAATAAGATCTCCCCTACATAAAAGGCATGCTTGAGAATTTGAAGAGTATTAAAAGGGGGCATTGGGAAAAGAAACAAAGTAAAAATATATAACCAATGGCTAAAAAATAATTTATGGATTCAGAGTAGATTATTGGTATAAATACTGGTCATTCACAGTAGTGCTCCATTCCAACTTTACCAACATTAGATTCTCAGTGGAGAGGGAGACTGCCCTCTTCAAGACTAACTGTAATGTACACTTCCCCAAGGGCTTCCCAGATGGTGCTAGTGGTAAGGAATCTGCTTGCCAACGCAGGAGACCTGAGAGATGCAGGTTTGATCCCTGGGTTGCAAAGATCCCCTGGAGGAGTAAATGGCATTCAGCATTCTTGCCTGGGCAATTCCATGGACAGAGGTGCCTGGTGGGCTACAGTCCATGGGGCCACAAAAAGTCAGACGCGACTACTCATCTGCACACAAGTACACACTTTCCCAAGCAAATATTTTGTCCTCTGACTTGATCATCAATCATTATTTTATGCTCTAACAAGCCTAAAATTTGTGATTAATCCTTACTTTCTTTAAGATACTATATATCTTATCACAGCATAGATCTCAATTTACCAAATATCTGCCACCGTGTCTTCTTTACTGTTAAATATCAACTCAGTAAGTCACCCAGAATGGAAAGTGTCTAGTGTTAAACATGAGTCATCTTAGTCAAAACACCACAGTTGGATGAGAGGGTTCATTCACATGTGCAAATCTAAATATTTTATTAATAAGTGAAGCTCTGACTAATGTGGAATACAAATTTCAAGAATACAGTGTATTACAGTTTCACACTATAAATTATACATATGGGGAAATGAGAGCCAGTGAAGTCAAACCTTTACAGGGTTACAAAAAAACTAGTCTATGATATCATTAATTGTCTTATTCTGTGCACAACTTTCCTTTTAATACAAATAGCTTATGAAACCAAGAAACTATATTATTAGTGAATAGGGGGAAGAGATAAAAGTTGATAATAAAAAGCAGTCATTTATTTAGAAAACGTTAATGAAAAAGGAAGCCATATATCTCACACTTTAAAAATTTATATTACTGTAAGTCCATATCATTATAATAACAGACTACTGGTAAAGGACATGCTGTTACCATTCATTTACAAAAATAAACCTTAATGTAAGTGATATTTTCTGATTTTCCCTTCTCATTTAGTCAGCCACTGAAGTATAACCTTGATCTTAATACAAGTCTCATGGGCCCATCCACTGTCTCTGCATACTGTTCATTGATCATTTGGTTAAAATATGACGGGATATATTTCTAAAATTAACTTTTAGGTCACAAGCTTTCATACATTTTAAGTGTCTATATGGCAGATAGTTTTCTGCCAACAAATACTGACATCAGCTTTTAGGTTATGTACTGAAATGTAAATCCATCTTTGATATTTTTAAGACCAAAGGATAGGGTTCTTATCAAGAAAAGTGAACTTGATATACAAGCTCAGATTCAGGACACTGAAGTTTTGGATGTCATTTTCAATCTATTTAATGAAACACTGCTTTTTTTTTTCTCTCTCTAAAAATGTGGAAAATAAAACCTAATAGACTATGAGGCTTGCTCATAGACTATGACAAAAATAAATTCCTAAGAGAATAATTAAATAATGTCTTGTTAAATATGTTTCTTTACAAAGAAGGATGATATTAATGAGAATAAATACTGCTCCTATTTTTACATATACTGAGACACTGGAAAAAATATTTTGTTGAGACAGTATTTCATTTGATACAAAAGGAGGAAAGAAGAAAACTTAGTGAGATACAATGATCCTCAAAGAAATCCACATCATAATCTATGGAATCTGTGACTATGCTACCTTACTTGGCGAAAGTGACTGGCATATGTGACTATATTAAGGACAGATATGGGAAGATTATTTCAGATTATCCAGGTGAGGCCAGTGTAATCACAACGGTCCTTAAAATTGGAGGAAGAAGGTAGAAGAGTCAGAAGATGTGACTATGAACAAAAGCACAGAGAGATGGAAATTTTTTGGCTTTGATGATGGAAGGAGAGGGCAATGAGCTAAACCCACTCCAGTATCCTTGCCTGGAAAATCCCATGGACGGAGAAACCTGGTTAGGCTACAGTCCACGGGGTCACAAAGAGTCAGACACAGCTGAGCGACTTCACTCTAGAAACTGAAAACATCAAGGAAATTAATTCTCTTCTAGAGCTTCCAGACAGAACTTAAGCCCTGGTAATGTACTGATTTTAGCCCAATGAGGCCTATGTCAAACTTCTACCTATAGACTTATACATTTACTTATACATATACTTCTACTTATAGTCTTATACATTTGTGCTACTGAGGCTTCAATTTGCTGTGTATGTGTATGTGTGCCAAGTCTCTTCAGCTGTGTCAGACTCTGCGTCACAGCGGATTGTAGCCCACCAAGCTCCTTTGTCCGTAGGATTCTCGAGGCAGGAATACTGGAGTGGGTTGCCATTATCTACTCCAGGGGATCTTCCCAACACAGGGATCAACCCTGAGTCTCTTACATCTCCCTCATTGTCAGGTGAGTTCTTTACCTAGCACCACCTGGGAATTATAACAGTGATAGAAAACTAATACAGGAAAGCTGGCCTTTCTTCTCCAAATGGAAGCTTAACTCTAAGTATTTACTACTGCTACTTTCTGAAACTACTGAAACAATAGTAGAGGGATTTTCAAAGCATAGCAGAGTAAAAAGATCAGGAAAGGAGAGTGTAAAAAGAACTCCTTGAAACCCTGTTTAAAAAGCACACTTACCTTTGTTTTAATCAACTCAACTTGTTTTCAGAACAATGACAGCAAGGCACCTCTCTGTAGGAAGGTGATTAAGTGTCTTACCTGGACAATGTCATTGACTTTAAAGAAGAAGTCTAAAGACACCAACTTCTGGTGAAGAGTCAAACCACATCACTGAAAATGGAAGTTGACAGACTTACTGCATACAATTGTGCAGAGTCTCAATAATCTTAAATTCAAAATCATATATATTAATAGATATTAGAAATATAATGTGTGCAGAAGAAACAGTTAAAACACAGTAAAAAATTTGACAGCACTAAAATCCTTCACTTATGATACAAGAGAAAGACTCAAAAAAAAAAAAAAAAAGGAAACCTTTAGAAAACAATAACAACAACAAAACTGTTTCTTGAAAATTGAGACTACCATAGAAGAATATCTTGGAAGATAAATGAAATAAAATAGATGCATATAAAGTTATAGATGATAAAATTAAGAAACTATCCAAGAAAGTGGAGAAAAAATACAAGAGTTACATAGAAGAGAAAACAGGAGAATATTAGAAAATCATTCCAAGAGTTCTGACATCCAAGTCATGAAGATTCCAGAAAGAAGGCTAGAGGAAGATGGAAGAGAGTAAATAAAGGAAAAAGAACTTAAGAAAATTTTCCTGATGGTCATGAATTTCCAGATTGAAAGTCCACAGCAATATAGATTAAAATGAATGCACACTTAGGCAGAAATTTTGACATTTTAGAACACCAGGGAGGATTAGAATATCCCATTAGCTTTTAAGCAGAGAAATCAGTTTTACACAAGGCCCAAAAACTTAATGGTGTTAGACATCTCAATAGCAACATTACAGTCTAGCAGTAAAAGGAACAATGTTACTGAAATTCAGAAGGAACATAATTTCTATACTAGACCAAACTCTTAATTATTAGGGACAAGTTATCTTATTTAAAGATATCAAACTTTCAAAAAGTTTACTTCTAGTTTTTTGTTTGTTTGTTTTTCCTTTTTCTCCTGAGAAACCCCTGGGAAATGTGATTCATCAAAACTGAAAGAGTAAAGACTTCCCTGGCAGTCCAACAGTTAAGACTCTGCCCTTCCACTGAAGAGGCATGGTTCCAACCTTAGTAGGGAACTAAGAAAGATCCCATGTGCCATGTAGCACAGCCAGAAAAACAAAAACAAGGAGTAAACCAAGTAAGCTATGTATGTTCCATGAAACTGGGTTTCTCTACCAGGAAAGACATGAATGGAATTCCCATGATTATAAAGGGAGATCCCAAGACAACAGCTGTGCACTAAATGGAGAGAGATTTACACAACTGAGCAGATCAGGATGTTTTGATAGAGATTTCATCAAGAAGATAACACTGTTCCAATATTTTATGTGTTTGAGGAATTAATAGGAAAATATTTATAATTGGGAAAGACACTATGGCTAAATTTGTGATGTTTGTGTCTGACTATTGGGGGCCTATGGCCTCTAGCCTGCCAGGCTTCTCTACCCATGGAGTTTTCCAGGCAACAATACTGGAGTGGGTTGCCATTTCCTCCTCCAGGGGATCATCTCAAACCAGGGCTCAAACATGCAACACGCATCTCTTGTGTCTCCTTCATTGGCAGATGGATTCTTTCACCACTAGTCCCACAAGTATAGGTATGAATAAGCAAAGGAAAAACATTCTGCCAACTTTAGCGGGGAGAAGCTGTGAAGGATGAGAAAAATGATCAAAATATATGAATTCAAATGTGGTGGTGGTTTAGTAGCTAAATCGTGTCCAACTCTTGCAACCCCGTGGACTGTAGCCTGCCAGGCTCCTCTGTCTGTGGGATTCTCCAAGCAAGAATACTGGAGTGGGTTGCCATTTCCTTCTCCAAGGAATCTTCCCAACCCAGGAATCAAACCCAGGTCTCCTGCATTGCAGGCAGATTCTTTACCAACTGAGCCACAAGGGAAGTAGTATAACTTAAAACACTGCTAATTAATCTAGTAAAAATATGAAAATATATAACAATATTGGAACTCTAGGGTAGGGTGTACACAGGAGGGGCTTCCCAGGTGGCTCAGTGGTGGAGTCCGCCTGTCAATGCCAGAGCCATAAGAGACATGGGTTTGTTTCCTGAGTTGGGAAGATCCCCTGCAGGAGGAAATGGCAACCCACTCCAGTATTCTTGCCTGGATAACCCCACGGACCCAGGAGTCCATGGGGGTGCAAAGAGTTGGACATGACTGAGCAACTGTACATGCACATGTGTACACAGTAGAGGTGTGGTGAACAGCAAGTGTAGAAGTAGAAATATATCTCCATCTACCACAATGTAAACAGATAATGCCCCAAATGGAAAATCCAGAAGCAACAGCAAAGCAACAGAACCACCCAAGAAGGTAGGGACTACTCACTCAGCTTTGTGGATTTCATTTAATTAAAAACCCCTCTAAACAACCTCACTGAGAATCATTTTTATCAAGTGTAAAACAGGGATAATCTCCACCACGTAAAGTTGACGTAAAGATTCAATTTGCACAACTATGTGCAAATTAGTACGCAAGTGATTGACTAGCGAAGCTGGGAAAGGATAGAGTAGTTAAATTGAATGCTGAATTTAATAAGTAATGAGAAAAGATAATGGGCCCTACTATATCTTTTGTCCATTGGTCACACACAGCCCAAATATTCAAAAACAGCCATGATTTTGAGAAAATTTTCAGGTACAAAAAAACATAATTTGGAAAAAAATTCTACTGGATGACACAGATCATCCATTTTGAACTCCACTATGGCAGAATCTGTAGGAACAAGACTTTGTGGATTAATTCTGTGAGGCACCAGAGACTTGAACATACGACATAGCATCGAACTCATCTGATCTGAAATTAGGAAAACACTTTTTCCTTGAAACACTATCAGAAAAAGTAAATGACCATTTTTCCAAAAGGTGATTTGATACTTAAAGAAATTAGGAAAACTGTGTATTTGTCTGCTTTACTTACTGTGGCTTCTGAGACTCAGGTTCAGCAAAGGTTAAGATGGTCATGAAGCTTCTTCCAAGAAATGCAGGTCTCAAATGATCTGTATTAGTAAGTTCAGGTTCCATATTGCTGAAGCATCTCATCAGTAAGGAGCCAAAATAAAAGTAACCTTTGAGGAACGGCTTGTAATGGACTGAATTATTGATTTTCAGTAGTTAAAAGTCTTAATGATAGACCAAATAATGTACTGTGAGTTATTAACTTTTGGGAAGTAGAGAAAGGATGAGCATGCTATAAAAATTTAACCCAATCATATTTTGAAAGTTTAGAACAGTTTTTATAAAACTGAACTTGCCGTATTGAATACATAAGTTATTACTTTTGTAACCTAAATGACCTTGCACATTTAAATAATAAACTTGCTTGCCAGACAATGCAATTAGCTTGATGCTAATTTAAATATGTACAACATAACTCAAGCACAAATTCTGAAGTAGAGCTCACAGATGTGCTGTGTTGTCAAGCTGAACTCTCTTCAAAGTATGAAATAGTAGAAACCTTCATTCAAATGGAATGTAAACCACCTTCCCCATAATCTCACCTTTCCTCCAAAAGAAATCACACTTTATGGTTGCATCCTATTCTACAAAGTGTCTCTTGAGTACTGACACAACTAAATACTTTTTCAAAGTATTTAATACCATATATGGATGAATTTAAAACAGCATAAGAATTTTTTCATAAATAATTAATGATAAAATATCCTAATTTTTAATTGAATATATATTTACAAAAATCTATCCACATATTGCTGAGAAGGATATTTAAATTGAAGATAGGCATTGTCAAAATAATTGTATTTTCATTTACATTTTAATAGAGTGAAATATTTTACCATGACAGAACTATCCATGAAAATACCATTAAAAGGGACTAGTTTCTAATAAAGTTGAATTATTCAGTTCAATGAATACTATATTTTGCTTTACAATAGTTGCCACATTGGTGGGCTGAAAATTATCTTGACTTAAGTTGACTTTTACTCCCTTTGATTTGAGCTCTTACAAATTCCTGAAATGGAAATATCAGAGGTTTACCTTTTATTCAGTCAATAAAATGCATAACTTTTCACTCCTAGGAAGACATGTCATGTACAGATTAAACAAATGTTACAGGAAATAACTTTGTTAAGAAGTCCTCCAGGAAGAAATACATGAAACTGAGATGATTTTGCTTGGAATGCCAGTGTCAAAAAAATCAGCGAAATGAGAAGAAAAAGCAATTCTTTATTTTTATCCAAATATATCAGACTTCATAATATAGTCTCAACAAAAATGTAGAGTCACCATATGTCATCCAAACCAAGACATTGTAAGAGTGAAAGGGAGTACTGTTGATAATTACACAGGTACAACAGGTAAAAACCAGAACTCTCCTGGATAAGCCGGGACCGTAAGAGTGAAAGGGAGTACTGTTGATAATTACACAGGCACAACAGGTAAAAACCGGAACTCTCCTGGGTAAGCCGGGACCGATGATTAACTTAGTAACAGGAGTTAAACTGCAATTACATGCAGAAATTATACCTTTCCCATATACATGTGGGAAAGATAAAGGAATAGCATTCACTAAGAAAAATTATTTCGGCAACAGTGGTTCTTTCTCATCATTTAGGTCTCTGTTTAAATATCACCCTCTCCCCCTTCCAAAATAATCATTTCACCCAATCATTTTCCATTGTGTTACTCTGCTTTCCTTCCATTAACTGATATTTTGACTCTGAAATTCTGTTATTTTTATCTCCCCTCCCCCCTCTCCAACTGATATGTGGTGTTTGAATGAGCAATGACCACCTCTGACTTAGTCATATCCAAATCTACAGGAGCTAAAAATGCCTAGAACTTAAAAGAAATGCAGAATTTCATTGAATGAATGATTGAATGTATTTGGAGAGTTTATTTTTGGTCCCAGTTTCCCCTTGGCACCAAAACCAAACTCAAATGACTCTCCAAATTAAATTATGGCTTTTTAGTTTTAAGTGGTTGGACTAAATGATCTGTGCAGCTTTTTCCACTGATAACAAATATACTGTGCCCCTCGGGCCCCTTCTCGCTCTGCTACTATTTCATTTCCTGTATCCAGCAAATAAGAAAGTTTGGGGGGTAAAGAGTTAGGTCAACCAGATCTATTCACAGTGGATAGATGCCCCAAGTTGATCATTTTGCCAGTAACAATTCCCTGGTATATTTTGCACCTGCAGAATTTGATTGATACAGAGGTAGCCAGAAGGTATTAATATTATTGTAGTCAATGACAGAATTGTTGATGTAATAATTTCGCAATATGAAAATCATCACAGGATTGTTAAAAAGGGGGGAAATGGTGGGAGCCGAAACCAGCTATTAAGGATTTACATATTTATAAGGAAAAATAGATTAATTCTGGACAGACTTTAAGTACAACACCCAAAGAAGTTTTATAGGAAAGTCCATGATATTCCAATAAGGAGCACTTATAAATTTTCATTAAAATCTCTACATTCCAAATCTTTATTTCGACTATGTTCTTTTGAGGAATAGTTTTAATTCCCATTAATGAGTCATAAATATCAGACCTTTGGGTTAACAAAATAGTACTGCTACACTTATTTTGGTAGGCCAGAGATCCAAGACACCAATAAATTGATTGTTTACTGAAACAAAACAAAGCAAAAAACTTACATGGGTAAAATGTCTTCAGGTTATCTGATTTTAAATTCTCTCAGGTATGTACAAAACATTCTGTCTGAATTGAGCGACAGGTATGGGATAAAATAGGTTGCCCAGGTGAGGAAAAAATCTGTCCTTTTATAACAAATGCCACAAACAAGAAAATGGCATAAAATGAGAGACACAATTAGACATACATATTTTATGCATAAATATCTATCATCTATTTCATTGTGTTGTTTTGTCTACTCAAGGATTAATTATTGGTTTTTAAAATGACAAAAGTTTGAGAAAAAGAGTGAAAATATTACCAATTCACTCAGCTTGAAACAGGGACCATTCATTATGCAATTTCACACAGATTCCAATATATTCAATATTACTTGGCTACTGACTATTACAATGACTCAGCATTTGTTCAGAGCTCATATTTAAATTAGATCATATACAAAAGAGATTTCCAGACTTTAGTCCAGGAAAGGACCAACTCTCAAAATAAGCAATGTTTATTTTTTCCCCAGTACTAGCAACTTTTAAAAATCATTAGAAATTGTCAGTATATTAGTATGCTTCAAAATTTACATGTCAAATATATAATGGTTACATTTTTGCTGGGCCGTAAGTAGCACATACTTGTGTGACTCCCTCATATAAAGTACAACTGAAAACCTTCCAGGTCCTTAAACAGCAGAAAACATTAAATCAGATTTTAAAATGACAAATAATTTAAGGCTAAAATATTTGGTATTAATAATTAATGCCAGAAGCTTTCCTAGCCTAATAAAGTAAACATGCACAAGAACTACAACTTTGAACAAAACATCACAATTTTATAGATATATGTCTCTGTGTGTGTGTGTATATATATATATGTATATATATATATATATGTGTGTGTATATATAAAACTATGTGTACACACACATATATATAGTTTTATCACCCTGAATGCTATCAACTCATGTTTGGCTTAATACATATGTTAGAAATATTGTGGATAGTACCACCACTTTAAATATATATATACATTTTCCATAATATACAATATAAATATACCATATATAAATCATGCCATAAAACTAAATGCAAAATTTGCACATTATTGCATGCTTGATGTGATAATACATGCCCATTATTAAGAACTTCCTTCTGATGTCCTCCCTTTACAATATTTTCTTTCTGCACAGTAGCAATACTTGAAAAGGTAGGGTTCTCAAATATGCATATATGACTGGGAGAAAAAAATGTACCTTTCAAATTCCTTAGAGAGGATTACCTCATCAGCCAAATATTGGACTATTACTAAATCAAACAATAAATAATGCCTGAAGGGGTGTTTTGTTATGTGAATCTATCAGAGTTCATTTTTCTTAATTTTGCTGGAAGATTGCCTTCCATCCTGGTTGCTCCTCCTGCCATCTTTTGAAGCTTTGGTGGCAAATCAGCCACTGACTGGCTCATGGGATCAGACAACATTTTGGTGGTTTTAGATACCAGTTTTTCTTCTGAGTTGCCAGGTACTGAACTTATTCGTTGAAGTTTCATGGGCAAATCGCCCAAGCTGTAGGCTTTTTCAGAAGTTGTAGAACTCATTCTCAAGAGTTTTTTGGGAAAGTCTTCTCTTCCAGTAATTTTCTGCAGCTTAGATGGAAGTTTGGTACTAATGTCATCAAGTCCATCTAAGCATTCCACAGAGTTATGTCTTTCTTTGCTGTTAGTTATGGCTGGTGCTATTAAAGGAGAGGACATAAGGAGCATTTCCTCCTGTTCTTTCACACTGTAAGGTGGGGTGGGGACTTCAAATGTTGCATGGAACTGGGAGTAATCAACTTTAAAGAATCCTTCTTCTAAGGAAATTACAGGGAAAAAACGATGACCCCAGAGAACTTCATCTTCTGTGTACGATGTTCGAGCTTGACAAGTCATCCCTGAAAGCAAAAAGAAAGTATTTGATAAATTAGGCATAGCAGAAGCACATGTTCAGGAATTTTTCACAAAGGAATTCATTTTGCTTTCTTATTTAAGCTCTGGACTGTTTATCTGAGTAGACTGAATATAGAATATGTTCAAAGTTGTGGTGTTAATAACTTTGATACATATACTTTGTTCCCATAAAAAATGAAGGGTACATTCAGTGTTTATATTTGAAGGATAGTATGTCAAAGCATTACTAATTGTTTATTATCATAAACCAAAAGTAAAAATGGCAGAGAACAGTGTCATAACGTATGTCTCTTCTATAAGGAGATAAAGTGAAAATAAAAAACTCAGATAGTCATTTTCCATCATTGAAGAAGCAATATGATATATGAAACAAACAAACCTGCCTTTGAATCCAAACTTTATGTCTGTGGAAACTTAAGGATATTTAGTTGAGTACAGCTTTCTCTTCTGAAGAGTAAAGCATAAAAAGCAATACCTATCTCCCAGGAATGCTGTGAGTACGAAATAAAATCACTCATGTTGTTGTTTAGTCGCTAACTTGTGTTCAACTCTTTGTGACCCCACGGACTGCAGCATGCCAGGCTTCCCTGTCCTTCTCTGTCTCCTGAGGTTTGTTCAAACTCATGTCCATTGAGTTGGTAATGCCATCTAACCATTTCATCCTCTGTCACTGCCTTTTCCTCCTGCCTTCAATCTTTCCCAGCATCAGTGTCTTTTCCAGTAGTTTGGCTGTTCCCATCAGGTGGCCAAAATATTGGACCTTCAGCTTCAGCATCAGTCAGTCTTTCCAATGAATATTCAGAGTTGATTTCCTCTAGGATTGACTGATTTGATCTCCTTGCAGTCCAAGGGACTCTCAAGAGTCTTTTCGAGCACACTTCAAAAGCATTAATTCTTCAGTGCTCAGCTTTCTTTATGGTCCAAATCTCACATCTGTACATGACTACTGGAAAAACCATAGCTTTGATTATATGGAACTTTGTTGGCAAAGTGAGGTCTCTGCTTTTTAATATGCTGTCTAGGTTTATCATAGCTTTTCTTCGATGGAGCAAGCATCTTTTAATTTCACGGCTGCAGTCACTATCTACTGTGATTTTGGAACCCAAGAAAATAAAATCTGTCGCTGTTTCTACTTTTCCCCACCCATTTGCCATGATGTGACATGACCAGATACCATGATCTTAATATTTTGAATGTTGAATTTAAGTCAGCTTTCACTCACATTTTTTCACCAGGTAAGCCCCCAAAGTACTCATATAGAAATGTAAAACATATCTTATAATGTCTAAAAATGGTTGTCTTTTATAAATGACAGCATGATAACCATCTCAAGGATTTACTAAATGAATAAAAGTTGCAAACAATTCTGTTGCATAATGTAAAGTTACATACATCTTCCATCCATCTTCTTTAAGGCCAAAATGAACTTTTGCTCAAGTTTTAGAAACCTATAAAATCAGTACTCTGGGCCACTGTGATGTTACAAGTTCTGTTCCTGCTATAAAAGCTTTGGAAACTGGATGCTGCATATAAGATGTGAAATGTTGCTATTTGTATATTAATATTATGTTGCTTGGATATCATTTACCTTATGCTACTCTGATTTACTCAGCTCTGTTCTCATAAATCATATGTTAAGACTGAGTTACTGTTAAATCAGTCAACTTCAATATTCTTTTGTGAATATTTGAAATATATTAATAAACTAAAGCCATATATTATATTTCAGTTTTATATTCATCAAAAGGTACAATTTTCTGTATCGTTTGCAAAAATCATTACTGTCCTCTACCTTTACCATTAGACTTCTATTAAAGGCTATTAAACTGTAAAATAAAAGATGAATTTTAAAAATGCATCTCTTCAATAGTTAAGTATAATTTAAACAAGTAATGACAGTCTTTCTTCTTTCATTTCTATTCTCTCTTTGCCAATTTATAAATAATTTCTATTGTGTTTAAGCCTGGAATAGTTTGGATAAAGAGATATTCCTTTCTTCCCCTGACTAGTAATCACATATCATACTAAGAATGAAGATAAAAGGCATAATTCAAAAATCATGTTGAAGAGAAATTAAATCCTTCACTGAAATCCTTCCAAAATCTTACCTTATAATTATTATCAGTTCTATATGACCAGGAAATCAGTTGTTATGACATATATATTGGTTTTCTCCAGACAGCTTTTAAAGAAACTTATGTAGAAAATAAATGCTCATCTCAGGCACTATGTGAGGTGCTCTCTCTCCATATTATCTCTAATCATCAATATTATCTTGCTAAGACAATCTTATGTCCATTTTAAAGAAAAGGAATGTAGTTCTCAGAGAGATTCAATCTCTTGCCCTCCTAGTACATAGATCTAGGAAGCTGAAAAGAAAAGACATCAGTATTATTCTAACTTATGTTTTTCGTTGCTATTTTTACTTTGCCATGATGTCTCTGTTATTTTAGTTAGGAACCTGATTCTAAACAACTTATCAATCTCACCATTATGGTGGATATCTAATAGTGATCCAATATTAGTCTTCATAATCTTTATCATATCAAGAATAGCCCCCAGAAATATTTATTTATTTAAGCTGTGATAGGTCTTTGTTAATATGCAGGTATTCCTCTAGTTGCCATGAGTGGGGGCCACTCTCTAGCTGTGGTTCATGAGTTTCTCGTTGTGGTGGCTTCTCTTGCTATGGAGGGCATGCTGTCTTCAGTGGCTGTGGTGTGTGGGCTCAGCAGTTGTGGTTCCTAGGCTCTTAAGCACAGGCTCAATAGATGAGTTGTACAGGCTTAGTTGCTCCATGGCATGTGGGGTCCTCCCAGACCAGGGTTCGAACCCATGTCTCCTGCACTGGTGGGTGAATTCTTAACCACTGAGCCACCAGGGGAGCACTCCAACCTCCAGAAATATGTACAGTGAAAATAACAAAATAGTTTAAAAATGATTTGTACATTTTATAGACATGCACACAGTAAGTAGCATTCTGTATTTTCAAACATTTCTAGCCTCTGACTAAATATTTCATGACAAAAAATTATAGATCATCACTAATTTAAAATGATAAAAAATGTATTTCCTGATATATCTACTTGGTTTAATTTCAAGATGTTTAAATATTGAACAAACTACTTAGAAAAACAAATACTGATGTTCTTATCCATTAGTATCAATATAGGAATATGAAAGTGAGTAAATACCTTTTATTTGTTTAGTTTAAAAGTACCCTTTAATTTCTCTCCAAGAGCAATCATTCTCATGAATTCTTTATGAATAGTTTTCAGTCTGGGGTATTAATTTAAATTAAAGAAAAGTGATTATAAATATATACTTACTGTTAAGTGACAGTACTTCCCTTACAACCTCATTTTAATTTTAAAAACACACCACTGAAAATTGATAGTGGGTGGGATTATCTGACAGGAGGGCATATATAACTAAATCGGTATTTACTCTTGGAACATAGACCTGTGTGCTTGTCCTTTGATCACTATAATGCATGTATATATTAACAGCTGAAGTAAATTCATATAATGAACTTTGTTCAATTATTTCTAACAATAGAGTACATACTGAAACAAAATTTGATTCCTATCACCATCTAAGCCCATATTTAGTGACCCTTTTTTAATATTACGAAAGGTCTATGAAATTAAAAAATCAAAATACTGTCTCCATTACTTATTATAATATACAGCATTGCTGATCCGCAATGCCTACCCTGAGTTGTTTATTATGAAGTTATCAGAAACCAGAGAGAGAAACTTAAATGAAAGAAAAAAAATGGGGAAATAAAATCTTATGAAGTTTTCACTTTGAGGAAACAGGACTGTTAACTGAGGTGATATGACATCTACAATGGAAACAGGTGTTTCAAATTCAGATATTTGTTTGCATAAAAATACCTGTAAGCTTTGTTACTAAATTGCCAGTGGTTAATTCTGACTGAAAAAGAGGGTGGCCATTTTATTCTACTATATGAAGTTGACTTTACTTTCTTCCATAGCGAACGAATACTTGTGAGGCAACGTCTTTATATAATTGAAACATATATATAAATAGCTTTCTAATACACTACTAAACAGCTTGTAGAAATCACTTAAAGCTCTCTGAGCTTCAGTTTACTCTTCTGTGAAGTAAGGATAACAGTATCCTCTGAGCTACTGAGAGTTTGAGATAAGTGAAGTGTCTAAAACAGTACTTGGTATTAGACAATGCTCAATCATAACTAATTTTTTTTAAAAAAAATCATTCTGTGGGTGATCATTTGTATTTCCTGTTTTTCCTAGACATTAGTGATAAAGCATTATTATAACTGGACAATTTTGACATATTAGTAATTTGTCCCATATTAGTAATATAGGAAATTTACTTAAAATTGCTAGGTATCACACAGCAATTTTCTTTTGAAATGGTGAATTAAAATCTGCAATATTTAAAAATGCAGAAAAAGATATGTTACTCATCTTCCCAATTTTTAGGGTTTCTCAACATTTTCCACCTAGTTATCTAGAATAGCAGAGGAGACTAAGAGTGGAAACTTGGGGTGTACTTAAAAGGCCATGACAAGGTAAGTGACTACAATCCACTATAAACTTTGGTAATGAAGGACATTTGCAGAACTTTAACCTTTGCTTGTTCTTCTTCTGTGCCTTTTACCCTGTCATTAAAAGTAGATACACAAATATCAGAAATTTCCAATTCAACAACATCATTTTTTAAAAATCTGGTTTCACCTCAGAGTATTAATGCACAATCAATGTGCGGATAATGACATTATAAACTGAATAACAGGGAGATACCTATGATGGGCAGTCTGTAGTTTAGAGAATGTGCTAAGACATAATTGATAAACTACTTCTTTTTACAATTATCCCAAATAAGTAACACCCAAAATGGTGTTAAAAAAAAAATAGAACACAGAATCCAAGAGATGATTTAATGTAAACATAACTGTTTTCTAAGAATATGTATATATCATAGTATTTGTCCTTCTTGAATGCTTTAACTTAGGATATTCCTGCTCCCAGCCGAATTATTTAAAAATAATTCATGCTTGGAATCGTAATTACAAATGCCATTTGAATCAAAATAAATGCAGGTGAAAAGATACTATCTGATTGCGCCTCTTAACTTGCAATGCAACTGTTTGCATGTTTTAACCAGATTCCAGACTTGAACAAATGTGATGAAAATCAACACAAGCTCATCTCTGTGGAAACTGGCAAAGCAACAGATGCTGCTTTAACTGGAAATAGCTGGGACTTTTGAATCCTGAGATGAAAAACATTTTGTGAAAAAATGACTTATCTGTTCATTGATTCATGGACAAAGAAACTATATATTATTTTTAAATTTATTCCAAAGTCAGTGTTTTAATTTAAAATGATAGAGGCAACGTAGTCTAATCTTTTTATTTTTGACTTTTCTTTTTCCTGATTCTGCCTTTATATCACTAAGATCATTTCCTTAACTAAATTGAATGTTCATTCAGATAAGAAGTGTGAAAGCTTTTAAAGTAAAAATGGTAAAGTGAGTTGTTACCTGATAAGTCTTTAATTAAACTATCAGAATATCTCTAAGTTAGCTGTCCTCTGTTGCTTCTTCTGGCCAGAGGTGATACATATGTCACCTACATGCAGTGGGTATGTGATAGTTAAATACAGTATTACCACAGTCTAAGGTGAGTGGGTGCTGTGATGCAAAAATACCAAATAATCAATAACTTCTGCACTGTGGAAGCTTAACCTAAACCTTACTCAAAATAGAAGTTGATGAGAGAGAAAGAGGGGTGGAGGGTTAGAAATTCTTCAGCAATGGTGTTGTGACTGTGATTTATCATGTATGTAATAAAAAGAAGGACAAAAACAGAACTCCTTTAAATAAGCCATGACATAATAATAATAATAATAAATAACATTGCTATAAGGCTTACTGTGTGTCAAATATCATTCTAAGCACTTTTCAGAATCTTCACAACTCCTTAAACAAAGTATGTGAATCTCAGCTCTACCACTAATTAATGTATGATCTTAAAAAAAATCTACTAAATCTCTTAAACTTCAATTTCATCATCTGTAAAATTAAAGACACTTGCTCCTTGGAAGAAAAGCTCTGACCAACCTAGATAGTGTGATAAAAGCAGAGACATTACCTTGCTGATAAAGGTCCATCTAGTCAAAGCTATGGTTTTTCCAGTGGTCATGTATGGATGTGAGAGTTGGACAAAGGAAGGCTGAGTGCCAAAGAATTGATGCTTTTGAACTGTAGTGTTGGAGAAGACTCTTGAGAGTCCTTTGGACTGCAAAGAGATCCAACCAGTCAATCCTAAAGGAAATTAACCCTGAATATTCATTGGAAGGACTGACGCTGAAGCTCCAACACTTTGGCCACCTGATGTGAAGAGCCGGCTCATTAGAAAAGACCATGATGCTGGGAAAGACTGCAGGCAGGAGGAAAAGGGGATGACAGAGGACGAGATGGTTGGATGGCATCACCGACTCAATAGACATGAGTTTGAGCAAGCTCTGGGAGATGATGAAGGAAGGACAGGGAAGCCTGGCATTCTGCAGTCCATGGGGTTGCAACGACTGAGTGACTGAACAAATATTTGCACCTGAATATTCTGAGAATTAAATGAAATTAATTAATAAATATATGTAATTAAGTTATATTTATGTAACTTACTTGTATAATTAAATTATATATATATAATTATATATATCATTATAATTATAAAAAATATATATATATAGCTTGTGCAATAAAAATTGTCACTTTAATCCAAAGACTTAGAGGCTATACAACTCTAGAAATTTCATTATACATTTATACACACACAGCTGAAATATTTAGCCAAGTTACATCTTTTTGTTTCTTAATTCTACCCTCTTTGTCTATTTTGTCTTTAAATGGGCAGTGGTTTTTATAAGTGAGTTGACTAATAGCTTAGCATGCATGTCATGTGCTATGAAAGTGAAGTGAAAGTTGCTCAGTCATGTCCGACTCTTTGTGATCCCATGGATTATAGAGTCCATGGAATTTTCCAGGCCAGAATACTGGAGTGGGGAGCCTTTCCTTTCTCCAGAGGATCTTCCCAGCCCAGAGATCCCATCCAGGTCTCCCACATTAAAGGTGGATTCTTTACCAGCTGAGCCACCAGGGAAGCCTAAGAATACTGGAGTGGGTAGCCTATCCCTTCTCCAGCTGATCTTCCCAACCCAGGGATCGAACTGGGGTCTCCTGCACTGCAGGCGGATTCTTTACCAACTGAGCTATCAGGGAAGCCCATGTGCTATATCACAAAGTAATTTCCTAGTCTGCCCTATGCACTGCTCTGAGGATTACTGAATAAGGTCTGTAGCTGTGCCGTTCCTAAAGTACTTCCAAAATTTCACCCATCACCCAAGATGTAACAACTGTAAAGCTCCCTTGGCATTCTCTGCATGCTCCCTATTGTTTCACTGAGCTGAACTCTAAAGGATAAAGGTTCTGAGGAAGCATATGATGTTTGGAGCTTTATTTTGTTTACAAAGCATAAAGACCCTGTGTACACAGCTACTCAATAATACTAAGGTCATGGCATCAGGCTCTTCTGGGATATATGTTGCAAAGTTCCTAAGAATGCATCATTGGCTTCCAAACACTGCAGTTTTTAAAAAGATGTATGTTTTTAAAGCTCAGCGTATTTTGATCAGACAGACTTTGGTAAGATGTTTCTGGCATACATTCAACCAAATATTATCCTCTATTATTTACAGGCACTTGGTCTTACAATGTGCTCACAGACATCAAATTGCTATTATTGCCTAAGTTAGGTTAAAGTCCAATAAATAAATAAATAAATAAAAACACCAGAAGAAAAAAACAATTATATTTGTTAGAGAATAAAGTGTAAATAGAACATTTAGCAATAAATGTTTCAAATGAATTACTTTAGATTTCTGAGTTCCCAGAAGAACAAAAGAAAAGAAAATAGATTTTTATCCAATTCCAATAAAACAAAATGTTAGCTTCCCAGAAAGGAATATAAGTACAGGTCCTAAGGGTCAATGGCAGATGGAATATATGATGCAGAATTCATTATCATACTGATGAAAATATAGTTAAGAGAATCAGGGTAATATTAAGTAAAAGGACATGGGCCTTGAATATAAACGAGACTGTTGCTGTTTTAACCACTCATTAGTAAGTCCTTGCGGAGAAGGCAATGGGCATCCCACTCCAGTATTCTTGCCTGGAAAATCCCATGGACAGAGGAGCCTGGAAGCCTGCAGTCCATGGGGTCGCTGAGGGTAGGACATGACTGAGTGACTTGACTTTTACTTTTCAATTTGATGCATTGGAAAGAAAATGGCAACACACTCCAGTGTTCTTGCCTGGAGAATCCCAGGTATGGGGGAGCCTGTTGGGCTGCCGTCTATGGGGTCACACAGAGTCGGACACGACTGAGGTGACTTAGCAGCAGCAGTAGCAGTAAGGCCTTGGGCATACTATTTTAATGATCTGAATTTTGATTACTAAAAAAAAAAAAACAATAGTAATAAGGGATAAAAATATATTTAGGATAAAAATATAATATTTATAAGGCTATTATGATTATATTATCTAGCTGATGGGTTTACCATATATCTGATAAATAATAAAGGTTCAATAATTGATAGCTATTATCAATTATTATTATTATTATTAATGTTCCAACTAGATAAAAGATCATTTTATTTCAATTCTTTAGTGAACACTTCTTTAGAATCAACTCAAGGTAAATGAAATAATTTTCGTCTTGTTTCTATTAACCTGATATATTCCAGGTTGTTTATATTTATCTAGAATATGAGAGAAGATCTATCACTACATACATAATAAAGTGAGTCAAGTCTAGCACAGTTAACCTGGACTGCCCTGCACAAATGTGACTAATTTTACAGCAGCAACTATGTCCCTCAAAATACAATTAAATTCTCTACTTTGTTGACAAGGCACTATCTTCAGCTCTCCACACTCACTTCATATAGAAGCACTGTAGAATTTAAAGGATATATTTTCAAATGATTATCATTCCCTTAACTAACTGGAAATGTTCAATTCTTGCATATCTTTTTCTTTTTTTCCTTCACGGCATCTATTAAACATTCTTTCTTGCACTGACAACTATAGAATCAAAGCTACCTAAATCCATTCATGCTATTGTTTTCTCCTGTTAAGATATGATTTTTAGCTTCTGAAATATCTTAATAGTATAGGTATAATGCAACCTAATTACTATTAGGAATATACCAATGTATAGTAAAATACCCTATATTATTAGACTGAAATCATAAAAGATACTTTTCAAAGGGAAAAATGTAATAGAGTTTTAGCTTAAAAGAAAACAGAATATCTTTCAGATAATGCTGGAAGAAATAGAGGGAAACAAGGGAATGGGAAAGACTAGAGATCTCTTCAAGGGAATATTTCATGCAAAGATGGGCACAATAAAGGACACAAATGGTACGGACTTAACAGAAGCGTAATATATTAATTAAACGTGGGAAGAATACACAGAAGAATTATACAAAAAAAGATTTTAGTGACCCAGATAATAACAATGGTAAGGCCATTCACCTAGAGCCAGACATCCTGGAATGTGAAGTCAAGTGGGTCTTAGAAGCATCAGTAGTAACAAAGCTAATGGAGGTGATGGAATTCCAGTGTAACTATTTAAAATCCTATATGATGATGCTGTGAAAGTGCTGCACTCAGTATGCTAGCAAATTTGGAAAACTCAGCACTGGCCACAGGACTAGAAAAGGTCAGTGTTGATTCCAATCCTGAAGAAAGACAAAGCCAAAGAATGTTCAAACTACCACACAATTGCACACATCTCACAAGCTAGCAAAGTAAGGCTCAAAATTCTCCAAGCCAGGCTTCAACAGTACGTGAACTGTGAAATTCCAGATGTTCAAGCTGGTTTTAGTAAAGGCAGAGGAACCAGAGATCAAATTGCCAACATCCGCTGGATCATGGAAAAAGCAAGAGAGTTCCAGAAAAACAGCTATTTCTGCTCTATTGACTATGCCAAAGCCTTTGACTGTGTGGATCACAATAAACTGTGGAAAATTCTGAAAGAGATGGGAATACCAGACCACCTGACCTGCCTCCTGAGAAACCTATATGCAGATCAGGAAGCAACAGTTAGAACTGGACATGGAATAAGGAACTGGTTCAAAATTAGGAAAGGAGTACAAGGCTGTATATTGTCACCCTGCTTATTTAACTTATATGCAAAGTACATCATGAGAAATACCAGGCTGGATGAAGCACAAGACGGAATGAAGACTACTGGGAGAAATATCAATAACCTCAGATATGCAGATGACCCCACCTTTATGGGAGAAAGTGAAGAGGAACTAATGATGTTTATCACTTCATGGAAACTAGATGGGGAAACAATGGAAACAGTAAGAAACTTTCTATTGGGGGGGTTCCAAAATCACTGCAGATGGTGACTGCAGCCTTGAAATTAAAAAACTCTTGATCCTTGGAAGAAAAGCTATCACCAACCTAGACAGCATATTGTAAAGCAGAGACATTACTTGGCCAAAAATGTCCGTCTAGTCAAAGCTATGGTTTTTCCAGTAGTCATGTATGGATGTGAGAGTTGGACTATAAAGAGTTGGACTATAAAGGCTGAGTACCAAAGAATTGATGCTTTTGAACTGTGGTGTTGGAGAAGACTCTTGAGAGTCCTTGGACTGCAAGGAGATCCAACCAGTCCCTCCTAAAGGAAATCAGTCCTTGAATATTCATTGGAAGAACTGATGCTGAAGCTGAAACTTTAATACTTTCACTACCTGATGAGAAGATCTGATTGACTGGAAAAGACCCTAATGCTTGGAAAGATTGAAGGCAGGAGGAGAAGAGGACAACAGAAGTTGAAAAATGAGGATGTTGCATGCCATCACCAACTCAATACACGTGAGTTTGAGTAAGCTCTGGGAGTTGGTGATGGAGAGCGAAGCCTGGCGTGCTGCAGTCCATGGCATCACAAAGAGTCGTACATGACTAAGTGACTGAACTAAACTGAATTGAATACTGGAATTTAATCAACAGCTTGTCCATTGATACATGACAAAGTATGTTGCAGTCCAGATATAAACTCAAACCTCCAAATCCAGAGCCAGTCTTTTTAACCTCTATGATACTCTTCTCTGGTTTTCTTAAGTGGATGACTTTCCTATTAGTTAAGTACTGTTTTCCATACATACTGCTTAGTTTATGCTATTTTGACTGCTTGAATTGTCCTCTACCATCTCTCTACCTGTTGATGTAATTCCTCATATTTAAAGAGGAGAGTGAAATGGTACCTCATTGTGGTCTTGATTTGCATTTCCCTGATAATGACTGATGTTGAGCATCTTTTCATTTGTTACCCATCCATATGTCTTCGTTGGAGAAACGTCTATTTAGTTCTTTGGCCCATTTTTTGATTGGGTCATTTATTTTTCTGGAATTGAGCTGGATAAGTTGCTTGTATATTTTTGAGATTAGTTGTTTGTCAGTTGCTTCATTTGCTATTATTTTCTCCCATTTCGAAGGCTGTCTTTTCACCTTGCTTATAGTTTCCCTTGTTGTGCAGAAGCTTTTAATTTTAATTAGATCCCATTTGTTTATTTTTGCTTTTATTTCCAGTATTCTGGGAGGTGGATCATAGAGGATCCTGCTGTGATTTATGTCAGAGAGTGTTTTGCCTATGTTCTCTTCTAGGAGTTTTATAGTTTCTGGTCTTACATTTAGATCTTTAATCCATTTTGAGTTTCTTTTTGTGAATGGGGTTAGAAAGTGATCTAGTTTCATTCTTTTACAGGTGGTTGACCAGTTTGCTGGAGAGGGTGTGGAGAAAAGGGAACCCTCTTACACTGTTGGTGGGAATGCAAACTAGTACAGCCACTATGGAGAACAGTGTGGAGATTCCTTATAAAACTGGAAATAGAACTGCCTTATGACCCAGCAATCCCACTGCTGGGCATACACACCGAGGAAACCAGAATTGAAAGAGACACATGTACCCCAGTGTTCATCACAGCACTGTTTATAATAGCCAGGACATGGAAACAACCTAGATGTCCATCAGCAGATGAATGGATAAGAAAGTTGTGGTACATATACACTATTGACTATTACTCAGCCATGAAAAAGAATACATTTGAATCAGTTCTAATGAGATGGATGAAACTGGAGTCGATTATACAGAGTGAAGTAAGCCAGAAAGAAAAACACCAATACAGTATACTAACATATATATGGAATTTAGAAAGATGGTAATGAATACCCTATATGCGAGACAGCAAAAGAGACACAGATGTAAAGAACAGACTTTTGGACTTTGTGGGAGAGGGAGAGGGTGGGATGATTTGGGAGAATGGCATCGAAACATGTATACTATCATGTAAGAAACAAATCACTAGTCTAGGTTCGATACAGGATACAGGATGCTTGAGGCTGGTGCACTGGGATGACCCAGAGAGATGATATGGGGAGGGTGGTGGGAAGGGGGTTCAGGGTTGGGAACTCATGTACACCTGTGGTAGATTCATGTCAATACAGTATTGTAAAGTAAAAAAAAATAAAATTTAAATTAAAAAAATAATAAAATGAAAAAAAAAAGAAAACAGAAAAAAAAAAAGAGGAGAGTGAAAAAGTTGACTTAAAGCTCAACATTCAGAAAACTAAGATCATAGCATCCAGTCCCATCACTTCATGGCAAATAGATGAGAAAACAGTGGAAACAGTGGCTGACTTTATTTTGGGGGGTTCAAAATCACTGCAGATGGTGATTGCAGCCATGAAATTAAAAGACGCTTACTCCTTGGAAGGAAAGTTATGACCAACCTAGACAGCATATTAAAAAGCAGAGACATTACTTTGCCAACAAAGGTCTGTCTGGTCAAGGCTATGGTTTTTCCAGTAGTCATGTATGGATGTGAGAGTTGGACTATAGAGAAAGCTGAGCACTGAAGAATTGATGCTTTTGAACTGTGGTGTTGGAGAAGACTCTTGAGAGTCCCGTGGACTGCAAGGAGATCCAACCACTCCATCCTAAAGGAAATCAGTCATGGCTGTTCATTGGAAGGTCTGATGTTGAAGCTGAAACTCTAATACTTTGGCCACCTCATGCAAAGAGTTGATTCATTGGAAACGACCCTGATGCTGGAAGGGATTGGGGACAGGAAGAGAAGGGGACAACAGAGGATGAGATTGCTGGATGGCATCCCCAACTCGATGGACATAAGTTTGAGTCAACTCCAGGAGTTGATGGTGGACAGGGAGGCCTGGCGTGCTGCGATTCATGGGGTCACAAAAAGTCGGACACGACTGAGTGACTGAACTGAACTGAACTGAACTTGAAGTTCAGATCAAATGAAATTAATTCTATGGAGTTTTTCCTAACAGGATTTTTCTACTTTAATTTACTACATTTTAAATGTGTCTTATTTTCATGTTCACATGCACATATACACACATCACATTCTTTGACAAGTAAGTGTATTAAATATCTCAATGACACACACACATATGTACATATTCATCGCTGATAATGTTTAACATTTATTAATTTGTTAAGCATCTCCTTTCTGCCAGGCACTCTTCTAGATGCTGAATTACAAGGTATTATGGCAATGGGATGAAAGATCAACACTCTCAACCTCCATGTTTAAACCCAAGCTTTTGGGTACTTCCCTGGCAGTCCAATGGTTATGACCCTGCTCATCCACTTCAGAGGGCACAGGTTTGATTCCTGGATGGGGAACAGGGATCCCATATGCCACAGAGTGCATTTTTCTACCACAGAGCCAGAAAAATTTAAAACATAAATAAAAGTAAAAGCAATTTGTCTTTTAGGATGCAGTGGAATACTACATTTACATTTTCAATTAAAAATAAAATAAAAAATAAACCTAGTCTGAAAAATGACTAGTAGTCTACCACACAGTTCACACCCACTATGTGAAAAAAAAAAAAAAACATTCTGGGGTGAGGACAGATTTGTGCACACATTCAGCTATGTAAGGGCACAACCAATTGTACCTGAATTTAGGATACAGTTCATTTTTATGCAGTGATAAGTAATGGAGAAATCACATATTTGATCCATATTTACTATGTACCTTACACTGTATATGCTCCCCTGGTGGCTCAGAGGGTAAAGCATCTGCCTGCAATACAGGAGACCTGGGTTCGATCCCCGGGTCAGGAAGATCCCCTGGAGAAGGAAATGGCAACCCACTCCAGTATTCTTGCCTGGAGAATTCTGTGGATGGAGGAGTCTGGTAGGCTACAGTCCACAGGGTCACAAAGAGCCAGACACGACTGAGCAACTTCACTTTTTGTTCATTCATTATGCTTACAGATAAATATTAGAGTAAGTTTCTTGAGAGAACTCTTTATCAACATAACATTGCTAGTATCCAACACTGTGCCTGTATTGGATGCTTAATGCTTTGTTTGGAAGAGACAGTAAAAGGAATAGAGGAAAGTGATGAATGGGAAGGCTAAAACGGCAGTGCAAGAAAAGTCAACTTTTTGAATGAACAAAGTTCCCATACACATGGATAATTTATTCACCACCAGGAGAGACTGTAGTCAACAAAATGGAAGGGATATAACTGCAGTATAGATACATATAATATGACAATATTGATTACTTTCTATGCTTTTAAGGTGATGATCTATTAATTAGTTCAACACATGAACTCAAAAATTCACTCTGAAACAACTATATTAAGAGCTTCTTATTTTGATTAGTAAAGTAGGGAGGGGAAAATCTTAAAATATATTATATATAATGACTATGTATTATATATAATCACTATGAATGATTCTTGCACAAAGAAGCAAGACATACTTGCTAATAAATCATATTCAATGATAATCAGTCATTTTTTTCCTTACATTTTTGTGAAATTATACACTGATAGATGTACAACTAGATACATCTACTAGAGGTTAGATTTATCCCCACTTAACCATTAAGTATTATGATAATTAAATTACTTGAATATTTTGATACACTTGAATATGTGACCTCTACTTATAGCTAAAGTTTTGAAGAAACTACCCCTTATGCAACTATAATTGATCACCTTAGAAAATGGAGACAATCCATTTTTATCAGATATTTGAAAACTTATTTTCCCTTTAATTCATGAGATTCACTTTTTATATAGGTTGCTATATCATTTTGCATCACAAACTATGGCTATTTTTTTAACATCTTCTTTGGCAAAAATTCAAATACATTTTGTTTGCTTGCAGGCTTAGAACAGAGCCTGAATAAATATTTGCAATTCAGCGGTTGTGCTGGTTCTACGCTTTGCAGTAAAAGGTCAGGGAATTTTGCTTCTAATTTGTTGTTGTTATTTACAAAGCCTAAATGAAAAATAAAGTCCCTAAAATTTTATGAGAACTATTACAGAGTAGCTTTTATTTTAGGAGTGAAAAACTCCACATTACAGTAATAATCACAAATATATGATATTTTATAGGAAAATGATTGGTTTGAACACATATACACAAGTCTTTTGAAATAATCTATTTATCTTCCACGAAATAAGCAGGTATTTAAAAGTCAAACTATTAAAGGTTTCCTGAAACTACATTGTTTCTCATCTCCAAGAATAACACTTTAAACAATTTGAATTAAAAAAAATAAAATCACTTCAAGTAAAAAGTCATATATAAAAATGCTAAGGCAAATAACATATGAGATGCGAATAGTAACTTCCTTAAATTGACATTTTCAGAAGAAGCCAAACTCTGTAGCTTTATGCTAAAATATAGCTCAACTCTTAAGGCACTCTAAATTTTTTCCCATCTTTTAAGTAAAAAATGATCTCTCTACAGCATTTCGTTCATGAAGGGAACCAAGATATAAAGGAAAAATTCTCAACTGGTGACCTCCCACAGTGGTCCCCACTGGTTTGGTGAACTTGTGGGAAAATTTTATCATATATATCTTTGCAGAAAGTTTTGACATTTACAAACAGAATTATTTATATCATATAAATGATGCTGGTATATACTATATAAAACTGTCTAATATTCAAATACTTCTTAATATTAAAAAGGTCTAAATTATGACCTAATTGACATTGTACGGAGACAGGGATCAAGACCATCCCCATGGAAAAGAAATGAAAAAAGCAAAATGGCTGTCTGGGGAGGCCTTACAAATAGCTGTGAAAAGAAGAGAAGCAAAAAGCAAAGGAGAAAAGGAAAGATATAAGCATCAGAATGCAGAGTTCCAAAGAATAGCCAGGAGAGATAAGAAAGCCTTCTTCAGGAGTCAATGCAAAGAAATAGAGGAAAACAACAGAATGGGAAAGACTAGAGATCTCTTCAACAAAATTAGAGATACCAAGGGAATATTTCATGCAAAGATGGGCTCGATAAAGGACAGAAATGGTCTGGACCTAACAGAAGCAGAAGATATTAAGAAGAGGTGGCAAGAATACACAGAAGAACTGTACAAAAAAGATCTTCATGACCCAGATACTCACGATGGTGTGATCACTCATCTAGAGTCAGACATCCTGGAATGTGAAGTCAAGTGGGCCTTAGAAAGCATCACTATGAACAAAGCTAGTAGAGATGATGGAATTCCAGTTGAGTTATTTCAAATCCTGAAAGATGATGCTGTGAAAGTGCTGCACTCAATATGCCAGCAAATTTGGAAAACTCAGCAGTGGCCACAGGACTGGCAAAGTTCAGTTTTCATTCCAATCCCAAAGAAAGGTAATGCCAAAGAATGCTCAAACTACTGCAAAATTGCACTCATCTCAGTTCATTTGCTCAGTCGTGTCCAACTCTTTGCAACCCCATGAATCGCAGCACGCCAGGCCTCCCTGTCCATAACCAAATCCTGGAGTTCACTCAGACTCACGTCCATTGAGTCAGTGATGCCATCGAGCCATCTCATCCTCTGTCGTCCCCTTCTCCTCCTGCCCCCAATCCCTCCCAGCATTAGAGTCTTTTCCAATTAGTCAACTCTTCGCATGAGGTGGCCAAAGTACTGGAGTTTCAGCTTTGCATCATTCCTTCCAAAGAACACCCAGGGCTGATTTTCAGAATGGATTGGTTGGATCTCCTTGCAGTCCACAGGACTCTCAAGACTCTTCTCCAACACCACAGTTCAAAAGGATCAATTCTTCGGTGCTCAGCCTTCTTCACAGTGCAACTCTCACATCCATACGTGAACACAGGAAAAACCATAGCCTTGACTAGACGGACCTTAGTCAGCAAAGTAATGTCTCTGCTTTTGAATATGCTATCTAGGTTGGTCATAACTTTTCTTCCAAGGAGTAAGTGTCTTTTAACACTAGTAAAGAAATGCTCAAAATTCTCCTAGCCAAGCTTCAGCAATACGTGAACCATGAACTTCCTGATGTTCTAGCTGGTTTTAGAAAAGGCAGAGGAACCAGAGATCAAATTGCCAACATCTGCTGGATCATGGAAAAAGCAAGAGAGTTCCAGAAAAACATCTATTTCTGCTTTATTGACTACGCCAAAGCCTTTGAATGTGTGGATCACAATAAACTGTGGACAATTCTGAAAGAGATGGGAATACCAGACCACCTGACCTGCCTCTTGAGAAATCTGTATGCAGGTCAGGAAGCAACAGTTAGAACTTGACATGGAAAAACAGACTGGTTTCAAATAGGAAAAGGAGTACATCAAGGCTGTATACTGTCACCCTGCTTATTTAACTTCTATGCAGAGTACATCATGAGAAACGCTGGACTGGAAGAAACACAAGCTAGAATCAAGATTGCTGGGAGAAATATCAATAACCTCAGATATGCAGATGACACAACCCTTATGGCAGAAAGTGATGAGGAACTAAAACACCTCTTGATGAAAGTGAAAGTGGAGAGTGAAAAAGTTGGCTTAAAACTCAACATTCAGAAAACGAAGATCATGGCATCTGGTCCCATCACTTCATGGGAAATAGATGGGGAAACAGTGGAAACAGTGTCAGACTTTATTTTGGGGGTCTCCAAAATCACTGCAGATGGTGACTGCAGCCATGAAATTAAAAGACGCTTACTCCTTGGAAGAAAAGTTATGACCAACCTAGATAGCATATTGAAAAGCAGAGACATTACTTTGCCAACAAAGGTCCGCCTAGTCAAGGCTATGGTTTTTCCTACGGTCATGTGAGAGTTGGACTGTGAAGAAGGCTGAGTGTCGAAGAATTGATGTTTCTGAACTGTGGTGTTGGAGAAGACTCTTGAGAGTCCCTTGGACTGCGAGGAGATCCAACCAGTCCATTCTGAAGGAGATCAGCCCTGGGATTTCTTTGGAAGGAGTGATGCGAAAGCTGAAACTCCAGTACTTTGGCCACCTCATGCGAAGAGTTGACTCATTGGAAAAGACTCTAATGCTGGGAGGGATTGGGGGCAGGAAGAGAAGGGGACAATAGAGAATGAGATGGCTGGATGGCATCGCTGACTTGATGGACGTGAGTCTGAGTGAACTCCAGGATTTGGTGATGGACAGGGAAGCCTGGCGTGCTGCGATTCATGGGGTTGCAAAGAGTCGGACATGACTGAGCGACTGAACTGAACTAAAGGAGAGAAAGACAAAGGAGAAAAGGCAAGTAAATTAATCCACTTAGAATATTAGGACCCAAGCTCTCTGGATGGATGCCCACTTAATGAAGCATAAGATAGAATTAATAACTGGTAAAGAAGAAAAGAAGAAGCTCATTTTGTGATGATACATACCTACAGGTATCAATTTTTAGATGAATCATCATCAGAAACTACATTCTCAAATGTTCTGCCAATTTTAACAGACTTGCACCTATTGATGTTTAAACTTCGATACAGGACTTTGTGAACAAGATTAAAACAAGGATTAGAAAATAACATCTTACAGTTATTTTATTTCAAGAAATATTTTAGTCTTTCTGATAAACATTCCTGAAGTTAAACAAGTTTTGACTGACCTGAAAAATACATGAAATGTGTATTATTAAATCCTCTGAAATATACTGACACAAAAGTATCCAAAGTTATCCTGAGACTGTTTCATTCACTAATTTATACCTTTATTTATCAAGAATTCCAAAAGAAGTGAAATAAATTTGTCCACATTTTGGGAATACATAAAGAATAATAGAAATCTTTTAAACTAAATCAAACAGAAGAATATTGGCAGTATTGATTTTTAAAAGAGGAAAGGGAAGTTGGTTGATGGGATGAGGTATGGGGAGTGAGCTTTGTTGCAGACATGTTATTATGATGTAATATACAGAGTTTATAGCAATATCACCTAAAATTTATTGTATATACATATTCTAGTCTATGCTAAGATTTGAAATGAATTATTTCATTTTCAAAATTCATGTAAAGTTGTTGCTCTCTCATTTTTAGCTAATAAACCTGCACCTAAAAAAAAGCGCAAAAGATCTGAACAAACCATTCATCAAAGAAGATATACAGATGGCAATCAATCATATGAAAAGATGCTCCACATTGTATGTCATTAAAAAATTGAAGAGTAAAATAACAAAGAGATACCACTATACCCTTATTCAGTTCAGTTCAGTTGCTCAGTCGTGTCCGACTCTGCAACCCCATGAATCGTAGCATGCCAGGCCTCCCTGTCCATCACCAACTCCTGGAATTCACTCAGACTCACATCCATCGAGTCAGTGATGCCATCCAGGCATCTCATCCTCGGTCGTCCCCTTCTTCTCCTGCCCCTTATTAGAATGGCCAAAATCTGGAGCACTGACCATAGCAAATGCTGATGGGGTTGCGAAGCAACTGGAACTCCCAGGCACTGCTATGGGAACGCAAAATGGTACAGCCACTTTGGAAGACAGTTTGACAATTTCTTCCAAAACAAAATGTAGTCTTACTATATGATCCAGCAATAAGTCTGTTATTTATTCAAATGAATTGAAAATTTATGTCCACACAAAAATCTGCACACAAATATTTACAGCAACGTTATTCATAATTGCCCAAACTTGGAAGCAACCAAAATATTCTTCAATAGATAAATAGATAAACAAACTGGTGTGTATCTCCACAAAAGAATACTATTCAGTGATAAAAATAAATGAGCTATCATGCCACAAAGAGACATGGAGTAATTTCAAATGGATGTTATTAAGTGAAAATGAGTAAATCTGAAAAGTCTACATACTGTATGATTCCAATTATATGGCATTTTGGTCTGGAAAAGGCAATGATGGAGAGAGTGAAAAGATTAATCAGTACAGTGTTTGGGGATGAACAGCTGGCACACCAGGGTTTTTAGGGCAGTAAAACTATTCTGTGTGATGTCATTACATAGTTGTCAAAATTTAGAATGCACAACACAAAAGGTGAACTCTAATGTAAACTATGGATGTAGGCTAACAAGGACTTGTCATTGTTGGTACATTGATTGTAAGTGATGAAAACAGATTGCTTCTATTTTGGAATTAACTCTTCTACACCACAGGAGCCCTTATCAGTGCTTACATGCTACATTTCAACCATTTTAGTCTGCCTTAAAGGTGAGCCTAGGTACCATAATGCACATGGTGGGAAAAACAAAACAAAAAAACTATGGACAGAGATACACTATCAAATCTGTTTTCTTTAACAGCTTCTAAATTTTTAATATTATAATTCACAAAGGGGTCTGAAACAGTTAAATTAAAAAAAAAACAAACATTACTTTTAAGGGTGGAATGAAAAGTCACATAATTAAATACCCTATTTTGCTGTTTTTACATTTGTACACTCTAACTATCCTGCTCACAACAGGCCTAGCCTATTTACATAAGTGTAAATGGGCAATCTCTCTTACTGTGCCTATATTTTATCTCCACAAAATGAATGGAAGTAAGAAATAGGTATATTTTCTATGTAGGCTAAGTTAATTTTCAGAACCTAAGTTTAAAGTCAAAGTTTCCACAAACAAAGATATAATTATGCAGCCATTCTTTAAAAATATAAAGAAAATTCTCCCTCTGTAATTTTAAACTATCATGACTGCTTATACCATCTACAGGGGCTCCATTCCCTCTGATACTGACAGTTGCTAGTTATTTATAGGCTGTTCTCATGCTCTTTTTAATCTACTTCTTCCCTTAAGCAATACAGACTCTTTTTTTAATCTTTCTTCAGACATGAATTCTTTAAGTGCATATAATATCTAATAAACAGTGGAAGAAGTAGAGCTTACTGTAAAGTATTTAACAAATAAGATCTAAGTCTAGGCCTGTTATGAGAACATTCTAGGATCTCAATGAAGAAATGTTCCTATCATCAGAAGAGAAAGGGAAATATACACAGACTATTCATCAAGAGAAGGAGAAAGTAAACATTCAAAACCTCAATCTGCCAGAGGTGATTTAAGATGATACTCATGAAGCTTATGCTTCAGGGACTTCCACTAGCACACGTCCTTTTCATTTTCACATACTTGATTTCATCATTTTGTACTCTTTTTTCCTTAAAAAGACCTCCTCCTCAGATTATGAGAGCATCCACTCCTGCCTAGATTTGTACCCACAAAGTGCTGTAACATGCAATCAAAGTGACATGCTCAGTGACACAGACTGCATCCACAGTTAAAAAGATTTTCCATTATCTTGTGCAATTATTTTATAATTTATCTGTTCTTAGTATTTTTTAACTTTGGAAGGAGATTATACATTCTGCATACCTTTTAATGACATTCCCTATTTCACCTCAAGTACATAACTTATCTGTACAAACTGCCCAAACATGACATCATGTTTCCCCACCTCAGATCTAATTCATAAAACAGCACCTGGAAATTAGCCTAAGGACTCTTCCTCACCATTTCCATTCTTTGATTTCATAGAAAATTCAATAAATATTGCCTGTTATTAGTACTACTACTATTATCAAGATTTCAACGTTTACTTTCAGGGACCAAGATCATATTAAGCACAACTATTTTATAGTGAAAGGTTAAACTCTCTTATTTCCTTGGAATGCTGAAAAACCTCTATCTGACAAGTAGTGTCTGCTGTTTTATATTGAAGGAAATTTGTACTTATCACCTGGAAAAAAAATGTGCTGCTCCACTCAGTGGGGGGTAATTGATGTGTTTAATCAAAGGTTGTGACACTGTCTGATAGGCTTTGCAGAAATCACCTTGACTGTTTCCTGGAGAAAATATCTGATCAGGGCAAGACTAAAGCAAGTAGACCAGTTGAGAAGCTGTGTTAAAAGACAATGACTGTGGAGATAGATTGAAAAGATATTTAAGAGGCAAATTTAACAAAACTTGAAAACTGATTATATTTAGAAGGTGAGAAAGATGGGAGACCAACAATTTCATATTGTTAGAAAGACGAAGATGGATGGACATGCCATGAAATTTTACTAGTACTTCTCATAAGAAAAAGAAGATAATAATAGCAAATTAAATCATACCCTTTTATTTTCTGAACTTTTTGATTAAACGTTTGACAGTTGCGTACCATCCTGCCTGCCAACTGAGAGTCCTAGCAGCCAGTAGCATGAGAAAAATAACCATCCTCATCTAATCATGTGCCATTAAACCAAGAACAATTACTTTCAACTAAGCTGTCTGTCCATTCTGCTGAGCTCAAAGGAAATGTTACGACCAAAATGTCACCTCAAATCTCAAGTTTCTATATCTAGCATTTATTTAATTAATTATAGCTTCTTTGTTTCACTCCTGATATGCTGACAAAGCACTGACTAGGTCTCAGCCAAGTAAATCAGATTAAATACATTGAATTTGAAGTACATGATGCACATCAATGCAATTGTTTTTCCAAGGCTCCTTTCTGGACAAATAGCTATCAATAACATTACAGTGATTTGGTGATATTTTAAAATATAGTTTTTATGGAAGCCATTAACTTTCCTAAAATCAATAGAAATCTGTTGGAAAACAGCCACAATTCACTGCTTCTTTTCCAAGAATACAAGAGCAAAATAGCACCCCCCCCAACAAAAAAAAGAAAGTACTTTATTAAGAACTGTGAAAAAGAAATGTATCTAAGGTAAGCTGAGCAATCTTAACCTGAATAGCACAATTAAAGAAACTCAGAATAACTTTGAGTTAGGACTTAGGAAACATAATCTAAAACATTAACTTGTTTCAAAGAGGGAAACTGAGATACAAGAACAAATTCCTATAAAGGTGCCAGTCTCATCTATTTTTCACTTATAACACGATTCAATGTATAAGATGATTTCAAAACTAGGAAAGTGAACTCGGAATGTGAGTTCAATGACCAACTAATTTGAACACAACCTAAAGCCTTGCTTTAAAGTGAAGAGAGCTGTGGTCTTGTCTCAGTAATTTCACTCTCAGTATAGGTTTAGTTATATTTTGAGCTATGTCTTATTTTAATTGACAGTACTGGTTGTTATTACAATATGTAAAGGGAACAGCCATCTGTCTCTCTCTTTATTGCCATTTAAAAATAAAATAATGTCTGTGTTTCAAACCTTTATATCTATTCCAAGGTCCTTTCAGATACTTTCAACCTTTGCTTACCTAGGCGAGGAAGCAAGTAACAGAACCTGGATGGTATGGTGGATGATATGGTACCATTAAGCAGAGGGTTGTTAAAGTTTATTCCTTTAGATCTAAACATTATACAAAATCTATTATATACAAGACAGCATAGCTGGCATAACACATTTTTGATACAGTGCATTGGTTAAGGAGGAGGCAGTGATCAAGACCATCCCCAAGAAAAAGAAATGCAAAAAGGCAAAATGGTTGTCTGAGGAGGCCTTATAGATATCTGAGAAAAGAAGAGAAGTGAAAAGCAAAAAAGAAAAGGAAAGATATAAGCAACTGAATGCAGAGTTCCAAAGAATAGCAAGGAGAGATAAGAAAGCCTTCCTCAGTGATCAATGCAAAGGAATAAAGAAAAACAACAGAATGGGAAAAACCAGAGATCTCTTCAAGAAAATTAGAGGTATCAAGGGAACACTTCATGCAAAGATGGGCTCAATAAAGGACAGAAATGGTATCGACCTAACAGAAGCAGAAGATGTTAACAAGAGGTGGCAAAAATACACAGAAGAATTGTACAAAAAAGATGTTCATGACCCAGATAACCACAATGGTATGATAACCAAGAACCAGACATCCTGAAATGTGAAGTCAAGTGGGCCTTAGGAAGCATCAGTACTAACAAAGCTAGTGGAGGTAATGGAATTCCAGTTGAGCTGTTTCAAATCCTAAAAGATCAATGCTGTGAAAGTGTTGCACTCAATATACCAGCAAATTTGGAAAATTCAGCAGTGGCCACAGGACTGGAAAAGGTCAGTTTTCACTCCAATCCCAAAGAAAGGCAACACCAAAAAAAGTTCAAACTACTGCACAATTGCACTCATCTCACACACTAGTAAAGTAATGCTCAAAATTCTCCAAGCCAGGCTTCATCAGTAGGTGAACCATGACTTCCAGATGTTCAAATTGATTTTAGAACAGGCAGAGGAACCAGAGATCAAATAGCCAACATTCACTGGATTATCGAAAAAGCAAGAGAGTTCCAGAAAAAAATCTACTTCTGCTTTATTGACTATGCCAAAGCCTTTGACTGTGTGGATAACAAACAACTATGGAGAATTCTTCAAGAGATGGGAATATGAGACCACCTGACCTGCCTCTTGAGAAATCTGTATGCAAGTCAGGAAGCAACAGTTAGAACTTGACATGGAACAACAGACTGGTTCCAAACTGGGAAAGGAGTACGTCAAGGCTGTATATTGTCACCCTGCTTATTTAACTTATATGCAGAGTACATCATGAGAAATACCAGGCTGGATGAAGCACAAGCTGGAATCAAGATTGCCGGGAGAAATATCAATAACCTCAGATATGCAGATGACACCACCCTTATGGCAGAAAGTGAAGAAGAACTAAATAGCCTCTTGCTGAAAGTGAAAGTGGAGAGTGAAAAAGTTGGCTTCAAGGTCAACATTCAGAAAGCAAATCATGGTATCTGGTCCCATCACTTCATGGCAAATAGATGGGGAAACAATGGAAACAGTGACAGACTATTTTTTTGGACTCCAAATCACTGCAGATGGTGACTGCAGCCAATAAATTAAAAGCTGCTTGCTCCCTGGAAGAAAAGCTATGACCAACCTATACAGCATTTTAAAAAGCATAGACATTACTTTGCCAACAAAGGTTTGTCCATTCAAAGCTATGGTTTTTCCAGTAGTCATGTATGGATGTGACAGTTGGACTATAAAGAAACCTGAGCACTGAAGAATTGATGTTTTTCTACTGTGGTTTTGGCGAATACTCTTGAGAGTCCCTTGGACTGCAAGGAGATCCAACCAGTCTATCCTAAAGGAAATCAGCCCTGAATATTCACTGGAAGGACTGATGGTGAAGCTGAAGCTTCAATACTGTGGCCACTTGATGCGAAGAACTGACTCATTGGAAAAGACCCTGATGCTGGGAAAGATTGAGGGCAGGAGGCGAAGGGGACGACAGAGAATGAGATAGTTGGATGGCATCACCAGCTCAATAGACTTGAGTTTGAGTAAGCTCCGGGAGAAGATGATAGACAGGGAAGCCTGGCATGCTAAAGTCCATGGGGTCACAAAGAGTCAGACACAACTCAGTGATTGAACTGAACTGATTGGTTAAGTAAATTCTACTTTCCACTGATTATTTTTCAAAAACTCTATAAATATTTTTCCCCTGAATATATCTCTCTAGCAATATAGTGTGAAAGTTTTTGATTTTGAAAGGATATATAAGATTTTATGCATCCAAAGACATGAAAAAAAATGAGAGTAAAGAAATTTCCCATCCCTGCCAGAAGAAGCACCATGCAAGGAAGCAGTTCGTGTTTGAAGTGTATGTCTTAACCTTGTGCTTCACGTTAGAACAGAATAGCTCTGTTTTAACTGAACCAGTAGTCCATCTGAACTGTGTTCTCCTTGCCATTCCATGATGACATCTTTCAATTCTGATGGTACTAAAGCCACTGATTACTTCAAATTCCCCAACCAGTCTTCCCAAATCAACACCCCGAAATGCCAACACTCCTTCCCCATCTAGCAAACTTGACATTTTTAAAAATATTATTTACTTAATAGGAGGATAATTACTTTTCAGTATTGTGGTGGTTTTTGCCATACATCAATATGAATTGGCTACAGGTATACATGTGTCTCCTCCATCCTCAAAACCTCTTTCACTCCCCCCCACCCCATCCCTCCAGGTTGTCACAGAGCACTGGCTTTGGATGCATCATATTTCAAACTAGCCCTGGTTATCTATTTTACACGTGGTAATAACTCTCTTTCTTTCTTTGAGTATTTGAGAATCTACTCTTTGCTTTGTTTCTTCTTACACGTGGGAGATGGGCAGGGCTGAGGTCACTGGGATCTCTATGAAGGACCTAAAGATTTTGATGTCTATTAAAACATTTGGGTAGGTTTTCCAAGTTTTGGGTAGGTTTTCCAAGTTTTGGGTAGGTTCAGGTTTATGAGGCTTTCAGAAGATGGCTCTTGTCAGTGAAACCTACACATTTAGTGATCGCATGAAAATATGCTTTAAACATTTTTAATGTATATGTTAATAAGGAAGCAGTAGTGATTTTGAAAATGGAGTCATTGTTGCTCTGGCTATTTACTTAATCTTCTAGAACTTAATTTTAGCACAACTAGAATGCAAATGTCAAACTCATGTCATCAGTTTAATGTGAAAGTTAGCAGAGTATAGAAATGCACTAAAAAATGTGTTCTTGAATCTAATATATTGTTAGATTGTACTAACAGATTCCATATTAGTATGCCTATATATGCTCTCTTACATATATAACAAGATATTATATACAATATGAGTGTTATACATAACATACTAACCTACTATTAGTCTCTGATAGTCTGCTTGTATTTTCTAAAATGTGAATTATAGGAAAAAGTTTTCTCTAGAATCTGATTATTAGAATCATTACCAGTGATATCAGAAAATAAAATTCCTTATCATAATTATGTTGAACTATATGGTATTACACTCGAGATAACATCTATCTTAAAAACCTATTTGCACATGAAATCTCTTAAACACACTTGTTTCAGTAAAATTGGCAATTTTCTGAACATTCACAGGAAGCACCTATACACTTCTGTCTTCAAATTGTTTACTATCTCTGATCCTTGTGTCCTCGAACAATCACTACTTTGTGAGACTCTTAGAAGTTGAGAGCTGAGATGAATTGTATTTCAAGTAGGGGTCATCACAGGAAAGAGGCAATGGTCTCTTCATACTTGACATGCAGAGAGAGTCATCAACATGAATGAGGCAGTTCATTTAGTAGGACACCTGTTAAACTGACTTAGGAAAATGTCATCTTTCAAACGTCTTAAAGGAAATTTCTGAGTTACTGAAATTTCTAAGTACTAAGCCACAGAAAAGTGATAGATTTTATCAACACACAAGTCAAAAGGAAGGAGAGATCATTTTGAGAACTTCTTTGATTGAAGTATAAAAGAAATATATACTGCTAACCAAAACACTAACAAGCCAAAAAGAAGCTTATGTCTAGATCACTCTGCTTGCAGAAGTTAGGTTTTCTCAGCAAATCAAGGAAGGTATAAATTAAAAGATATGTTTATGATCAGAATGGGATATGAAGGAAGATTTATTAAGTTGGAAAGGAGTGAAGGATGTGATGTGGCAAAAGGTTGTCATCTTAGAGAATAGAATGCACCAACAATAAAGGGAAATGGGGATCCTGGAGTCTCAGATACACAGACACATAAAAGTAATGAAACTTTACACATTCTAACCTGTTCTTCAGTATTCTTGCCTTGAGAACCCCATGAACAGTATGAAAAGACAAAATGATAGGATACTGAGAGAGAAACTCCCCAGGTCAGTAGGTGCCCAATATGCTACTGGAGATCAGTGGAGAAATAACTCCAGAAAGAATGAAGGGATGGAGCCAAAGCAAAAACAATACCCAGTTGTGGATGTGACTGGTGATAGAAGCAAGGTCTGATGCTGTATAGAGCAGTATTGCATAGGAACCTGGAATGTCAGGTCCATGAATCAAGGCAAATTGGAAGTGGTCAAACAACAGATGGCAAGAGTGAACGTCGAAATTCTAGGAATCAGCAAACTAAAATGGACTGGAATGGGTGAATTTAACTCAGATGACCATTATATCTACTACTGCGGGAAGGAATCCCTTAGAAGAAATGGAGTAGTCATCATGGTCAACAAAAGAGTCCAAAATGCAGTACTTGGATGCAATCTCAAAAACGACAGAATGATCTCTGTTCATCTCCAAGGCAAACCATTCAATATCACAGTTATCCAAGTCTACGCCCCAACCAGTAACACTGAAGAAACTGAAGTTAAATGGTTTTATGAAGACCTACAAGACCTTTTAGAACTAACACCCCCAAAAGATGTCCTTTTCATTATAGGGGACTAGAATGCAAAAGTAGGAAGTCAAGAAACACCTGGAGTAATAGACAAATTTGGCCTTGGAATGCAGAATGAAGTAGGGCAAAGACTAATAGAGTTTTGCCGAGAAAATGCACTGGTCATAGCAAACACCCTCTTCCAACAACACAAGAGAAGACTCTACACATGGACATCACCAGATGGTCAATGCCGAAATCAGATTGATTATATTCTTTGCAGCCAAAGATGAAGAAGCCCAATACAGTCAACAAAAACAAGACCAGGAGCTGACTGTGGCTCAGATCATCAACTCCTTATTGCCAAATTCAGACTTAAATTGAAGAAAGTAGGGAAAACTGCTAGACCATTCAGGTATGACCTAAATCAAATCCCTTATGATTATACAGTGGAAGTGAGAAATAGATTTAAGGGCCTAGATCAGGGCTTCCCTGGTGGCTTAGAGGTTAAAGCATCCGCCTGGAATGTGGGAGACCCGGGTTCGATCCCTGGGTTGGGAAGATCCCCTGGAGAAGGCAATGGCAAACCACTCCAGTACTCTTGCCTGGAGAATCCCATGGAGGGAGGAGCCTGGTAGGCTACAGTCCATGCAGTTGCAAAGAGTCGAATATGACTGAGCGACTTCACCTCCAGATCTGATGGATAGAGTGCCTGATGAACTATGGAATGAGGCTCGTGACATTGTACAAGAGACAGGGATCAAGACCATCCCCATGGAAAAGAAATACAAAAAAGCAAAATGGCTGTCTGGGGAGGCCTTACACATAGCTGTGAAAAGAAGAGAGGCAAAAAGCAAAGGAGAAAAGGAAAGATACAAGCATCTGAATGCAGAGTTCCAAAGAATAGCAGGAAGAGATAAGAAAGCCTTCTTCAGTGATAAATGCAAAGAAATAGACGAAAACAACAGAATGGAAAAGACTAAAGATCTCTTCAACAAAATTAGAGATACCAAGGGAATATTTCATGCAAAGATGGGCTCAATAAAGGACAGAAATGGTATGGACCTAACAGAAGCAGAAGATACTAAGAAGAGGTGGCAAGAATACATGGAAGAACTGTACAAAAAAGATCTTCACGACCCAGATAATCATGATGATGTGATCACTAATCTAAAGCCAGACATCTTGGAATGTGAAGTCAAGTGGGCCTTAGAAAGCATCACTATGAACAAAGCTAGTGGAGGTGATGGAATTCCAGTTGAGCTATTTCAAATCCTGAAAGATGATGCTGTGAAAGTGCTGCACTCAATATGCCAGCAAATTTGGAAAACTCAGCAGTGGCCACAGGACTGGAAAAGGTCAGTTTTCATTCCAATTCTAAAGAAAGGTAATGCCAGAGAATGCTCAAACTACCGCACAATTGCACTCATCTCACATCCTAGTAAAGTAATGCTCAAAATTCTCCAAGCCAGGCTTCAGCAATACGTGAACCTTGAACTCCCTGATGTTCAAGCTGGTTTTAGAAAAGGCAGACAAACCAGAGATCAAATTGCCAACATCTGCTGGATCATGGAAAAAGCAAGAGAGTTCCAGAAAAACATCTATTTCTGCTTTATTGACTATGCCAAAGCCTTTGACTGTGTGGATCACAATAAACTGTGGACAATTCTGAAAGAGATGGGAATACCAGACCACCTGACCTGCCTCTTGAGAAATCTGTATGCAGGTCAGGAAGCAACAGTTAGAACTGGACATGAAACAACAGACTGGTTCCAAATAGGAAAAGGAGTACATCAAGGCTGTATATTATCACCCTGCTTATTTAACTTACATGCAGAGTACATCATGAGAAATGCTGGGCTGGAGGAATCACAAGCTGGAATCAAGATTGCCGGGAGAAATATCAATTACCTCAGATATGCAGATGACACCACCCTTATGGCAGAAAGTGAAGAGGAGCTAAAAAGCCCCTTGATGAAAGTGAAAGAGGAGAGTGAAAAAGTTGGCCTCAAGCTAACATTCAGAAAACGAAGATCATGGCATCTAGTCCCATCACTTCATGGGAAATAGATGGGGAAACAGTGGAAACAGTGTCAGACTTTATTTTGGGGGGCTCCAAAATCACTGCAGATGGTGACTGCAGCCATGAAATTAAAAGATGCTTACTCCTTGGAAGAAGAGTTATGACCAACCTAGATAGCATATTCAAAAGCAGAGACATTACTTTGCCAACTAAGGTCCGTCTAGTCAAGGCTATGGTTTTTCCTATGGTCATGTATGGATGTGAGAGTTGGACTGTGAAGAAGGCTGAGCACTGAAGAATTGATGCTTTTGAACTGTGGTGTTGGAGAAGACTCTTGAGGGTCCCTTGGACTGCAAGGAGATCCCACCAGTCCATTCTGAAGGAGATCAGCCCTGGGATTTCTTTGGAAGGAATGATGCTAAAGCTGAAGCTCCAGTACTTTGGCCACCTCATGCAAAGAGTTGACTCATTGGAAAAGACTCTGATGCTGGGAGGGATTGGGGGCAGGAGGAGAAGGGGACGCCCGAGGATGAGATGGCTGGATGGCATCATGGACTCGATGGACGTTGAGTCTGGGTGAATTCCGGGAGATGGTGAATGTCAGGGAGGCCTCGCGTGCTGCGATTCATGGGGTAGCAAAGAGTTGGACACGAGTGTGCAACTGAACTGAATTGAACTGAACTGAAGCAATAATAACATAACAAGTAAGTAGGTAATGACCAGGCTATGGGCTTCCCTGGTGGCTCAGATGGTAAAGAATCTGCCTGCAATGAGAGACCCAGGTTGATCCCTGGGTTGGGAAGATCTCCTGGGGAAGGGAATGGCTACCCACACCAGTATTCTTGCCTGGAGAATTTCATGGACAGAGAAACCTGGTGGGCTAAAGTCCATGCGGTTGCAAAGAGTCAGACATTCCTGAGTTATAGAGAGGCATTTCATAGACAGCCAGGTCACAGAGAGCCATGAAGTCATACTAAGCAGAGTGAACTTGAGAGAAACACAGAAGCGTTGAAGAATATTAAATGTGTCACATACCTAGCAAGTGATCACTTCCCTTATAGATTCGTTTGATTTCCCTTTCAAAGGTCTCCTTTACATAGATTGCACAGGATGGCTAGCACCAAATAATCCACATGATTATTTTCCCTTAAAGGAGCATCACATGTGGTTTACTAAAGCCCTTTCAAGAAGACTCTATTACAGTCATTAGTTTCCGGTAGTTAGTTTGACCTGCATCCCCTGGAAGGTTACCTATAAATCTGTTTTTGATATAAGGCAGTTTCTAGTTCACAATTCCTCATCTGGGTTTCTTGTGACTGGATTCTGCTTTCTGGCTTCTATACATGAAAATGTATATTTATGATCTGTGTCATATGATTTAAATAGTTTCTCCATTTTGTAAATGGATTTACATATTTCTAAGTTAAGGAATATCGCTGCAGGCCAGAGGTATACATTGAGTTTTTTTAATAGACTGTCCACTGATTTTATTTCAGTGATATCACACAATGAACTCTTGACTTTTAAATAACTTTTAAAGGACTGAAAACTGGTACACTGTGACTTTGATGTCTATTACTTTAGGCACTCAGCTCTTTGTTAAAAATGAAAGCCTCGTACTTAATATTTAAGGAGACAAAGATGAGTATACCAAGAAATAAATATTAATAAAATTACTAACACAATGATATATTCTCAAGTATGAAATAATTTAGGGCCAAATATACTCTTCTCAAATTCTCACTCCTTTAAAACCTAAGCAAAGAAATCAAATACTGCACATCAAAAATGTACTCATCCATTCAAGTATGTGAATACTTGCTTTGTGCACAATACTAAATGGTCATCAGACCAGAGATGAATAAATAAGACAAGACCTTTGATTTAGGAGATCACAGCCTTATATAGAAGCAAAATTATAAACAAATACCCCACTAAAAAGCAACAGGAACAAAGCAAGACATATATGTATATATAGAGAGATAACGAAAAAGGAAGTAACTGATACTGGTCATTGTGAATGAGATCAGAAATATTCAGAAAAAGAGACTTAAGAACTGAGCTTAAAATATGTGGAAAAGATATATGATTAAAAGGGGAAATATAAGAAAAAGAATGGATATAATATATTCAAAGTATAATGAAGGCAGTAAAATTAGAGACAGATTACATGAGACAGCCAGAGGCATTAGGATTCATGAGATTATCATGTTAGGTGTTAGAAAAATATTTGTTGATTGAGGGGAAAAAAAAGACTGAATAAATAAAACCATGAATTATCACTGGACTTCGTTCACTGAGTAGATAAGAGAAATCCCTATGGTATCTCAGAGAAGGAAATGGGAACCCACTCCAGAATTCTTGTCTGGAGAATCCCGTGGACAGAGGAGCCTGGTGGGCTGCTGTCCATGGGGTCGCACAGAGTTGGATACGACTGAAGCAACTTAGCATGCATGCATGCATTGGAGAAGGAAATGGCAACCCACTGAGTATTCCTGCCTGGAGAATCCCAGGGACAGAGAAGCCTGGTGGGCTGCTGTCCATGGGGTCGCACAGAGTCAGACACGACTGAAGTGAGTTAGCATGCATGCATGCATTGGAGAAGGAAATGGAAGCCCACTCCAGTATTCTTGCTTGGAGAATCCCAGGGAAAGAGAAGCCTGGTGGGCTGCTGTCCATGGGGTCACACAGAGTCGGACACGACTGAAGTGACTTAGCATGCATGCATGCATTGGAGAAGGAAATGGAAGCCCACTCCAGTATTCTTGCCTGGAGAATCCCAGGGACAGAGAAGCCTGGTGGGCTGCTGTCTATGGGGTCGCACAGAGTCAGACACGACTGAAGTGACTTAGCAGCAGCAGCTATGGTATCTCAGTCCTCGACTTGACCCTGGCCTCTTTTTTGTTTTCCTTTTTTTACTCCTTCAATGTTCTTTTCTATATCAACATTGATTATCCCTTGTATCACTGTCTATCTTTCAATTATGATTCATAAAGCTACATTAGTGTACACTAGTAAAAATGGATAAAAGTCAACTCAATGTTGCATATGCATGATTTATATGTCATACTTTCTATTAGTGTTGAATCAATATTATGCAATATAAATTATTAATAATCATCTGCTAAAGTTCCAAGCTGTCAAAAAATAAATATTATATGTATCATCTTCATTAAAATAATATCCTCGATGTTAGAAAAGAATCCCAAGCTTCAACATCGTCACAAAATATTCAATGCCAAATTTAAAGACTCAACTACTGCTTAGTCAAGCAAAAAGCATTTATAATAAAATACTACAAACTGTATTTTTATTGCATCAGATTTTTTTATCCTATTCTTTATTGGTATGCTGTACACATAAATGCTGATACTTTTAGAAAGGATATTTTCACTGTAATAACTTGAGAAATTAAAATATAGCTTTAATAATATCTAATTGGCATGTTAATCAAAATAATGATTCATTTACTTTTATAATCTAACAGGTATATTTTGTTTCCATGGAAACATAGTATCCATTATTACAGCAAAATATTTGGAATCTGTGCTACATAAAGTTTCAACTGCACTGTTTACAGTTCACCCTTGTCAATGAAGCAAAGGCAAATGGAAAGAGACTGGGTTTCTGGTTTATAATGAATGGACGGATTGTCTTGGATCCAATTCTTTTACTATATGCCACACTCACTATTTCATTTGTCAATAACAGAAACTGAATAAAACATTTAAATGTTATCCTAGGTCAGTTAGAGCTGCTGAAATGTCCCAGTGGTTCAAGAAAATTATGAGACATAGAGACTGGAGATGAAAGCAAGGTGGATACCTTCTTTAGTGTTGTAGTTTTAAATTCACATATTGAAAAAAAAATTAGTCACTCATATATGACTTATTTCACCTCAGATATTTGAAAACCTGCTCAGTTTCACTTGTAAACATCTGTGGAGATCATGTTCCAAACCTCATACTAGAGTCAGAAAAATATTACACTGCACCTGGTTTTGAAGGTTTTTGTGAAGAACATCATTAAGTTCAACAAGTGGACTGTAGGGTATGTAATGAGCAGTAGCAGTAGCATGCTAAGGTGGTATAAGTCCAAAAATAAAAATGGCTGCAGTCTTTGGTGTACTTCTGCTGCCAGACAGATGCACACTTATTTGAAAAAATTAGTGCTTTCTCTTTTCCTTTCCTGGAAAGGTTTTGGTGCAAGCATTTCCATCCAGTGACTATAAGCTTCTGTGGGTGGTTTTGCTTTCTTGAAATCAGAAAGCCATCTCTACAGGGTACAGATATAACTAATGGGATTCTGTTTAAAGTACTCTGCAGAAAAATGATTTGTAGATAACCTGATTTTGAAAAATTATAGGAAATTTTTTTTTCAAAATATGTTCAACCTTTTAATTTTTACAGATTATTTTCCAATAGTCAATTGCTCAGTAATCTGCCCATGAAATAATGTACTTCAAGGAAATAGTGTCTATGCTTTTGAATCATGCTTCCAGCTTATGATTCTCAATCTCATTTTAACATACAAAGAGCTCAGGCACTTTGAAGAAATAACTCATTCCAGGTCTTAAACAAGAAATGCACAAGGTGAAATTCAGACTTTTTATACTGGAAAACAAGAAACCTGTCAAAATCTAAAAGTTGTGTAAAAAGAACACGGGAAACAAGTCAATTCAGTTAGTACTGATAAGAGATGGAGGATTTCAGCATGAAAAAAAATAACAAGTACTATTAATAGAAACACTGAATGTACAAAAATCCATGAACTCATAATGACACTTCAAAACATATCTCTCTATGGAAATAGATATAGACAGACACAGCTACAAAGAAAGACAAAGTGCTCAAACAGAATAAAATAAAATAAAATTTCTGGTTGTCATTGGAGGTAGCTGGAACACCAATCCTTTAGACAAAAACTGGCAATTAAATGGAAAATTAATATCCGGGGTGTTATGGAATGAATTTGTATCCCCTCAAAATTCATAAACTGAAACTCTAAGCCCCTATACCTTAGAATGTGACTATATTTAGAGACAAGGCTTTTAAAGAGGTAATAACGATTAAATGAGGTCACTAGTGTGGGGTTTAAGCCAATATGACTAGTGTTAATATAAGATGAGAAAGGGAAGCTGGCAGTGCTGGAGCACAGAGAAAAAGCCACATAAGGGCACAGTGAGAAGACTGCCATGTGCAAGCCAAGGAGAGAGAGCTCAGGAGAAACCAAACCTGCTGACATCTAAGTTTTAGACTTGCAACTTCCAGAACTGTGACAAACAAATTTTTAAAAGTGTTTTTAACCACTTGGTAGGTGGTAATTTGTTATGGTCACCCCAGCAAACCCAACTAATACATTAGGTAACTAAAAACCTCTAGTCATTAAGGGCAAGTTTGCCTTTACAGTATCATTCCTGATAACAAATTATACAAGAAACTACAAAATAAGAAAATCACCACCGTTTTTCAATCCCAGGTGAAATAATGATTCAGGCAATGATCATCAATGGATACTAAAATCATGAAAAAAGTTGATGGGAGATTAACAACAAAACAACCTGTCTGGGACCACCTTTATCCCTCAACCTGTCTCCATCACTAAAATGGAACAAGCAGATATTACCTGTACCCTATGTGATATGACATTAATTATACAGTATCAGCTTTGAAATATTTTTGTCAAAAATATAAACCTAAATTCAACTATGTGCTTGGCTTTCACTTCCAATTCTCAGAAAATACAACTATAGATGCAGGTACATATTTAGTAAGACCTTGAGGAAGCAGACAAGGTTAGAAAGTAAGACATTCTGCCCACTAATTGTTTTGCTTTTTTAATTAGGTGACTGGAGATAAGGGAGTGGGAGACTGGAGTGTATATACAAGAGACACTTTGGATTCTGGGGGTAAACATCAGTGAGAAACTGATGAAATTCAAACAAAGTGTATAGTTTAGTCAGTAATACTGCACCAATACTAACTTCTTCCCTTGGATCATTGTACTATGGTTATACAAGATGGTAACATTAAAGGAAGGAGGGTAAATGCTAGTCTGCAACTTACTGTAATCTGCAATGTTCAAATAACTAAAATTATTTCAAATTTGAAAGTTAAAAAGAAAGAGTGACATACAACAAATGTAAAGTGCACAATGTTCCTGCTTCCCAATTTGAACATTTAATTACAAAGAGACATTTTTTAAGACAACTTTTGTGTGTTGTGTCTGTGTGTGTGTGTGTGTGTGTGTGCATTTACTCAAGTCGTGTCAGACTCTTTGCAACACCATGGACTGTAGCCCTCCAGACTCCTCTGTCCATGGGATTTCCCAAGCAAGAATATGGAGTGGGTTGCTATTTCCTACTCCAGGAGATCTTCCTGCAAATTGGGAAATTCAAAGATGAATTCAATCTTACATATACTTAATTTTGTAGGTATGACAATAGCATTACAAATGTAGAAGAACAAATTATTTTGAAAGAAACAAATACAGATGTAATTAGAGATGAATATCATGGTGCCAAGGATTTGACTTTAAAATTCTATAGGAAATGAAAAAAGGAAAATTCACACTGATGATTTTTCATTGATATGGGTTGAATCTGGGGATAAGTATATGGGAGTTCATTATAACATACTTTCCACATCTGTGTTAGTTTTTCAAAGGTTTATATTGTGTAACCTCTGCTTGGTCATACAATAAAAACAGAGTTCTGGGCTCACTCAGCCCTGACCCACATCATTCACTGGCTATATATATGCTATTGAATCCCACAACTGCCTTATGACCAACGAGGGCTGCCTGGCAATCTCTGTGCCTACTATGAGCCTGCAGGAGAATCTCACAAGATATTAATAATAAAAAAGTTTTAGTAACTAAAGCGCAAGTGCTATGGGATTTTTATTACACTAGCATGCTACCAACTTCCAAAAAACAAAATGTCAGATGCATCAGTCACATTTGTTGGGTTGCCACAACAAAATACTTCAGATGGGGTGACTTAAACAACAGAAGTTTATTTTCTAAAAATTCTTGAGGCTGTAAGTCCTAGATCAAGATACCAGCCAATTCAAATCCTGGGGAAAGCTCTCTTCCTGGCTTGCACATAGTCACCTTCTTGATGAGACTTCACATAGCCTTTTCTCTGTACACGGGTGGGTGGGGAGGGGGAGAAAGAGAGAGAGAGAGAGAAATGTCTCTTTTCCTCTTCTTACGAAGCCACCAATCCTTTTGGATTAGGGTCCAACCCTTCATGACCTCATTTAACCTTAATTACCTCATAAATATCCTATCTCCAAATGTAGTCACCTTGGGGTTTAGGGCTTCAAAAAATGAACTTAGAGGATTAAAATTCAGTCCATGGGGCTTCCCAGGTGGCTAAGTGGTACAGAATTTGCCTTCCAGTGCAGGAGATACAGGAGACATGGGTTCAGTCCTTGGGATGGGAACATCCCCTGGAAGAAGAAATGGCAACCCACTCCAGTATTCTTGCCTGAAAAATCCCATGGACAGAGGAGCCTGGTGGACTACAGCCCAAGGGGTCACAAAGAGTTGGATACGACTGAGCAATGGAGTAATCCAGTCCACAGCATATATCAATGGAATATTTGTTCTGATTCTTCCACCACCACCAAGGGTGAGGGGACAAACATCTCTGAATGACCAAGTGTGGCTCAGTGTTTTAATATAGGAACATGAAGGGAGAAACAATTATATAAAAATGATTAGTTCAGTCTCCAACAGACATATTAAATAAGAGAATTTCTTAGTTGATGAATAAATGTGACTGGTTAACTAAGTTTTACTTTTTGTGAGTTTTCTTATTGCTCATTTTCTGAATCCCAATAGGACAAATGTAGAACTTATTTGAGATGTGGATTGTATGACCATACAGTAAAACAAAGGTTAAAAAAATAAGACAATAGCATGAAATTAAAGGGGAGAGATTTAGCAATTAAAAAGCACTTCCCAATAAGGAAATCTATTAGAGCAGGGCAAGTTCTCCTGGGGGAAGTATCGAAGTCTTATGAACCAAGTCACTTCAAAAGACAAAATCACCAAAAATGGCATTAAGAGAACAGTCCCTCAGGAGGAAGATAGGGGTGGGAGGTTGATTAGATAACGTAATAGAACTGTCTCATCTTTAAATGTCCATGATTCTAAAATTCTGTAAGATTTTTAGACAGCTTCATCACCCTGTAGAGACTTTAATTTCATTTTTTATGACACATTTAATAGGTGAACAGCAGTGATCATGCAAGCTTGGCCTGGCTTGCTCTCTGGGGCTTGGGTTACTGGCACTGCACTAACTATAGCTCTAATGTAAACCTCAATGAAACCAATAATTACTAAGTAATCCCTGTGCAGAATTTCCATCAGACATCTGAGGCTCATATCAGCACTGCTAATGCAGAATTATTGAAATTTAAATCAGAAGTGTTTATCCAATACTGTGATGAGATAAAGTGATTTGAGACTGCTTATCATGATTAAGGCTACAGATTGCAGGTTATTATTAGAATGAAAAAGGAATATGCAGTAAATGGGAAGAAAACCAAACATGAGTTCTTATTATCTGAGGGAAGAAAAAGATTGTATCTTGTATGCAATTAATGCACTAAAATGATTGTAAATGGTGTTCTGTTGTTTTCTCACATTAGTCACTTTTATAACTCAGGACATGCATAGATATGACATAATGCCTCAGGGCCAAATGACTTGTCAGGAGAACAAAAACAAAGTCCTGAGTTGTTTAAAATCTCCCACAAGGCTTTAAGACATGAAACTATTATTAGTGACTAAAGTAAAGGTCAATGAGAAATTGCAATAGGGATAAAAAAAACTAACTCTGAACTACACTTTAAAACCATATATCAGAATATATCTACAGAATAATTATTCACATATATGAAAATGTTTAAACTGAAAGTTTAATGGTAGGTTATTTACAAAAACATTTGCTGATATATTCATAATTTTCTATCATCTTATAACCTAAAGTTATAAAGAATATTGTCAATCAATACATACCCATTTACATTTATTAAATAACACAGATATAATTTTTTATAGTCAATTTTTAGTGCTTTTATGTTTGTAACAGTTCACACGTACCGAATGATATTTGTGGATGTGCTTTTCTTCCCCAACTCTAATCTGATCTCCTTTGGCTTAAGAATCTCATTTATCCAAACACCATATTGTGTGAGATAGATAGATGATAGATAGGTAAGTAGATAGAGGTACAGACATATGTATATGTTTGTATATGTCTATATTTGTATCTATGTATACATAAAGATAGCAAGCTCCAAAATGCAACACAGATGAAGGGAAAAGTAAAAAACAAGTCAAAACCAGAAACAACTATTTTTTATTCTGAGACAGTGATAATCATACTGTAGTGTGAAAACTATTTTCTAACATTTACAACTTTTAAAAAATTCTGATCAAGTCCCAACAATCAATATTCCCTTTTGCATAGTATGATGTACAGCAATTTTTACTCATTTAGTGTAGCTTTTATACAGAATTTTTCTTTGTTCAATTACATTAACTATTTATTCCTTTTCATTAAAAATATCCTGAATTTCTCATAAAATATTTTTATTCATTATTAAATATTAATTCTTAATTATTTCTATTATAAATAATCTTGAGAAAGTACCATATACCAGGCAAAGGAACACCCTCATGAAATATATATTCTAATGGAAAGAGACACAAAAGATAGACAATTGAATGACATCATGCTAGAAAATGATAAGCTCTTTGAGGAATAATAGTGAAAGTGAAAGTCACTCAGTATTGTCCAGCTCTTTGTGACCCCATGGACTATACAGTTCGTGGAATTCTTCAGGCCAGAATACTGGATTGGGTAGCCTTTCCCTTCTCTAGGGGGTCTTCCCAAACCAGGGATCAAACCCAAGTCTCCTGCATTGCAGGCAGATTCTTTACCAGCTGAGCCACAAGGAAAGGAATAATAAAGCAGTGTGATTGATGGAGTAGGCATCCATATGTTAGGTGTCAAGAAATAACTCCCTGATGGGCAGATGTGTAAATAAAGCAAGCAAAGGAAACCATGAAAACATCTGGCAGAACTGGGGTTCATCAGAAGGACCACAAATGCAAAGGTCCTGGGGTGGGTGTAAAGATGGCAAGTATAAACAACAGTAGTTGTGGGGGCGGGGTGAGAGTCCACCATGACTGTAGGGCAAAATGCGAGGCAATGAATATTAAGAATGGAGTCAGGGAGACTGCTCATGTGAACCTCATAGATTGGAGGAAGGATATAAGGAAGACAGGAAGGGGATCTATAGCCAGAGTCAAATCCCAGGAGGGCTTCATATACACCTACGCTTAAATACATAAGGTCAAAACTGGGTTGACTAACACATTTTCCATCTATTCAACATTGATTCTTTCTGGTGAACAAGGGCATGTATAATAAATCTATAACTAAATTACAGAGAAGGACACTGTTGAAAGCTGACTCTACAATCAATATTAATGTCTAAGGCAGTTTTAGTAAACAAAAAGAGGTAAAGAATTGAATAAAATCCACAGAATCTATTTGCAATTACTGATTATTAATATAGTTCTTTGGAACAGAATTAGCTGTTGATACTTGTTAAATTCCTGAGAATTTTCTACAACAGAATTAATAACCATACATCTTCACCTCTTTAGGACTGAGTTAAATTCAAAACACATATTTAAGAAGCTAAGGAGGACCTTCTCCTTAAGCAGAAAGAAAACAAGGATATACAAGAATAATTATATAGAAACATGGCTTCTCAGGTGGCACAGTGGTAAAAAAAAAAAATCTGCCTGCCAATGCAGGAGATGCAAGAGATGAGGGTTCAATCTCTGGGTTGGGAAGATCTCCTGGGATAGCAAATGGCAACCCATGCCAGTATTCTTGCCTGGAAAATTTCATGGACAAAGGAACCTAGTGGGCTAAAAGACCATGGGGTCACAAAGAGTTGAATACGACTGAGCAACTGAGCATGCACACAGACATGAGTCTAAAGGAAGTGTTTGTACTGAGTAAAAGTCAAACAAATTAGGCAACCCTGCTTTCCTATCTGTCTAACTACCGGGGCTACGGCAGCTATTCCTGCACATTCAACATGCCATAAATACACCAGCCTTGTCTGTGGAAGTCACGGTGCCTGGTTTTAACTGTCTTACCTATTTACGGCTGTGATCTTTTCCAGAATTGCTATCTGGCTCTAAAAGTATTTTGCTAAATTGCCTGGTTTACAATAAATCCTTTTGTTACCACTGTATTTCTAGGATTTGACAAAGATCTTAAAACGTTGCTGGGTAGTCACCTTTCACAATAATGCACGTAACATTACTGATTATATATTCCTCAGCTAAAGGCCCTGTAAGGCATTTCTACTGAGATTAAATTATAAGAGAAAAAGACTGAAAAGTGAGCAAAAATCATTTTATTAGCTTACTATATTGTGATCTCCTCCTTTAAAATACTTCATTTTTATATACAATTTCACCATGACTATTATTGTGTGTGTGTATGTGAAGTCACTTGTCATGTCCAACTCTTTGCAACCCTATGGACTTTAGTTTGCCAGGCTCTTCTGTCCATGGTATTCTCCAGGCAAGAATACTGGAGTGGATTACCATTCCCTCCTCTAGGCAGTCTTCCTGAGCCAGAAATCAAACCTGCATCTCTGGTGTCTCTTGCATTGGCGCACATGTTCTTTACCATTAGCACCACCTGGGAAGTCATACTATTGCTATACCTACACATTATATTATGAGCTTCCCTGGTAGCTCAGACGGTAAAGTGTCTGCCTGCAATGCAGGAGACCCGGGTTCGATTCCTGGGTTGGGAAGATCCCCTGGAGAAGGAAATGGAAATTCACTCCAGCACTCTTGCCTGGAAAATCCCATGTACAGAGGAAGCTGATAGGCTACAGTCCATGGAGTTGCCAAAGAGTCGGACACGACTGAGAGACTTCACTTTCACTTTCACATACATTATATTAAGAATGATATATTTGAAAACATTGCTAATAATTCATAAAATGATATTTGTCCCCTAGGAATGGAGATATGTCATCAATGCCAAAAGTTACTTAAGTACTGAAAACCAAGAGAAATCATCAAAATTAGTTTAAAAAGAAAAGCTACCTCTTCTTTAAAAAATGTATGTATCAGGTAATAATCTTGGCAGAAATTTTGAGGAAGAAACAAGACAGGAGAGAATGTGTTCAGATTGGAACTGGAGACACCATTTAGAGAGAAAAGTAGTAAGTGTGTAGTGAGTGGCAACTCTGTAGACACCACCACAAGTTGATTAATATATGCATTTTTATAGCTGTGAGTTTTGACAATTTATCTGGGGCATGTAAACCCAATTTTGAAACACATTATTACATGGACAATGCATTTATCTCTGATGCAGTAGGGTATAGTGTATAGTTCTTCATAGGTAAGGAAGGTGTCAATTGACACCATTAGAGTTTGTAACTCAAAATCTCCCCTATTCCTAACATTTTGTTCTTAAGGCAAAAAGGTTGAATTGATAAGATCAATAACAATTTTTTCATATTTCAATTTCTACAGTGAAATCTGTTTCAACTTACTGGATGATGCCAACATTTAACATATTTTATTTCATATTTTGCCAAGATAGTCGTAAAACTGATCCCAAATAATAAATTTACCTTGAATAGTGGCATATCACCATATCTATCTAAAGCTATGCTCTTATCAGCAGTCACTGAAGTAGGCAAAACCAGGTAAGGAAAAGGGAAAACGTGTTAAATTTGGATCCTAACAGAAGAAAACTCTGTCAAATAGAATGTGGAACCAGAAAATGTAAATGCAACTCTAATCCATGATTCAAAAAAAAAAGTAGAGCAGATCTCAGAAGACATGGATATCCTGCTCGCCAAGAAGAGACTTCATGGATTGTAGGTTTCTATTTAGTAATCTTCAAGTAGAGGCTTGAAGTTTGCATGTGGAAAAGACTGCTATGCCAGGTAGAAAGAAAGTGGGGCACAGCTGTAAGCTGGTTACTAATGAAGGCACATAGGCTAGGAATAAAATAAAAAACATGGGACAGCAGTCCCTGCTGACACTAAATATATGAAAAAAAAAACTCTTTAGCCATTCAAAATAATGCTTAGGGGTATATTCCAGATACTTACTCTCTATATATCCTGGGTTAATAAGTTAACTTCAATTCCTTACTAACATCAATTCCCGCATCTGAAAAAACAGAAATGACAATAATAATAATACCTAGCTTGTCTGTATTGCTGGGATTAACAGAGACACTGAATGAAAAGCATATAGGAGACACATAGAAAGTGCTCAATAAATGTCAGTTTTATTATTAATATCCATAATATTTGTAAAATGAAGCTTTTCCAGCTTCACTCACTATGTCATATGTCAGACAATCTGACTGCCATATGACATAGCAAAATAATCTGTAGACAACTATTTTAATATCTCTTGACCTGGTTATGGGAGAACCAAATTAGTCAAAACAAACTTGTGTAGAGCCCAAATCAACTGCCAGTATTGTACTGTGCCTGTAAGAATGAGAAAACAGATCTGTCAATGTTTAAAAACAAAAGATTCTTTAGTCTGAATAAAAGGGGGTACCATGGAGACAGAATCACTGACTTACCATGAAATCAATAATCCTACAAAAAATGTGAAACAGCTTTAGAAAGTTTCTAATTTCTAACAGAATTCAAAAGATTCTGTGGCTTTCACAACAGAATGGTTATAATACACTAGGAAAATTTAGACTGAATTTTTTAAACACTTTTTTTAAATTAAAAAAAATATATATATAGCTTATTAACTCTGTTGTATAGCAGAAACTAATACATTATAAAGCAATTACACCCCAATAATAAAATTAAAAATTTTTTAAAAACCATACATATACATATATAAATACATATATGTGTATATATATGTATATTAACTTTTGTTTTTACACTTCTTTTTCAATTAACAAATAGGACAAGTTAGGTATGCCCCACACTATGGCAAGGCACTTTGTCAAAATTTTCTTGATTAAATAAGTGCCTGTTTGGTTGCACTGAGCTTTTGATCACTATTGTGTTAAGAGATCAATTTGAGTAAAGTTTCACCCTTCGAATATTGATTCCTCTCATTGAGGGTAATGACACTCAAATTTTCGTTTGTATAATACTCAGTCAATAGGCATTTATCTAAGGAATAAATAAATCCTACTCAGTGATTTTTGTCATGCTCTTAGAATAGGTCCTAAAATTTCAAGTTGATTCAAGATATTTTTGGTAAATTAAATCTTTTTCCTCTTACAAAATTTTCTATTTAATTATCACTAGTAAGAAAGTCTGCTGAATGAGACTTCCTTTGCCCAACAATTGACACCTAGGGAACAATCTAAACCCCAAGAAAGTTTTTAGTAGCTTTAAAATTTTTATTTTAAAGAGAACTTAAAGCAACAGGGACCAGACCTTCCTTCCAGGCTTATTAAGTGTGGCAGCCACTATGCACACTCCATCAGTTGTGTTTGACTCTTTTGTGACCCGCATAGACTGTAGTCCGCCTGGCTCCTTTGTCCATGGGATTTTCCAGGCAAGAACACTGGAGTGGTTTGCCATTTCCTCCTCAAGGAGATCTTCCCAACCAAGGGATTGAACTCACATCTCCTACATCTCTTTCACTGTCTGGTGGATTCTTTACCACTGTGTCACCTAGGAATTGGATGAAATTCCACCAGTCTTTGTAGCACACCTGCAATTCTCCTTCTCATATCCTTTTTTGCTAAGACAGCTCAAAGCACACTGAAAATTGCTTCTTTCCTGGATATACTGAAATGGGAGCATGGAGCAACTCATGTCAGTGGGACAAGAACGGACAAGACGTGATGGGCTCATGGTTAGTTGATGGAGGCCAAAGGGAGACAAAGCTGCAGCTCTCCAAGAAGTGATGAAGGGGCTTGAAACAAACTTGAAAACTGTTCCCAAACATTCTTGTCTTTCTTGAGGAACTTCTTCATTAGCAGAGCTCCCAAAGAATAAAAGCATAGGAAATCACTTTAGAGGCATCATCCTCTCCTCCCTATAACATTTCATATAACCTTATTTTTCAGATTCATTTTTATGTTTTCTTGTTTTAATTTATTTTAAAATAGAATTATAGTCATTTTATAATGTTATATTAGGGATCTAATTAAAAACTTATGTGCAGAAAAGGAAACTATAAGCAAAATAAAAAGCCAGCTTACAGAATGGGAGAAAATATTTGCAAATGATGCAACTGGCAAGGGATTAATCTCCAAAATATAGTAATAGTTCATACAGCTCCATAAAAAAAAATAAAAATAAAAAAATGGACAGAAGACCTAATAGACATTTCTCCAAAGACATATAGATGATCAAAAGGCACATGTAAAGATGCTCAATATCACTAATTATGAGAGAAATGCAAATCAAAATAACAGTGAAGTATCACCTCATACTGGTCAAAAGGCCATCATTAAAAAATCTACAAACAATAAATGCTGGAGGGGCTGTGAAGCAAAGGGAATCCTCTTACACTGTTGGTAGGTATGTAATTTGATACAATCACTATGGAGAACAGTATGGAGGTTCCTTAAAAAACTAAATAGAACTACCATATGACCCAGCAATCCATTCCTGAGCATATACCCAGAAAAAACCACAATTCAAAAAGGTACATGTGCCCAGTGTACACTGGAGTAGTATTTACAATAGCCAAGACTAGGAAGCAACTGAAATGTTAATCAACAGATGAATGGATAAAGAATGTAGTACATATATACAATGGAATATTCAGTTCAGTTCAGTTCAGTTCAGTTGCTCAGTTGTGTCTGACTCTTTGTGACCCTGTGAATCATAGCACATGAGGCCTCCCTGTCCATCACCAACTCCCGGAGTTCACTCAAACTCATGTCCATCGAGTCAGTGATGCCATCCATCCATCTCATCCTCTGTTATCCCCTTCTCCTCCCACCTTCAATTTTTCCCAGCATCAAGGTCTTTTCAAATGAGTCAACCCTTTGCATCAGGTGGCCAAAGTATTGGAGTTTCAGCTTCAGCATCAGTCCTTCCAATGAACACCCAGGACTGATCCTCTTTAGGATGGACTGGTTGGATCTCCTTGCAGTCCAAGGGACTCTCAAGAGTCTTCTCCAACACCACAGTTCAAAAGCATCAATCCTTCAGCACTCAGCTTTCTTCACAGTCCAACTCTCACATCCATAAATAGCCTTGACTAGACGGACCTTTGTTGGCAAAGTAATATCTCTGCTTTTCAAAGCTATCTAGGTTGGTCATAACTTTCCTTCCAAGGAGTAAGTGTCTTTTAATTTCATGGCTGCAGTCACCATCTGCAGTGATTTTGGAGCCCAAAAAAATAAAGTCTGACACTGTTTCCACTGTTTCCCCATCTATTTCCCATGAAGTGATGGCACCAGATGCCAATGGAATGTTACTCAGTCATAAAAAAAAATGAAATAGTGCCATTTGCAGAGATATGGATGGAATTAGAGACTCCAATACAGAGAAAAGTAAGTCAGAAAAGAGAAAAATAAGTATCATATAATACCACTTTTATGTGGAATCTAGAAGAATGATACAGATGAACTTATTTACAAAGCAGAAATAGAGACATAAAGGTAGAGAACAAATGTAGGAGCACCAAGGTGGGAAAGAAAGCAGGGGGGATGTCGAATGAATAGGGAAATTGGGATGTACATATATACACAACTATGTTTAAAATAGATAATTAATAGTAACCCGGGCTTCCCTGGTAGCTCAGCTGGTAAAGAATCCACCTGCAATGTGGGAGACCTGGGTTTAATCCCTGGGTTGGGAAGATCTCCTGGAGAAGGGAATGGCTATCCACTCTAGTACTCTGGCCTGTTGAATTCACAGAGTCAGACACAACTGAGCAACTTTCACTTTCATTGGCAACCTACCATATAGTATAGGGAACTCTACTAAGTGCTCTGTGGTGACCTAAATGGGAAGGAAATCCATAAAAAGGGGGATATATGTATAACTGATTCACACTGCTATACAGCAGAAACTAATATAACATTGTAAAGCAACTATATTTCAATAAAAATTATTTTTACAAAATAAATAAAAAGGAAAAAAAGTCCACAGCTTGTCATTTAACACCTCCCTGGTCTACCTCTCTTTTGACCATGCCTTTCAGAAGATCTGAGTATCCCCAAAAGACTCTTCCCTGGTAGCTCAGTGGTAAAGAATCCTCCTGCCAATACAAAAGATGTGGGTACAATCCCTGGGTCGAAAAATCCCCTAGAAAAGGAAATGGCATCCCACACCAGTATTCTTGCCTGGAAAATCCCACGGACAGAAGAACCTGGTAAGCTTCAGTCCATGTGTTAGCAAAGGGTCGGACACGACTTAGGGAGCAAATAACATCAAAAAGACACTTAATTCTTCCAGCATGGCCTTTCCCATTCACGTCCCTCACTTGAACTCAGGTGTCAATCAGACTACAGCTGGGTTTAAGTGACTTTTTAACACTTAACTTAGAGTACTGCTTGGAACATAGTAAGTATACAGCCAATGAAATAAATACATAAAGATGGAAAAAAAATATTACCAAGTCTTTATCCCACTGAAAAACACCTAATCATTCTATTTCCACCCTGGGCAAGAAACTGCAAGAGACATACATTCTAAATTTTTGGAATAGTGAAAGGACCACCTATAAGCAGTGGGAAATAAAATATTTTTATTCTGATAAAATTTTATTAAAGGGTGAGACCAAAGCCCTTTCCAGGAAAGTAAGTTTAATATATTTATCTATTATAGTTTCTTTTTACTGATCTAATAAATACCTTAGTCACAAATGAGCTCAAATAAATTACATTATTATCTAGTTAATTTTGGCTTTTTTTTAATTCATGGGAACTTTATATTTTTTTGAATATTTTTCAAATAGTAAACCTACTGTTATAGTATCATTTAATAATTTTTTAAAAATAAAATGATTTGAAATGCCAAGTTTAAGATATGCTGAATCTATTTCTAGGTCCTTTGTTCTGATTAACTTTTCTATATATTCTTATGCTCAGTTCAGTTCAGTTCAGTTGCTCAGTGGTGTCCGACTCTTTGCAATCCCATGGACTGCAGAGTGCCAGGCTTCCGTGAATTATTATGCTAGTATTATTTTCAGTACATAATCTCTTAATTTCACAAACTGCTTTTACTGGCCCATATTTTAGCCTATCTAGTAGGCTCCCCTGGTGATCCTATGGAAAAGAATCTGCCTTCAATGCAAGAGACCTAGGTTCTATCCCTGGGTTGGGAAGATCTCCTGGAGGAGGGCATGGCAACCTGCTCCAATATTCTTGCCTGGAGAATCCCCATGGACAGAGAAGCCTGGTGGGCTACAGTCCAAAGGGTCACAAAGAGTCAGACATGACTGAGTGACTAAGCACAAAGTAGGATATGCTTTTAAATATGCCTTTGTCGGGTGCCCACTTTCACCGCTACTATTCACCATAGTTCTGGAAGTTTTGGCCACAGCAGTCAGAGCAGAAAAAGAAATAAAAGGAATCCAAATTGGAAAAGATGTAAGACTCTCACTGTTTGCAGATGACATGATCCTATACATAGAAAACCCTAAAGACTCTACCAGAAAATTACTAGAGCTAATCAATGAATATCAGTAAAGTTTCAGGATATAAAATCAACACACAGAAATCCCTTGCATTCCTATACACTAATAATGAGAAAGTAGAAAAAGAACTTAAGGAAACAATTCCATTCACCATTGCAATGAAAAGAATAAAATACTTAGGAATATGTCTACCTAAAGAAACTAAAGACCTATATATAGAAAACTATAAAACACTGATGAAAGAAATCAAAGAGGACACTAATAGAGGGAGAAATATATCATGTTCATGGATCGGAAGAATCAATGTAGTGAAAATGAGTACACTACCCAAAGCAATCTACAGATTCAATGCAATCCCTATCAAGCTACCAATGGTATTTTTCACAGAACTAGAATAAATAATTTCAAGATTTGTATGGAAATACAAAAAAACCTCGAATAGCCAAAGCAATCTTGAGAAAGAAAAATGGAACTGGAGGAATCAACTTGCCTGACTTCAGGCTCTGCTACAAAGCCACAGTCATCAAGACAGTATGGTACTGGCACAAAGACAGAAATATAGATCAATGGAACAAAATAGAAAGCCCAGAGATAAATCCACACACATATGGACACCTTATCTTTGACAAAGGAGGCAAGAATATACAATGGAGTAAAGACAATCTCTTTAAGAAGTGGTGCTGGGAAAACTGGTCAACCACTTGTAAAAGAATGAAACTAGATCACTTTCTAACCCTATTCACAAAAATAAACTCAAAATGGATTAAAGATCTAAATGTAAGACCAGAAACTATAAAACTCCTAGAGGAGAACGTAGGCAAAACACTCTCTGACATAACAGCAGGATCCTCTATGATCCACCTCCCAGAATATTGGAAATAAAAGAAAAAATAAACAAATGGGATCTAATTAAAATTAAAAGCTTCTGCACAACAAAGGAAACTATAAGCAAGGTGAAAAGACAGCCTTCAGAATGGGAGAAAATAATAGCAAATGAAGCAACTGACAACTAATCTCAAAAATATATAAGCACCTTATCCAGCTCAATTCCAGAAAAATAAACGAGCCAATCAAAAAATGGGCCAAAGAACTAAATAGACATTTCTCCAAAGAAGACATATGGATGGCTAACAAACACATGAAAAGATGCTCAACATCACTCATTACTAGAGAAATGCAAATCAAGACCACAATGAGGTACCACTTCACACCAGTCAGAATGGCTGCGATCCAAAAGTCTGCAAGCAATAAATGCTGGAGAGGGTGTGGAGAAAAGGGGACCCTCTTACAATGTTGGTGGGAATGCAAACTAGTACAGCCACTATGGAGAACAGTGTGGAGATTCCTTAAAAAACTGGAAATAGAACTGCCTTATGACCCAGCAATCCCACTGCTGCGCATACACACTGAGGAAACCAGAATTGAAACAGACACGTGTACCCCAATGTTCATCACAGCACTGTTTATAATAGCCAGGATGTGGAAACAACCTAGATGTCCATCAGCAGATGAATGGATAAGAAAGCTGTGGTACATATACACAATGGAGTATTACTCAGCCATTAAAAAGAATACATTTGAATCAGTTCTAATAAGATGGATGAAACTGGAGCCGATTATACAGAGTGAAGTAAGCCAGAAAGAAAAACACCAATATAGTATACTAACACATATATATGGAATTTAGAAAGATGGTAATGATGACCCTGTATGCGAGACAGCAAAAGAGACACAGATGTGTAGAGTGGACTTTTGGACTCTGAGGGAGAGGGAGAGGGTGGGATGACTTGGGAGAATGGCATTGAAACATGTATACTATCATGTAAGAAACGAATCGCCAGTCTATGTTCAATGCAGGATACAGGATGCTTGGGGCTGGTGCACGGGGATGATCCAGAGAGATGATACGAGGTGGGAGGTGGGAGGGGGGTTCATGTTTGGGAACTTGTGTACACCCGTGGTGGATTCATGTCAATGTATGGCAAAACCAATACAGTATTGTAAAGTAAAATAAAGTAAAATTAAAAATTTATTAAAAAAAAAATATGCCCTTATCTGTTTCTCTTATACTTTGACCCTTTTAATGTAGAGAGTTTCAAAGTGACTTAGCAGCAGCATGTATAAAATAAATAACTAATGAGAACCTACTGTATAGCACAGGGAACTCTACTCAATGCTCTGGGTGACCTAAAAGTAAAATAAATTTTATACATTATATACATGCACATGTACATACATATAGATATATTTTTTCAATGTGGAATTTCATATTCATTTTGTGAAATAGCTAATGTTATCTCTTTATAAAAATTCATACAAAGGTATAAGAACTTATAAAAACTAGGTATGTAATGTCAGTTCCCTGAGTACCAGGTAAAAATAAAGTATTTTATTCTAGGAAATATATTTCATATTGCTCTATATTAGTACATAGTCAAGAAGGTTTTGAGTTTCAGTTTAAAGTTTTATTATTAAAAAAAAAGACACCACTGTTCCCACTGATTCTGATGGAAACATGGTGAATAAAGAAAAATCCCAAGCTAAGGCTTTCTGTGGTAGATCTTATTGAAACAAAAACCTGACAGTTCTGCCCATCCAATGCTACTTATTTTCAGCTTTGTATGAGTGTTTCAGATAATTGCTTGTGTAGACAATTCACTTTGCCTCTCAATTTGTTAATTAACTTGATTTTCCGATGTAATTAGCTTACTCTCTAGTCTAGCACTGTTTAGGTGATATCATTCCCTCTTCTCAGTTTTCTGACTTTTGAAATGACATCCTCATCTCTCAGAGATAACAGGGAAACCCCTCTAACCTAATCTTACTTATTTGACCATGGAGACCAGGAAAAAGAACTGGGTGATTTTTCAGGAACTGCGGGTTTTCTTCCTACTGCCTCTTTCTGCTATGTGGTCAGATGCCCACCCTGAACAGAGTTACCTGCAATGCTTGGAGTTGCTCATAACTAGTGAAATAAGCTGATGGGAAACCATGAAACAACTGCTATTCCAATCGCTCAGCCCAACAACAGTCGCATCAATGTGACCAAGGAAACTAAATAGTGTTGTGTTTTAGGCATTCCATACCATTTACCAATTTCAGTCACTTCACTTCAATTCAGTCACTCAGTCGTGTCCAACTCTTTGTGACCCATGGACTGCCGCATGCCAGGCCTCCCTCTCCATCACCAACTCAAGGAGTTTACTCAAACACATCTCCCTTGAGTCGGTAATGCCATCCAACCATCTCATCCTCTGTCGTACCTTCTCCTCCCACCTTCAATCTTTCCTAGCATCAGGGTCTTTTCAAATGAGTCGGCTCTTTGCATCAAGTGGCCAACGTACTAGAGTTTAAGTTTCAGTCCTTCCAATGAACACCCATGGCTGATCTCCTTTAGAATGGACTGGGTGGACTTCTTGCAGTCCAAGGGACTTTCAAGAGTCTTCTCAAACACCACAGTTCAAAAGAATCAACTTTTTGGCGCTCAGCTTTCTTTATAGTCCAACTCTCACATCCATATAAGACTACTGGAAAAACCATAGCCTTGACTAGATGGACCTTTGTTGGCAAAGTGATGTCTCTGCTTTTTAATATGCTGTCTAGGTTGGTCATAACTTTCCTGCCAAGGAGTAAGCAACTTTTAATTTCATGTCTGCAGTCATCATTTGCAGTGATTCTGGAGCCCCCCCCCCCTCCCAACAAAAAGTCTGCCACTGTATCCACTGTTTCCCCAGCTATTTGTCATGAAGTGATGGGACCAGATGCCATGATCTTAGTTTTCTGAAGGTTGAGTTTTAAGCCAACTTTTTCACTTTCCTCTTTCACTGTCATCAAGAGGCTCTTTAGTTTTTCTTCACTTTCTGCCATAAAGGTGGTGTCATCTGCATATCTGAGGTTTTCTATAATTCTCTGGGCAATCTTGATTGCAGCTTGTGCTTCATCCAGTCCAGCATTTCTCATGATGTACTCTGCATATAAGTTAAATAAGAAGGCTGACAATATACAGCCTTGACATACTCCTTTTTCTATTTGGAACCTGTCTGTTGCTCATGTCCAGTCTAACTGTTACTTCTATATCTGCATACAGATTTCTCAAGAGGCAGGTCAGGTGGTCTGGTATTCCCATCTCTTTCAGAATTTTCCACAGTTTACTATGATCCACATCGTCAAAGGCTTTGGCATAGTCAATAAAGCAGAAATAGATGTTTTCCTGGAACTCTCTTGCTTTTTTGATGATCAAATGAATGTTGGCAATTTGATCTCTGGTTCCTCTGCCTTTTCTAAAACCAGCTTGAACATATGGAAGTTCATGATTCATGTATGCTTGAAGCCTGGCTTGAACAATTTTGAGCATTACTTTTCTAGCATGTGAGATGAGTGCAATTGTGCGGTAGTTTCAGCATTCTTTGGCATTGCCTTTCTTAGGGATTGGAATGAACACTGACCATTTCCAGTCCTGTGGCCACTGCTGAGTTTTCCAAATTTGCTGGCATAATGAGTGCAGCACTTTCACAGCATCATCTTTTAGAATTTGAAACAGCTCAACTGGGATTCCATCACCTCCACTAACTTTGTTCATAGTGATGCTTCCTAAAGCCCACTTGACTTCACATTCCAGGATGTATGGCTCTAGGTGAGTGATTACACCACTGTTATATATGGGTCATGAACATCTTTTTTGTACAGTTCTTCTGTGTATTCTTGCCACCTCTTCTTAATATCTTCTGCTTCTGTTAGGTCCATACCATTTCTGTCCTTTATTGAGCCCATCTTTGCATGAACCGTTCCCTTGGTATCTCTAATTTTCCTGAAGAGATCTCTAGTCTTTCCCATTCTATTGTTTTCATCTATTTTTTTTTGCATGGATCACTGAGGAAGGCTTTCTTATTTCTCCTTGCTATTCCTTGGAACTCTGCATTCAGATGCTTATATCTTTCCTTTTCTCCTTTGCTTTCCGTTTCTCTTCTTTTCACAGCTATTTGTAAGGCCTCCTCAGACAGCTATTTGGCTTTTTTGCATTTCTTTTTCTTGGTGATGGTCTTGATCCTTGTCTCCTGTACAATGTCATGAACCTCCATGCATAGTTCATCAAGCACTCTATCAGATTTAGTGCCTTAAATCTATTTCTCACTTCCACTGTACAGTCATAAGGGATTTGATTTAGGTCATAGCTGAGTGGTCTAGTGGTTTTCCCTACTTTCCTCAATTTAACTCTAAATTTGTCAATAAGGAGTTCATGATCTGAGCCACAGTCAGCTCCTGGTCTTGTTTTGCTGACTGTATAGAGCTTCTACATCTTTGGCTGCAAAGAATATAATCAATCTGATTTTGGTGTTGACCATCTGGTGATGTCCATGTGTAGAGTCTTCTCTTGTGTTGTTGGGAGACAGTGCTTGCTATGATCAGTGTGTTCTCTTGACAAAACTCTATTAGCCCTTGCCCTGCTTCATCTGTACTCGAAGGCCAAATTTGCCTGTTATTCCAGGTGTTTCTTGACTTCCTACTTTTGCATTCCAGTCCCCTATAATGAAAAGGACATCTTTTTTGGATGTTAGTTCCAAAAGGTCTTATAGTTCTTCATAGAACCATTCAACTTCAGCTTGTTTAGCATTATTGTTTGGGGCACAGGCTTGGATTACCGTGATATTAAATGGTTTGCCTTGGAAATGAACAGAGATCATTCTGTCGTTTTTGAGACTGCATCCACGTACTTCATTTTGGACTGTTTTGTTGACTATGACGGCTAAGCGATTCTTGCCCACAGTAGTAGATATAATGGTCATCTGAGTTAAATTCACCCATTCCAGTCCATTTTAGTTTGCTGATTCCTAAAATGTCAACATTCACTCTTGCCATCTACTCTTTGACCACTTCCAATTTGCCTTGATTCATGGACCTAACATTTCAATTTCCTGTGCAATATTGCTCTTTACAGCACTGACCTTGCTTCCATCACCAGTCACATCCACAACTGGGTGGTGTTTTTGCTTTGGCTCCGTCTCTTCATTCTTTCTCAAGTTACTTCTCCACTGATGCAGTAACATATTGGGTACCTACCAACCTGGAATTTTCATCTTTTAGTGTCCTATCTTTTTGCCTTTTCATACTGTTTATGGGGTTCTCAAGGCAAGAACACTGAAATGGTTTGTCATTCCCTTCTCCAGTGAACCACATTTTGTCAGAACTCTCCACCATGACCTGTCCGTCTTGGGTGGCCCTACACAGCACGGCTCATAGTTTCACTGAGTTAGACAATGCTGTGGTCCATGTGACTAGATTGGTTAGTTTTCTATGATTGTGGTTTTCTGTCTGTCTTCCCTCTGCTGGAGTATGTTAAGAGGCTTATGATGGGAGAGACTTACTGAGGGCAACTGGGTCTGACTCTGATGTGTGGCTCCATGCTCAGTAAGCAGACTTTATTTTTTGGGCTCCAAAATCACTGCAGATGGTGATTACAGCCAGGAAATTAAAAGACGCTTACTCTTTGGAAGAAAAGTTATGACCAACCTAGACAGCATATTAAAAAGCAGAGACATTACTTTGCCAACAAAGGTCTGTCTCGTCAAGGCTATGGCTTTTCCAATAGTCATGTATGAATGTGAGAGTTGGACTATAAAGAGCTGAGTGCTGAAGAGTTGATTCTTTTGAACTGTGGTGTTGGAGAAGACTCTTGAGAGTCCCTTGGACTGCAAGGAAATCCAACCAGGCCATCCTAAAGGGGATCAGTCCTGGGTGTTCATTGGAAGGACTGATGTTGAAGCTAAAACTCCAATACTTTGGCCACCTGATGCGAAGAGCTGACTCATTTGAAAAGACCCTGATGCTTGGAAAGATTGAAGGTGGGAGCAGAAGGGGATGACAGAGGATGAGATGGTTGGATGGCACTGACTCAATGGGCATGAGTTTGAGTAAACTCCGGGTGTTGGTGATTAACTGGGAGGCGTGGCATGCTGCAGTTCATGGGGTGGGAAAGAGTTGGCTGGACTGAGAGACTGAAGTGAACTGATACTCAGTAAACCTGTAATCCAATTTTATGTTGCTGGGTGGAGCTGTATTCCCTCCCTGCTATTTACCTGGGGCCAAAGCATGGTAGAGGTAATGAAGACAATGGTGAAAGTGAAAGTGAAGTCCCTCAGTAGTGTCAGACTCTTTGGGACCCCTGGACTGTAGCCCACCAAGCTCCTCCATCCATGGGATTCTCCAGGCAAGAATACTAGAGTCGGTTGCCATTTCCTTCTCCCCGGGATCTTCCCGATCCAGGGATCAAACCCAGGTCTCCCACATTGCAGGCAGACACTTTAACCTCTGCACCACCAGATCCCATGTATGGACTGCTACACTGAGTGCCCCCAACTCTACAGCAGGCCACTCCAACCCCTGCCTCCACTGGAGACTCCTGGACAGTCACAGGCAAGTCTGCATCAGTCTCTTATATGGTCACTGCTCCTTTCTCCTGGGTCCTGGTGCACAAGGTTCTGTTTGTGCCCTCCAAGAGTCTATTTCCCAGTCCCATGTAAGTTCTGGAAGCCTCTATGGTGGAGTTAAGGGTAACTGCCTCCAAGAGGGCTTATGCCATACCCAAATCTGCTGCACCCAGAGCCCCTGTCCCTGTGGCAGTCCACTGCTGACCCATACCTCCACAGAAGATGTTCAAACACTGTTCTGTCTCAATCTCTGAGGGGTCCCTGGATCCTGGTGCATACAAGGTTTGTTAAGTCTTTTTAGCATCTCTGGCAGGAATGGGGTTTAATTATAAACGCGAATTCACCCCTTCTACCACTTGCTGGGGCTTCTCCTTTGCCCTTGGACGTGGGGTATCTCCTCACTGCCAGTCTAGTGAAGCAGTCTTATAACAAGTGTAAGCTTCCCATTTGAATTATGATCTTTGGTTCAGCTTTAAGAAGTACTAGTTTAAGCACTGCTGCTTCTGCTTCCTGGTAAGAGCCACTGTTTAGGGCCAGCTCCACTAGAACCACTCAGCGATTTGGAATGCAGCTGTAGGTGATCGTCACAGTAGTTGAGCTAATGAAGGGAAAGCTCCCACCACATCTAACTGCCCATGACAGTCTTGGGGCGGTGACTAGGGTGGGTTTTACCCTCCGACAATGGTGTAACTTTTGTCACAAAGGTCACCCAGCATTAAACCAACAGTCAGGGTAATTCATGCCTCTTCTCATCCTTAAATGTTGGTCTCGTTAAAAAGTGGAATGGTCTTTGAATAAATACTCTGAAAAAAAATTTATCTTTTTGATTGCACCTCCCTCACCTTTTTTCCAATCCAAATACCTTTGTAAAGGCAGCCTAATTACTAAATAAGGAAGTTTCCCCCAATAATTCTTTTTTTGAAACTTTAGGATTCCATCCTATCATTCCTGCCCATGATGCTGCTGCTTTTTTCCCCCTAACAACAGCCTCAGGCCAGAGTGGCAGGTAATTTTCAGGCAAGTGCAGGTACCTGGTCAAAAGGTAGCTGATGAGATCCATATGAAGCAAGGAAGATCCATATTAATGCATCTCAATAAATTTTATCAAAATGCCCTTATTCTTCTTGCATTGGACACTCTGGATGACAGGTCTGGATACATGGAGACGGTGATTAGAGAAAAGGTGGATTTACAGTTAGTGGAACAAGATACACTGATTTTGTCAGTGTACAGGGAGAGGAACAATGCCAGCACTGGGAGAGGAATCATCTTAGAATTCAGGATGTACAGAGCAGGGAGAGACATTAATGATCTCTCATCTTTACAAAGCCACTCTGGAGTCTTCTTTACAAAAAAATAAAAAGAAAAGAAAACATCTTGATACACTCTCTCAAAAGGTAGTAAGCTGGTTACATTTAAAAGACTCCTAGATCTGCCATTCCTCAGTAAATGGTGATAACTTTGACTTGATCTCCAGTCTCTACAACTTTATAGAAGTCAATAAGAAGCGTGAAGTGTGGCCCCAGCTCCTGCAGCTCTCATGTAAAATGCCTTTCAGCACCTCTAAGTGTTTCCATTCCCATCTCTCTCACTTGGTTTTTACACGTGATGGATGAGTGCCACCTGGCCAGGGGTGTAGTCAAGTATGATAGATCTGACTGACTTCCTTTAAGTAATCCTTCTAAAGACACGGGTTGAACTGGACGTGGGGAACCTAAGATTTACTACCTGGCCAGGAAGCCACGTTGGAAGTATCTCTACCCTGTGTCCCCTGATTGATGTATATTACCCTTAGATAGAAGAACCATCTCAATTAACATCTTCTTTCCAGGGGCACCATGTCTGTCTCTGGGACTGCACTATTTCTGTGGAAGCCAGACATTAATTTATCTATAAATTGCTTTGATTTGACTTGTACCTCAGGAGTGGTCAAACGAGCCCTTCAAGTGTTTAAGGAAATACTACCAGCGAATCATGTAGTTCTCAGATAAATGTGGAGGTCTTTGGGGATTGGACAACCTTAGTTACTAATAAATGGCTGACTCATGGTATATGCAGTCATTGGGTGGTCATCCTTAAAATTGGAGCCATCCAATTAGAAAAGATGCTAACATACATGTCCCTGACTTAGCCGAAGTTATCAGTGATACTATTTTGAACATAGAAGGTATTCTGGTGTTTTCATTTCTTTCATGCAATTCAAAAATTATACTTAGAACAATTTTCTATAGCAACAGCAGCATTATTTATTCATCTACAAGGTAATCAGCATTATTACCTCATTTTGTATTACACTTCAGTTCAAATTTCACTATTAATCTTGAATACACTGCCTTTCCACGCCACAAAATAACTTTATTTCTATAGGCATCTTGTTAATAAGATGCTTTAATTAACTATTTTCACTCTAATTTCAAATACATGACAGAAGAAAAAAAGTCAGCATACCCTCATATAAAAGAATATAGTTAGTAGCCAGAATTTAAACCATAGATTTTTTTTTAAGTTAAGATTAAAGAGATACAATAATTTAGTTAAAGACTGTAGGATAAATTCATGATAAAGAACCTGTGATACAGATTTTCTTAGTTTTTCTCTGAAGCTTGCTGCTCAGAAACACTATGGAGATATGCAACTGCAGAACTGGCAAGAGGAACTGAAAGGATATATGAGGATAACAGAACCAAGTCTCAGCAGGGACCAGAACACCAGTAGCAAAACTCAGCTCCCTCCCTCCCCCAGCCACACTGAATCACACCTCCCCACGTGGCCACTCCTCTTCTGCCCCCACCAGCACTTTCTATAGACAAGAATCCTAGAGGCACAGTGCAGCTGAAGAGTTGTTGTCAAAAACAAGAACTCTTTTAAAACCCTGATAACATTGCATAATGAGTAGCAGATTCTTTCATCAAAGATGCATATAAACAGTTAGCACACTAACCCTGACGAAACTAGAGTCAGAACCAAATAGCCAGAGCAGGAGAAAATCCCAAATCGGCAGTATACAGATCCAAACTACATTCATACATACTAAGAGAACAGGGCTAAGGCTAATTTTGGAGGCTCTGTTTTGAGTAAACAAACAAAAGCTATGAGATCTACAAATATTCATAAAAATTAAGAATAAACTTGCTACACTTAGAGTTAGTTACTCCTAGTGCTACTTTTACTAGGTTCTTACTATTTGCCAACTATGTTTTTAAATATTTAACACATATCCACTTATTTAATCCTAATGGCAATCCTCTATAGTCAATGGGATTTTATATCTATCTTAGAAATAGGAAAAATGAAGCCAAGTAACTTACCAAGTTAAGGTAAGTGATTTATGCTGGGTCAGGCAGTGAGCACAAGTAGGCAAAAGGGGGAATTAAAACTCCAGGCATCTGACTCCAGAGTACACAGACTTAACATTCACTTTCTTTGATACATCTGAGGATTTCAAGAAAGTGAGAACATCTACCACAGATTCTTAAAATACCACTGGGTGCCTACTCCAAATCAAGTGGAGTCAAACAGGCAGGAGGCTCTTAAGGGCAGGAAGGTCAGTGCAGCATGCTTCTCTGGTGGGGATGATACCAAAGGTCCTGACTGGCACAGCCATTTTTCAATTTGGCTTTTGTATGCAATTTTCACTTAAAACATAATCTATACAACAACCCAAAGCTCCTTCCAAAGTCACCAGGGAAAAGCACAACAGTAAAAATAAAATAGTTTTTCTATAGGACTCAAATATATTTTTTAAAATAATTGTTTAGTGTAATAAAAGAGCATCAAGGGGAAAAAAAATGCCACAAGGAGAAAATAAGTGAGAATGAACAAGATTGATAAAAGAAGTTGGCAGAAATGGGAAGCAAATGCAAAATATTCTAAATACTGAAGCTCAATTAAAATCCATATTGAAGCCAACAGGCAATAAAAAGCAGAATTAAAAACTGAAAATAAGTGATGTAGAGGAAAAGCATAAGTACTTTAAACATAAACAAAAAGGCCACTGAAAAAAAAGCTATTCAATATAATAAACATGATAGACATGGGGGAAATAGAATGGTGGGAGGGAGGCAAACCTACACATCCATTTCTGCCCCTTCATTCAACAGATATCTTTCCCCACTATGACTGCTCAAAATCTAAAATTCCTTTTCTCTAAAATCATACCTATATTTTTATAGAACTCATAAATTGAAAGAAGCTGATCTTTTACCCTCACTTTGCTTGAATTTTAGTGAAGTCCAAAGGATTATTATAGAAAAAGCTAGGAGAAACTAAGATGTGTTCAAAGTTTTGGACAGTAAACTTCCCAGAGCTGGAGGTGGGAAGTACCTGAACCTACAGATCAAAATAAGTCAGTGAAGACTAGACAAGCATAACACAAATGAAACAATATGTACACATTTTCTTGACCTTTTTGGGTTTCAGGGGCAACAAAAATAAGCCTTTTACTGTAGAGACCAGATATTTGCACTGCTAATCCCCTGTCACTTTCAAGACTAGGTGACAAAAATGTCACTTCTGTTGACTCTGTCCTGACTATCCTATTTAAAATTACAGTCTACTCTCTACTCGACCCCACTCTGCTCTGTTTTTATCTATGTTAATTGCCTAGCACATAATAATGTATGATATACATTCTTATATATTATTAGGATTCATGAAGTTGTCCAAGTTAAAAGAAGAGTGGGGTGTTTTAAATCCAACAAGAAGAGCCTTGGAAACATCTAGAACCTGATTACACTACTGGCTTCTCTATGCATCCCCTTCTTCTCCACCACCCTCCTACAAATTCGTAAAAACATACATACAACCCTCAAAGACTCCAGTCTTACATGTTCAGCCCTGCTTCTTTCCCACCCCAGCATGCACTATGGCATGTACACACACAAACCCAACGTACACAGTCTGTCCTCACCACATTTGGTGTGTGCACAGCAGATGCTAAGACACGTGGCTAAACTTCGAAGACTCCTAGACAAATGTTCAACACTTTAGTTATGTGAGCTCTTCCCAAACACATCTAACATTCAAGGCAATCTCAATCAAAATTTCAACAAAGTTGTGTGTGTGTGTGTGTGTGTGTAGACTTTTCAGGTTGATTATAATCTCCATCTGGAAGAAAAACTGAAAGAACAGCCAAGTGGGAGAATAAGGAAGGCTAGCCTTTTAGATATAAAAAAGTACAAATGTACAAAAAGTTTTAGTCATTAATATAGTGTTTTCAGTGCAGGAATTAGTTAAAAAAAAAAAAAGAATCCCATGAATGTTTGGACTTAAGCATCAAGATAAATAAACTATGACATTTGTTGCAACTTCAGTTAATGTTAAAATATAATAGAGACAATCTAAATGTTCAACCTAGGGAAGATTATTAAATAAATTATCATACATACTACAAAATATAGTGTGTAAGGAAGAATGCCTGTAATATTTTCTTTACGAGAGAAAAGCAAATTATACTATATGTATGTACATACATATATGTACATACACATATGTACATGCATACACATACATACATATAAAATATGCTCCCATTTTTATAAAATATTAACACTCAAACAGAAACAATAACAAGATTAAATGTATTTGCATTGTATACATGCACATGGCTAAAAACATCAGAGAACACACTAAACTGAACAGTAAGGTTTGGAAAAGCAGGACTTTACTTTTCATTTTAGGATTCTGTGTTATTGGAAATTTTAAACAAAGAACATATTTCATGCTTTACTTTTGTAATTAAACATACATCTATACACATATCATGATATCAAATTTCAGGATCTCTGAAGAATATCCATTATCTAACTGAAGTCTTACATCAACTTTGTGAAACACAATCATACATGTTAATATACAATTTCACAAAGTTAGTAATGAAATAAAAAATGCTCCATAGAAGACAATGGGAATGCTTAGGCACTGGAAAGATGACAGCTGCCTTTATATGCAAAGCAATTAGAACACATATAATACATAGCATATCTCAGTAGGTACTCAATGACACAAATAAAAGACAGATTTCTAGGGACCAGGAACCTAAACATCTAATTTGAGGCTTTTTTTATCACCTATACCCGGGCAGGTAAGTCCTTTCTAGACACTCCTGAACAGGTTATATGACTTTTGATCAGCAATGTTACAATAAAAGAGACTTGAGAACGGGTCTAGAATAGAAAAGACTCAGCGAGCTATCACCACAGATCCTAAAGCAAGTATTCTGAAAAGAATTCTTTATCTTTAAAGGAATAGTTTACACAGTTGAATTTATTGTTCCTCCTAAGAAATATATTTGATGACTCTTAAGTATGCTTACGTACTAAATTTTAAGTAATAACAGCAAAAAACACTAATAAGGTATTCAGTTCTTTATCCAGGTAACCTACTTTAAATGATGTCTGCATAAAGCCATTCTACTGTTATATATTAATAGTATCTTTTTTATAATCAAAATCATGAAGGAAACTTTAACACATGATTTGAACTCACTGACTCAAAAGTTAGAGAGCAACACAGACTACCATATTAGCTTTTCAAATATTAAATTCTTTGCCTTCACTTAATAGAAAAACATGACCCAGAAGTATCAAGTGTGTAAGGACAAAAAGTTGCCACTTCATTGAGCAAGGTGGTTAGCATTTAAAGGACACAAAACAAATAATTATGTCAACATTTCAGTGAAATCACTGAGACAAAATAACCAAGGTAGCTAAATGTGATACTTCAGTTCAGTTCAGTGGTTCAGTCATGTCTGACTCTTTGCAACCCCATGGACTGCAGCACTCCAGGCCTCCTTGTCCATCACCAACTCCCAGAGTTTACTTAAACTCATGTCCATTAGTCGGTGATGCCATCCAACCATCTCATTCTCCATCATCCCCTTTTCCTCCCACTTTCAATCTTTCCCAGATCAGGGTCTTTTCCAATAAGTCAGTTCTTTGCATCAGGTGGCCAAAGTATTGGAGTTTCAGCTTCAACATCAGTCCTTCCAATGAATATTCAGGACTGATTTCCTTTAGGATGGACTGGTTTGATCTCCTTGCAGTCCAAGGGACTCTCAAGAGTCTTCTCCAACACCACAGTTCAAAAGCATCAATTCTTCAGTGCTCAGCTTTCTTTCTAGTCCAACTCACATCCATACATGACTACATGAAAAATCATAGCCTTGACTAGATGGACCTTTGTTGGCAAAGTAATGTCTCTGCTTTTTAATATGCTGTCTAGGTTGGTCTTAACTTTTCTTCCAAGGAGTAAGCATCTTTTAATTTCATGACTGCAAGTCACCATCTACAGTGATTTTGGAGCCCACCAAAAAAAGTCTGTCACTGTTTCCATTGTTTCCCCATCTATTTGCCATGAAGTGATGGGGCCAGATGCCATGATCTTAGTTTTCTGAAGGTTGAGTTTTAAGCCAGCTTTTCCACTCTCCCTTTTCACTTTCACAAGAGGCTATTTAGTTCTTCTTCGCTTTCTGCCATAAGGGTGGTGTTATTTGCATATCTGAGGTTATTGATATTTCTCCTGGAAATTTTTATTTCAGCTTGTGCTTCATCCAGTCCAGCATTTCTCATCATGTACTCTGCATATAAGTTAAATAAGCAGGGTGACAATATACAGCCATGACATACTCCTTTCCTGATTTGGAACCAGTCTGTTCTTCCATGTCCAGTTCTAACTGTTGCTTCTTGACTTAAATACAGATTTCCCCGCAGGTCAGGTGGTCTGGTATTCCCATCTCTTTAAGAATTTTCCACAGATTTTTGTGATCCACACAATCAAAGGCTTTGGCATAGTCAATAATATGTGATACATAAATATTGTCTAAATAACATAACTGGAAAAACTTCAGTTTTTCCCTTTTTCATGAAGATACTCTGCAGGATTTTTTATATCCATGGAAATCCAGTTCTATTCAGCATCTACCTGATTTGGCATTTTCTTTTTTGTATTGTATATCCTGAGTGCCATTCCTAAAATGAGTCTCTTTTTGTAAATCTTCTACCTTAAAGATAGATTCAAGTCCTTCAGATAACCTCACATGATTATGTAATTCAGCACTATGTCACAATCTTCGTTCAGACACTCAACATAATTTGCTGGTTAATCCATAATCTATGTTATGCAAGTGATAGTAAGAGAAATGGCAATAAAAAAAATCTGCACTTTTGTAGAAAATAACATCAGTCCAGGGTTTGTGAATTAGTCTGCAAGGATATTCCAAAAGATGCCCTTCCTTTAGAATTTGTGTTACTGTCATTCACACTCCAATGGGGAAATCCAATTCCTCAAAATCCAATTTCCCAGGTAGAAATCCAATTACTTAAGTCATTCCTTACTCTGTAATGATGCTTTGGGCTCCACACTGATTTAACAGGGAGGATGAAAAGAAAAGCACCTCACAAAGAGATGCAAAAGTAAAACACCAGGGTTTCTTTTATGACTCCAAAAGGGTCTGCTTTTCAAGAGTCTACAGGACAAAAAATATCAATCATAATCTATTTCATCTAGACAGGTGGCAAATCAGTATTATAAAGCATTTAAAAGACTTTAAGCCTATTAGATTGGCTCTGGAATACTAAATTAAAATATCCTCAAGAAGCTGAAAGACTTGAAAAATTTGAAATAAAAAAAATTATACATGGAGACAGAACAACAACAAAAAAAAAAAACCTGAGTCTTAGCATTTAAAGTTTCTGAAACATAAAAAGTATAATAAACAGTATTATTACATTAGAATAGTGAAATAGCTATAGGAAATTAATTTTAAATGTTGGTTGTCCACTAAATGACTGTGTATAATAACACACACTATATACATATATATACACACATATAAATATATTAACATGTAGAATATAGTATTCACACATATTGATAAAATAGGCAGCAAAATATAATTTCAGCTTCAAAGACACAGTTTGGCTTGATTTTTGTTTTCCTAGGTAAAGATTATAGATTCATGATCTCCAATTTTCCTCTAAAAAACGCACTAATTTTCCTTTAAAACTGTAGAAAACATATAATTGTACAAAACAAGTCATTTCAAGGAGAAATGAGAAAGTCAATATAATAGGCCTTCTTAGGCACAGAACTTACAAAGAAAAAATGAACAAAGTTGAAACAAGTTACACATAGATGAAACAAAACATATGCTTAATAAGTCTGAATATAATCTAGTATAGATATATGGTGTCAACCAAAGTTATCTACCAAAGAACACTTATTTGTGACAAGGTACATGCATGTACTGTTCAACAAAGCAAATTCATTTGCTAAGCTTAAAATATAGGCTTCATAGAGAAAAGAAAATAATGATTTTTTAAAGAGCAGATTCTTCAAAAATGGTAGTTTCAATCATATTATATAAAAATATTTGCAAATGTTACTAAAATGATGGCTTCCTTGATAAAACATCCTGTGCAAAATTTTCTCCCTATAACACCAAGAAAATCTGGAAAACTCAGGAATGGCCACAGAACTGGAAAAAGTCAGTTTTTATTCCAGTCCCAAAGGGTTCAAACTACTGCACAATTGCACTCATCTCACATGCCAGCAAAGTAATGCTCAAAATTCTTCAAGCTAGGCTTCAAAGGTACATGAACCATGAACTTCCAGGTGTTCAAGCTGGATTTAGAAAAGGCAGAGGAAACAGAGATCAAGTTACCAACATCCACTGGACACAGAAAAAGCAAGAGAATTCTAGGAAAACATCTATTACTGCTTTATTGATTATACCAAATCCTTTGACTGTGTAGATCACAACAAACTGTGGAAAATTCTTAAAGAGATGGGAATACCAGACCACCTGACCTGCCTCTTGAGAAATCTGTATGCCTATCAAGAAGCAACAGTTAGAACTGGACATGGAACATTGGACTGGTTCCAAACTGGGAAAGGAGTACATCATGGCTGTATATTGTCATCCTGCTTATTTAACTTACATGCACAGTACATCATGTGAAATGCCAGGCTGGATGAAGTACAAGCTGGAGTCAAGATTGTCACTCAGATACACAGATTATACCACCCATATGGCAAAAAGTGAAGAGTAACTAAAAAGCCTCTTGATGAAAGTGAAAGAGGAGAGTGAAAAAGCTGTCTTAAAACTCAACATTCAAAAAACTAAGATCATACCATCTGGTCCCATCACTTCATGGCATCCAGTCCCATCACTTCATGGCAAATATGTGGGGAAACAATGGAAACAGTGACAGACTTTATTTTGGGGGGCTACAAAAATCACTGCAGATGGTGATTGAAGCCATGAAATTAAAATATGCTTGCTCCTTGGAAGAAAAGTTATGACCAACTTAGACAGCATATTAAAAAGCAGAGACATTACTTTGCCAACAAAGATCTGTCTAGTCAAAGCTATGGTATTTCCACTAGTCATGCATGGATGTGAGAGTTGGACTATAAAGAAAGCTGAGTACTGAAGAATTGGTGCTTTTGAACTGTGGTGTTAGAGAAGACTCTTCAGAGTCCCTTGGACTGCAATAAGATCAAACCAGTCAATCCTAAAGGAAATCAGTCCTGAATATTCATTGGAAAGACTGATGTTGAAGCTGAAACTGCAATACTTTGGCCACCTGATGCAAAGAACTGACTCATGTGAAAAGACCCTGATGCTGGGAAAGATTGAAGGTGGGAGGAGAAGGGGATGACAGAAGATGAGATGGTTGGATGGCATCACCGATGCAATGCACATAGGTTTGAGTGAGCTCCGATACCTGGTGATGGACAGGGAAGCCTGCAGTCCATGGGGTCACAAAGAGTCAGACACAACTGAGTTACTGAACTGAACTGACTGATTACAGACCTGTGTCCCTGGCTACTGCGATTGCAAATGTCATGATGGCTAAAATTATTTTATATTCATTTATATATCCCATTACACAGTGGCTGGCATAAAGTTTGGGTATTAGGAAAGAAAACGATATATTGCAAGCACTCTTTTATAGGAAATAACTAGGCTTTTTTAATAGATATCAATATTTCATCATCCATTTATATTCATGGAATACCTATTATATTTTGAGTATTGTGCTATTATTTATTTCACTAGAACTGGGCACAAAACTACCTCTAATGGAAAACAATGAGAATTCAGATGATTTTTTTATTATTCAACAATATTGAGTGCTTCATATCAGTGAAAATTTTCATCAAAAATCACCACAACATTATGGTAATTATCCTCTAATTTAAAAAAATTAAATGTTTAAAAAGTAATGATCACACTCATTCATGAATGAGATCCAGTATGACTTTGAGGGCAAGCTGCCATTTGGCAGGTTAATCCCCTTTGCTTGGAAATGTAAAGAGAGAATGTAGTTGTGAGTGCTCTTCTCTTAGTTATATTTATTCCTGGATCTCTTTCTCTCCTCCACTCAGTCATACTGCAACATATTGCACACTGCTTTAACTTGGAACAAGTACCAACTTCAAAATATAATTTGGAGAACCTTAAAAATAGACTGAACATATCATGACAAATCAAACGATTTGAAATAACACTGTTGGCAAGGTGGCTTTAACTTAAAATGGAAAATGTTAACATTTTGCAAGAAGGTGAATTATTTTTCTTGGCAGATATGTTTTTAAGAACATTGAAAGGAAATACTGAATAAGAACAAAAGTTTCTAAAGTCAGTTCCCTTAAAGGAATAAAAACTTCAATGAGAAATGAGAACAAAACATATATTCTCTCCTATTTCACAAAAACAATTCAATCTGAAGAATAGATTCCTATCAATAAAGCAACAGAAATTCTTACTCAAGGGCCCAGGCTGTGAAATTATGTATTAATCTGATTTTTCCAGTTAGATGTGAACTGTCAGCTCCCAATTCAGGAAAACCAAACTTTCCTCATAGATTAGTTTGGAGGCATTTCCAGACACCTCATGCTACATTGCTGGAAGTGAACATATACCAGTCCCTGAAAATAGCAAGGCATTTGCTTTAGGAAAAAAAAAAAATTACCATAAAGTCTGGGCTCAGAATCTACAGTATGAATGCCTAGAGGCATTAAATCCAATTACCTATATTCAATTCATGACCATCTCTTGTGCTGCTATTCACTCACATTTATTCATTCAATCAACAAATATTTGTTAAATGCCAGGCTCCTTGCACTAGTTGGTGAGCTTACAGACATATGTATTAAAGGTTAGTCATCAGTTTCTGGAAACTTAAATCGCAATGTAGCTGCCGTGGTGTGTGTGTGTGTGTGTGTGTGTGTGTATGTGTGTGTGTCTGTGTATGTGTGCCTGTGTGTGTCTGTGTGTTTTTAAAGGAGCTATCCAGGAGCCAATACTTGGCAAACCCCAAATTTGAAAAGTTTAAGATGATAAATACTATATGCTGCAATGCCCTCATTCAGAAGATTTCTGTTTATAGGTTTTAAACCACAGATATTGCATTCTGAAATCACTTTAGAAAACTTCATGTGGGTAAAAATGTTAAAAGATTGAGGACTGTGTGATTATGGTAAAGTCACACAATCACATTTTTCTGAATTTTTATGGTAGAGTATAGTCTTAGAAATCATGATTTAAGAAAGACATGAAAAGGCAGAGTGCTAGAGCAACATTTTCATCTCGTTTTCATCTGCTCAGATATATGCATGCAGTCTCCAGCTTTCTCCATAAATTGATGAGCATGTGCCTGGAAGGCATAATCCTGATGGAGTTTATGCAGTTGCCTTTGATTACTTAAAACGACTCAATGTCATCAGTGGATGTTTTCCACAGAGCAAAACGAGGTGGTGGAAAGCCGACTGCAGGTACTGAACTGCTGCAAAGGAGGGGGGGGGGAACAGTGGAAACTCACCAATGTAATTCTTATGATGTGACTTGCATTTTTCATTAGCTCATTTATTTCCCCAAGTACTCGCAGTCTTTTACTTTCAAGGGCCATGGAATGAATCCTTAGAAACTATACTATTTTCTGAGGAAAGAAAAAATTAAGTCAGCCTGGTGCCTAAGTTTAAACTGACCATTTTAAGAAGTATTTCCTAAAGTTCTACTTAGTACAACTCTGGGTTTTCATTTTCAACAAAATTTCATTTTATTTTTAATGCCCCAGTGGTTCAGTTGGTAAAGAATCTGCCTGCAGTGCAGGAGACCTGGGTTTGATCTCTGGGTTGGGAAGATCCCCTGAAGAAGGAAATGACAACCCACTCCAGTACTCTTGCCTGGAGAATTCCATGGACAGAGGAGCTGGGCAGGCTATAATCCATGGGATTATAAAGAGTCAGATGCGACTGAGCGATAAACTTTCACTTTTCTGAAAATTTGGGCTAGGAGCTTGTAGTAGAGATTTCCTGTCTCTTTCCCCTACCTCTATGATTTTGTTTATAATCATAAATGGCAACTTTGTTCAGAATATGTTTTTTAATATAAAATTATTTTAATTGGAGGCTAATTACTTTACAATATTGTATTGGTTTTGCCATACATCAACATGAATCTGCCACAGGTGTACATGTGTTCCCCATCCTGTACCCCCTCCCACCTCCCTCCCCGTACCATCCGTCTGGGTCATCCCAGTGCACCAGCCCCAAGCATCCTGTATCATGCATCGACCCTGGACTGGCGATTTGTTTCACATATGATATACATGTTTCAACACCATTCTCCCAAATCATCACACCCTCGCCCTCTCCCACAGAGTCCAAAAGACTGTTCTATACATCTGTGTCTCTTTTGCCATCTCACATACAAGGTTATCGTTAACATCTTTCTAAATTCCATATATATGCGTTAGTATACTGTGTTGGTGTTTTTCTTTCTGGCTTATTTCACTCTGTATAATAGGCTCCAGAAGATGTTTTTCTATTCAAGTGGGTTGAAGTGTGTCTGACAGCACAATACAGTTAAGATTTTTCATGAGGGTAGTCATGTTTAAAAATACATGGATAACTAAAAGAGAAATAAATAAACAAGGCCAAACATTCTGTGAAGCCATAAGGTTTCTGCCTTTGCCCTTGGCTATGATCAAAATACAGAATGATTCTCCAGGTCAATACAATCATTCATCAGTGATTTAAACAAAATCTGCACTGCTCCAAATAGATTTTTTTTTTAATTTTCACAACTAAAATAAGTGTGATTAAATGCTAGAAGCAGGAGAATTCTTATTAAAATAACTATATGGGCTCATAAGTTAGTCTGTCACAGCCCCATGGATTCTCACAGAAGACAAGGAATCCTTGATCAAGGACAATTAACTTTATTACTCACAGCAAAATCAGAGGTAAAAGTTTCAGCATAGCTGCTCTGGTTCGCTGAGCCTCAAAACCCACAAGGTAACCTAAAGGTCTACGCGGAGCTTGGACATGCAGTGGGACATGTCAGCAGAGAGGAACCCCAAGCTCGGGGGACCTGCTGCTCTTACATGCAGTTCTGCCCAGAAGGAAACTAAATCTAGTTTAGGACTAAACGGTGCACCCCTGGGATGTGTTTCCCTACCTTCAGAATCAGCAGCTGCATATACAATCCTAAGAAGGAACATAGGTAAAGGATGTTTGGCACACTGTGCCAAGACATGGAAGATGTCAAGGGGACCATGGTGGACTTCCAGGCAACAGATCTGACAATTGATTTGCATGCACCTACAGTTGGAAAGTCCCATAGAATAAAAATTAAAAACAAACTCAGAGAAAAAGAGGTCGGATTTGTAGTTATATGAGGTGGATGATGGAGGGAAGGGAAGTAGAGGAAGGTAATCAAAAAGTACCAACTTCTAGTTATAAGATAAGCAGCACAGATGTAATTTATACCATGGTAAGTATTATTAGCATTACTATATGTTATATATGAAAGTTAACAAGTTAAATCCTAAGAGATCTCATCACAAGGAAAAACTGTTTTCTATTTCTTTAATTTTGTATGTATACAAGTTGATGGATGTTCTCTAAACTCCCTACCATATGTAAAATAGATAGCCAGTGGGAATTTGCTCTGACTCAGGGACCTCAACTGGGGCTCTGTAATAACCTAGAGGGGTGGGATGAGGTGGGAGGGAGGGTCAAGAGGTAGGGGACATATGTATAACTGTGACTGATGTATGGCCGAAACCAACACAACAATGCAAAGAAATTATCATTCAATTAAAAGCAAATGAATTAAAAAATAAAAACCATTTCATGACTTACGTAAGTCAAATCATGATACCGCACACCTTAAATTTATACACTGCTATATGTCATTTTACATGTCAGTGAAATGGCTGTCTGAGGCTTTACAAATAGCCGGGAAAAGAAGAGACGCTAAAGGCAATGGAAAAAAGGAAAGAATATACCCATTTGAATGCAGAGTTACAAAGAACAGCAAAGAGAGATAAGAAAGCCTTCCTAAGTGAACAATGCAAAGAAACAGAGGAAACAATAGAATGGGTAAGACTAGAGATCTCTTCAAGAAAATTAAAGACATTAAGGGAACACTTCATGCAAAAATGGGCACAATAAAGAAAAGAAATGGTATGGACCAAACAGAAGCAGAAGATATTAAGAAGATGTGGCAAGAATACACAGAAGAACTATACAAAAAAGATCTTCATGACCCAGATAACCACAATGGTGTGATCACTAACCTAGAGCCAGACATCTTGGAGTGTGAAGTCAAGTGGGCCTTAGAAAGCATCACTAGGAACAAAGCTACTGGAGGTGATGGAATTCCAGCTGAGCTATGTCAAATCCTAAAAGATGATGTTGTGAAAGTGCTGTCCTCAATAGGCCAGAATTTGGAAAACTAGGCAGTGGCCACAGGACTGGAAAAGGTCCATTCTCATTCAATCACAAAGAAGGACAATGCCAAAGAATGTTCAAACTACTGCACAATTGCACTCATTTCACATACTAGCAAAGTAATGCTCAAAATTTTCCAAGTTAGGCTTCAACAGTACTTGAATGAAGAACTTCTAGATGTTGAAGCTGGATTTAGAAATGGAAGATGAACAAGAAATCAAATTGCCAACATCTGCTGGATCATAGAAGAAGCAAGAAAATTCCAGAAAAACATCTACTTCTGCTTCATTGACTATGCTAAAGCCTTTGACTGTGTGGATCACAACTGTGGAAAATTCTTCAAGACATGGAAATACCAGACCACCTGACCTGCCTCCTGAGAAACATGCATGCAGGACAAGAAGAAATAGTTAGAATGGAACATGGAATATTGGACTGGTTCAAAATTGTGAAAGCAGTATGTCAAGGCTGTATATTGTCACTCTGCTTATTTAACTTATATCCAGAATACATCACGTGAAATGCAGGCTGGATGAAGCACAAGCTGGAATCAAGATTGCTGGGAGAAATATCAATAACCTCAGATATGCTGATGACACCACCCTTTTGGCAGAAAGTGAAGAGTAACTAAAGAGCCTCTTGATGGAGGTGAAAGAGGAGAATGCAAAGGCTGCCTTAAAACTCAACATTCAAAAAATGAAGATCATGACATATGGTCCCATCACTTCATGACAAATAGATGGGGAAACAATGGAAACAGTGACACACTTTATTTTGGGGGGCTCCAAAATCACTGCTGATGGTTTCTGCAGCTGTGAAACTAAAAGACGTTTGCTTCTTGGAAGAAAAGCTATGATAAATCTAGAAAGTGTATTAAAAAGAAGAGACATTCCTTTGCCAACAAAGGTCTGTATAGTCAAAGCTATGGTTTTTCCAATAGTTATGTATAGATGTGAGAGTTCGACCATAAAAAAGTCTGAGCACCAAAGAAATAATGCTTTTGAACTGTGGTGTTGGAGAAGACTCTTGAGAGTCCCTCGGACTGGAATAAGATCAAACTAATCAATCCTAAAGGAAATCAGTCCTGAATATTCATTCATTGGAAGGACTGATGCCGAAGCTAAAGGTCCAATAATTTGGCCACTTGATGGGAAGAGCCAACTCATTAAAAAGACCCGGATGCTGGGAAAGATTGAAGGCAGGAGGAAAAGGGGATGGCAAAAGATGAGATGGTTGATGGTATCATCGACTCAATGGACATGAGTTTGAGCAAACTCTGGGAGAAGGTTAAGGACAGGGAAGCCTGGCATGCTGCAGTCCATGGGATCGCAAAGAGTCAGACATGACTGAGTGACTGAACAGCAACAATAGAATAACAAATATTTTAGATCTAGAAATCTAAAATATGTAATAATGCAATACCAAAAAAAATAGTTCAAGGAAAAATTTCCCAATTCTATTATAGCTTTATTTTGCCTTCTGAAGAAGCTGCACAAGGATAGAAGATTTTATTTGTTCCTTAGGTTAATTTAATCTTAGGGCAAAACATAGGACCTGGACTCTAATTGAGGGTTAAGATTTTTTTAAACTATTTATTTATTGGTTGCACTGGGTCTTTGTTGCTGCCCAGGAGCTTTTCTCTAGTTGTGGCAAGCAGGGGCTACTCTGTTGCAGTGCTCAGACTTCTCACTGTGGTGGTCTTGTTGCAGAGCCCATGCTCTAGGATGCATGGGCTTCAGTAGTCGCAGCACACTGGCTCAGTAGTTGCTGCTGGTGGGCTCTAGATGGTGGGCTTAGTAGTTGTTGTTCATGGGCTTAGCTGCTCAGTGGCATGTGCAATCTTCCTGGACCAGGGATCAACCCGTGACCCCTGCACTGGCTGGCAGATTCCTGTCCATTGTGCTACCAGGAAGTCTAATGGAGTTAAGAAAAGTTCAATGTATTTTTTGTTGAATGATTAAATAAATTATGTCTGCCATTTGTCCCATTCAATTAGGCACCTTGCTGATTTAACCAGTTGAATCTGGGGTACTTTCTACTTGAATCACCATCCTTGGCTGTGATAAAATGTGACTTGCTGCTGTCAACTAATACTAAAGACTTTCTGGTCTCTCCTTGGATTCCCTTGTTCCCAGACCCTTGCTTTAACTCTCACTTTTATCTCCCTCCGAGTTTTTAGATCACTACTTCATCTCTGTTCTCCACAGTTGTGGATCCTTACTTACTGTTCTAACCAGCTCTGAACACTTGTCCATATTGTTTAAAAGAATGAATTTCTTGGTCAAAGTCCACTTTCAAAATGTGATTTAGTTAGCTACTAGCTGTATGAACTCAGGCCTTGTAGTCTTGCTTTGACTTACATTTGTTAAAATGATAATAATAATATAATCCACCTCATGAAAATTAAATGAGGTAAACTATGTGCAAACAGTTCACAGAACAAGCTAGATCCAGAGAGTTCAATGAGCAATAAAAAACTTTATTTTTTTTCACATGCTAGCTTCCAAAATTAACTTTCCTGCACCCCTTCACGTCTTTCCTGGACAAAAAGTGGGGTACACCCTTTAGATTTTTAACCACTTTCAGAAGTTAATGAACTAGCAGTTCTTATGTATTTTAAGATAATAAAATTTTAATATTTATTTTTAAATTATGAAACCATGATAACACACAGTTCAGTTCAGTTCAGTTCAGTTCAGTTCAGTTGCTCAGTCGTGTCCATCTCTTTGCGACCCCATGAATCGCAGCACGCCAGGCCTCCCTGTCATTCACCATCTCCAGGAGTTCACTCAGACTCATGTCCATCGAGTCTGTGATGCCATCCAGCCATCTCATCCTCTGTCGTCCCCTTCGCCTCCTGCCCCCAATCCCTCCCAGCATCAAAGTCTTTTCCAATGAGTCCTCTCTTTGCATGAGGTGGCCAAAGTACTGGAATTTCAGCTTAGCATCATTCCTTCCAAAGAAATCCCAGGGCTGATCTCCTTCAGAATGGACTGGTTGGATCTCCTTGCAGTCTAGGGGACTCTCAAGAGTCTTCTCCAACACCACAGTTCAAAAGCATCAATTCTTCGGCACTCAGCCTTCTTCACAGTCCAACTCTCACATCCATACATGACCACTGGAAAAACCATAGCCTTGACTAGATGGACCTTAGTTGGCAAAGTAATGTCTCTGCTTTTGAATATACTATCTAGGTTGTCATAACTTTTCTTCCAAGGAGTAAGCGTCTTTTAATTTCATGGCTGCAGTCACCATCTGCAGTGATTTTGGAGCCCCCCAAAATAAACTCTGACATTGTTTCCACTGTTTCCCCATCTATTTCCCATGAATTGATGGGACCAGATGCCATGATCTTCGTTTTCTGAATGTTGAGCTTTAAGCCAACTTTTTCACTCTCCTCTTTCACTTTCATCGAGAGGCGTTTTAGCTCCTCTTCACTTTTTGCCATAAGGGTGGTGTCATCTGCTTATCTGAGGTTATTGATATTTCTCCTGGCAATCTTGATTCCAGCTTGTGATTCTTCCAGCCCAGCGTTTCTCATGATGTACTCTGCATAGAAGTTAAATAAGCAGGGTGACAATATACAGCCATGACGTACTCCTTTTCCTATTTGGAACCAGTGTGTTGTTCCATGTCCAGTTCTAACTGTTGCTTCCTGACCTGCATAGAGATTTCTCAAGAGGCAGGTCAGGTGGTCTGGTATTCCCATCTCTTTCAGAATTTTCCACAGTTTCTTGTGATCCACACAGTCAAAGGCTTTGGCATAGTCAATAAAGCAGAAATAGATGTTTTTCTGGAACTCTCTTGCTTTTTCCATGATCCAGTGGATGTTGGCAATTTGATCTCTGGTTCCTCTGCCTTTTCTAAAACCAGCTTGAACATCAGGGAGTTCATGGTTCACGTATTTCTGAAGTCTGGCTTGGAGAATTTTGAGCATTACTTTACTAGCATGTGAGATGAGTGCAATTGTGCAGTAGTTTGAGCATTCTTTGGCATTGCCTTTCTTTGCAATTGGAATGATAACACATAGGAGACTTGGAAAAAACAGAACAAAGTTATATATAGTTCTACTATATATTACAGCTATTTTTAAATAGATAAATTAAGATATTTAGAGTTTCAATATCAAACTCTCAAAAATTCATAGAATGAATAGACAGAAAAGTAGAAGGATATAGTAGACCTGAAAAGCACTATAAACCAATTCAACATAATGAAGATTTATATAACTTTCACACAACAGCAGGGTACATATTCTATTCAAGTTCTCAGACTATAAACCAGATGACACTGGAATATTCCCAGGGGCATAAAACAAGGTACAAACCTTTAGATCATGAAATTTTTGCACCTTCTTTTATGTCCCTGGATATGTTCTAATGTCTCCTAAAACTTTAATCTTAACCAATTAAAACTGCAATACTTCCCTAAATCAGGTACAACTAATGATTTCCAAAAGCTGACAGTGGAGGTAGGACTTATCTTTTTTGGGTATTCTTCCCTGTGTTTTCTCCTCTTCCTCAAAGTTTCACCTTCTCCTCTTAACCTCTTATCATCTTCTGACTATCTAGACTGGACATCTTCTGACTATCTAGACTGAAGAAGAAGAGGAGAAATAAGGATAAAATCAAGGTCTTACTTAACTATTGCTGTTGAAATCCAAGTACTAGCTATCTTTATTGGAGTATTTTTCTGACTTATTCAAAGATCACCCTCTAACCTTGCTGGAGTCCTCCCCCTACCCCATTCCTAGGCAACATGAGCAAAAACTCCCTGGCAGAACCACCGGATTCTTATCCAACTCCTGATGTACATTCCATAGAGCTCTTCCCTGCTCGCACCACCACTTTTGGAAGGATATAGATTTGAAAACATATGCCTTCTAACTGGAAATTCTTCCCACCAAACCCCAGAATCTTAGTCATCAAAAATAAGGAAATACTCTTACATCTTATGGGGCTTCCCTAGTGGCTCAGAGGGTAAAGTGTCTGCCTGCAATGCAGGAAACCTGGGTTCAATCCCTAAAGACTCCTGGAGAAGGAAATAGCAACTCGCTCCAATACTCTTGCCTGGAAAATCCCATGGACAGAGAAGCCTGGTAAGCTACAGTCCCTGGAGTCACAAAGAGACATGACTGAGAGACTTCACTTTCACTCTTTTCATTTGCATCTTATGATAACCCTTATAAAGCTGTTTGGTTTTTTTGAAGGGAGAGGCAACTTTCTACAAAGCACATAACTTCACAACAAAATGATGGTGAAAAATGAAGACAAATGAAATAGCTAAATGTTAGTGTATCTATCATCTTGCCTCACTAGTCATTCATTTGGAAAGCCTCAGAGTCATTTAAGAGTGTCAGATTCAGGACAAGTATTAAGAAGAAAGCAAGTACAGGAGATAATTGAAGTTCATGCAATATAAGTAGGGAAGCATCCACAATGTCAGAAGAAGGCACAACTTATATCTGGTGTCTCTTGCTCTATTCCCTAGTAATTTGGTTGTCAGAGTAAGATTCACCAAAATTAAGGTTTGTTTCACACATGACTGTATTACCTGTGATGACAAAATAGACATTCTATGGTATCTTTTGGAGAAGGCAATGGCAACCCACTCCAGTACTCTTGCCTGGAAAATCCCATGGGCAGAGGAACCTGGTAGGCTGCAGTCCTTGGGGTCACAAAAAGTCAGACACGACTAAGTAACTTCACTTTCACTTTTCTCTTTCATGCATTGGGGAAGGAAATGATAACCCGCTCCAGTGTTCTTGCCTGGAGAGTCCCAGGGACGGGGGAGCCTGGTGGGCTGCCGTCTATGGGGTCACACAGACTGAAGTGACTTAGCAGCAGCAGCAACAGCAGGGTATCTTTTTAGTTCTCTGTATTACTTTGAATAATTTGGTCAGCCTGTCTTGAAAGCTGTGCTATTTGCAGACTTTTATCAAAGTACTATCAGATATATGTCTGTTCAAGAAAAGGAGACAAGGTCATGCTTCATGATGACAGTCATATTTATGATGCCTTCCCCTTTTCTGTAATAAAACAGCTGCTTGTTACTGAACATACTGAACGGAATCTGATTCCTATGAATTTCTAAAATATTAGAATGTATTGTTAATAATATTCTTATTATAGAACTCTGATCACAGTAGTATTCATTTGTTCACTTAAATTTTGCTTCAAATGCTCTCTGTTGTAAATCCTTATTCTCTCCATCACATTGTCTTTAAATTTACTTCTTGTATCTACCCATTTATTTTTGAATATCCAAAGCCTTTTCTATTTGGGCTCCTCAGTGTCAATACTGTACATTTTTCCACAGAATGTCAAAGAAGATTTTGTATTCAAGAGGACAATGTGGAATACCTGGGTAAATATACACATCTATAATATTGAGAATAGAGAATAAATAAAATTTTTTTCCCTATTATCTTGTGTGACTGTGCTTTGTCAAGAAGAGTTTACATTTTAATAAAATAATGATATCTATCATTTGAATGGTGTTCTGTATATTTCAAGGCAGTTTTGAGTGCATTATCTCAGTAAGCAGAGCAGACTTCTATTGTGTTAAGTCTCTTAAGATCATAATATTTAGAGTTAGTATTTTCCAAAGAAAGTAACTCTAGTTTCCAAGATCCCTTCACTTCTCTAGTTTCTAATAAAACCCTGTATAAAACAAACTAGCACAATTCGGATTCCTTGATAACGTAAATATATATCCTTAGTGTTCTCTTCATATAAAAGCCTCATGATATTCTAACAAACAAATTCAAAGCAATAGTGGGTTTAATTTCCCCTGGGGCCACTGTCTTCATTTTAGGCTTAAGCTGATTACTATTAGGCCCTAGGTACATGATAACTTCTGGACTTGCTGGTTAGAAAAAAAATCTAATATACAGAAATTCTTGTACTTTATCTCACTGCAATATTATACAGCTAAGAAAAATATCAGCCACCAAATCCCTGAGTTTTCAGCAAATTAAGGCTTATGAAAATAATATAACACAGGACTACCAATAATATCAAAAGTTAACATTTATATCAGCACATTCTTGACCACATGGCAAAGGTTTCTCAAACTCTAAAACTGAACTCAGAGTGAGAATCACAAATAACTCTGAATCAAGAAAAGATAAGGTTTAAAAAAAAACCCTCACATCCACATCAAGGCAAATTTTGGATAACATTTTTTTTTTCTCCATGGATATTCACATTTTTCAAGGAAAGAGCATGCTACCTTACTTTTTTGAAAATTATCCCTTCGAATATATTTGACTAGTAGTCCTCATATTTGAGTTGAAAAATACCTCAAACTCAGCCAGTGATATCTTTTCCTCTGTCTTAAAAATGATAGCAATACTAATGTCAAAAATCATAAATATATTTTAATATTTTTAAAATAAGAACATGGGGCCATGCAAAACACTTGTCTATTGTAAATGTCACGAGCCATCTCAAATTTTTCCATCAATATTTATATAAAAGACCCTGCTAGCAGACAAGCTGTGGTATCAAAGGAATAAGAGAAAATGACAAAATATCCATTTAGGTGCAAGAAAATGGTATACAGTAAATTGCTTCTTCTGCAAAATGAGAAAAGACTGCCATTTTCTCAGTTGTAGTGGTATAACACCACAATTCAAGCTCCAAAATACCAGCAGTCTGTGGTACACACCAGGACCACTCATGAATTCATATTCAGTCCCTGGGTCTGGAAGATCTCATGGAGAAGGGAACAGCTAACCACTCCAGTTTTCTTGCCTGGAGAATTCCATGGACAGAGGAGTCTGGCAGGCTAAAGTCCACGGGATTGCAAAGAGTCGAACATGACTGAGTGACTAACACTATTCAACTAACACCAAAAAGCAACTGAGCACAATAATTTGGGATAGTTTTGTAGTTTTCATTATATCTTCTCACCATTTCTATTTTGTGTAGTGTACATTATAGATGAGATATATGTAACTTTATTGATCTTACTTATCAATAAAGCATATAGATATGTGATATGTATGTGTTTCTTCTTAATCATTCTGATTGACCTTCTTTGCTCTATCTTAAATATTAGTTATCTTGAAGGCTCTTCTCATCTCATTTTTCATACATATTTTCACAGCAGTATCAGCTACTCTATTTGTTAAAATTCCAAACTGAAGAAATGGGTGTGGATGAATACCTGAGTCTTTCCCTGAACATTCTTCCCTCCACTGAAGGAGATTTTTCTTTGTTTTTTTTTTGTTGTTGTTGTTGTTTTTGCCAACAACACCAGTGTATTTTGTAATATATTACAAGGAAGGGTAAGATTACTATCATAATTGTCTAATCTCATTCAGTTGGAAAGCATCAGGGAATGAGAGTTAGAGTACTTGAGATGACTGCCAAAGGATGTATGGTTTTTCAAAAGGCAGAGATGGAAGAAGCTATGTTCTACTTAAAGGGAAAATCCTGGAGAAATGAATGCAGAAGGACACAGGATAAATTCAAGGAACTTGAGAAGTACAGGCTGAATAGTGGGGGAAGTGTGCCACATTTATCTACATTTAAATCAACCCAGATATGGCTTTTGTGTTTATTAAACTCCTTTTATGAGAATTGGACTTAGGGAAGTTTGAGAAAACAGAAAGAATAACAAGAGGTAAACAAATATCTTTGTAATGTTTGGAGCAGTTATAGTCATATCTTCTTCCTGGTTCCCTAGGGTTTCCAAGAGGCAGCCAATAGTTGCTGTGATGTGTTGGGGGGTGGGGGGGAGGCAAAAGCAGAGAAGAACAAATAAGGTTGACACAGTCCCTGGTGCAGGGCAGCTCCATAAAGATATGCTAATATCTAAAGATATGCTAATATTGAAGTTTAACAGGAAAAAAAAAACAGTGAAAAGAGTAAATGAGAGAAAAATACATTATGAAAATCAATTTTTTTCAGAAAGAACGCTAGGAAATAGAGCCATTAGTGACTGCTGGAGCTGGAAAAATGAGAGGAATACAATACAATGTCAGTAATATTTTATATCATAGAAAATGCAAGGACAATGAGATGGAATCTTAATTCCAAAACAGAATACAAAAAAAAAAAAAATGTTTTCCTCCATTTTCCAAGTACGGAAATCTTTTTCATCTCAATATATGTTTTACTGTCTTTAAACTGACATACATTCTTTAGAGTGGCAGAAAAAAATTTATTAAAGATTTATAGAAAGCCAAGTAATATCATTCATTGTTACCACTTGATATCTCAAGAGTCCTGTATGTTGTAAAGTAAATGAAATTTGAAATTAACAAATTGATATTCTCTGGTTTATATTTGAAATACAACTATTAAATCTTTTGCTTCCCTTATAATGTACATTATACTAATATATTATGGCTAATTCATTCTTGGTTTATTCTTCATAAAAAAATTTTATAATTTAGCTTTTAGAATACTGTACTAAACAAAAGAATATATGTATTTTTCTTGACCAAAATGAAACTCCTTTATGATAACACAGTTTTATTAATGATGCACAGCAATTTGGCCAGGGTAATAAATAACAGAGGACTCTTGACTATATATCTGCATCTCACTGGTGAAATAAAATAGCACAGAGTACTAAGGAACAATCTGACTGACTTAAAATAACCTGAGGAATGACATTTCATTCCTCATATAAAATGGTGCCCAATAACCAGTGGGTAGTTTTATAGTTTTGGTGGATGACATCATTGATCCTGACAAACATTTCCCATGTCTATTGTCTCTGGCCCCATAAATGAGTGAAATACTTATGTTTGAATAACTTTTTTTTGGAAAGGACCTTTAGTATCCTTAAGTTCCCAAGGGTCTATGAAGGAAAATTTAATAACTTTCTCACTTCAGTTCTTAAAATTAAGTAATAAAAAGTAAACACTGAATTTTCTAACTAGTAATCATTTCAGTTCTAAATATACAGAGTCAAAACCGTATTTCAAAAGTTTCCACCCGATTTCTAAAATAGGTTCAGTCTGAGTAAGAACAGTGATTCGAATACAGTCAATCTATTCCTTTAGAAAATAATATTCATATCACAACAAGGGATCCTAAAAGAATTGATAGCCATCAATTTCAAGATTGAGACCTTGAAAGGAGATGTGACATTTCTAGGTAGGTCCAAAAAACTGGAAAATTCTTAAACAGATGGAAATACAAGACCACCTTACCTCCTTCCTGAGAAACCTGTATGCAGGTCAAGAAGCAACAGTTAGAGTTGGACATGGAATAAAGGACTGGTTCAAAATTGGGAAGAGAGTATACCAAGGCTCTATACTGTCACCCTGTTATTTAACTTACATGCAGAATACATCATGTGAAATGCCAGGCTGGGTGAAGCACAGGCTGAAATCAAGATTGCTGCAAGAATATCAATAACTTCAGATATGCAGATGACAACACCCTTTTGGCAGAAAATGAAGAGTAATTAAAGAGCATTTTAATGAAAGTGAAAGAGGAGAGTGAAAAAGCTGGCTTAAAACTCAACATTCAAAAAACTAAGATCATAGCATCTGGTCCCATCGCTTCATGGCAAATAGATGGAGAAACAATGGAAACAGTGGCACACTTTATTTTCTTGGGCTGCATAATCACTGTGGACAGTGACTGCAGTCATGGAATTAAAAGACACTTGCTCCTTGGAAGAAAAGCTACCACAAACCTAGACAACATATTAGAAAGCATAACAGCTGATTTTTCAATAGAAACTCTTCAGGCCAGAAAGGAATCGCTGGACACACCTAAAGTCATGAAAGAGAAAAACCTACATCCCAGATTACTATACCCAGCAAGGATCTAATTCAAATTTGAAGGAGAAATCAAAAGCTTTACAGACAAGCAAAAGCTGAGACCAAACCAGCTCTTCAACAAATGCTAAAGGATCTTCTCGAGACAAGAAACACAGAAAAGGTTTATAAACTTGAACCCAAAACAACAAAGTATAATGGCAATGGGAACATACTTATCAATAATTATCTTAAACGTAAATGGGTTGAATGCCCCAACCAAAAGACAAAGACTGGCTGAATGGATAAAAAAACAAGACCCCTATATATGTTGTCTACAAGAGACCCACCTCAAAACAAGGGACACATACAGACTGAGAGTGAAGGGCTGGAAAAAGATACTTCATGCAAATGGAGACCAAAAGAAAGCAGGAGTAGCAATATTCATATCAGATAAAATAGACTTTGAAATAAAGGTCGTGAAAAGAGACAAAGAAGGACACTACATAATGACCAAAGGATCGATCCAAGAAGAAGATATAACAATTATAAATACATATGCACCCAACATAGGAGCACCACAATATGTAAGGAAAATGCTAACAAGTATGAAAGGGGAAATTAACAGTAACACAATAATAGTGGGAGACTTTAAAACCCCACTCAGACCTATGGATGGATCAACTAAACAGAAAATTAGCAAGGAAACACAAATTTTAAATGATGCAATGGACCAGATAGACCTAACTGACATCTATACAACAATTCACCCCAAAAAAATGAATTTCACCTTTTTCTCAAGTGCACACGAAACATTCTCCAGGATAGATCACATCTTGAGCCATGAATCTAGCCTTGGTAAACTCAAAAAAACTGAAATCATTTTAAGCATCTTTTCTGATCACAGTGCAGTAAGATTAGATGTCAACTACAGGAAAAAAACTAATAAAAATACAAACATATGGAAGCTAAACAACACGCTTCTGAATAACCAACAAATCACAGAAGAGATCCAAAAAAAAATCAAAATATGCATAGAAATGAATGAAAATCAAAACACGACAACCCAAAGCCTACAGGATTCAGTAAAAGCAGTGCTAAGGGGAAGGTTCATAGCAATACACACTTACCTCAAGAAAGAAGAATTCAGTTCACTTCAGCATGCCAGGCCTCTCTGTCTATCACCAACTCCCGGAGTCCACCCAAACCCATGTCCATCAAGTCGGTGATGCCATCCAACCATGTCATCCTCTGTTGTCCCCTTCTCCTCCTGCCCTCAATCTTTCCCAGCATGAGGGTCTTTTCAAATGAATCAGCTCTTCGTATCAGGTGGCCAAAATATTGTAGTTTCAAAGAAACAAGAGAAAAATCAAATAAATAACCTAACTTTACACCTAAAGCAACTAGAAAAAGAAGAAATGAAGAACCTCAGGATTAGTAGAAGGAAAGAAATCAAAAAATAGGGCAGAAATAAGTGAAAAAGAAACAAAGGAGACTATAGCAAAAATCAACAAAACTAAAAGCTGGTTCTTTGAGAAGATAAATAAAATAGGCAAACCATTAGCCAGACTCATCAAGAAAAAAAGGGAGAAGAATCAAATCAACAAAATTAGAAATTAAAATGGAGAGATCACAACAGACAACACAGAAATACAAAGGATCATAAGAGACTACTATCAGCAACTATATGCCAGTAAAATGGACAACTTGGATGAAATGGACAAATTCTTAGAAAATTATAACCTTCCAAAACTGAGCCAGGAAGAAATGGAAAGTCTTAACAGACCCATCACAAGCACAGAAATCAAAACTGGAATCAAAAATCTTCCAACAAACAAAAGCCTAGGATGAGATGACTTCACAGGTGAATTCTACCAAAAATTTAGAGAAGAGCTAACACCTATCCTACTCAAACTCTTCCAAAAAATTGCAGAGGAAGGTAAACTCCCAAACTCATTCTATGAGGCCACCATCACCCTAATACCAAAACCAAAGATGCCACATTAAAAAAAAGAAAACTACAGGCCAATATCACTGACGAACATAGATGCAAAAATCCTTAACAAAATTCTAGCAAACAGAATTCAACAACATATTAAAAAGATCATACATCATGACCAAGTGGGCTTTATCCCAGGGATGCAAGGATTCTTTAAAATTTGCAAATCAATCAATGTCATACACCCCATTAACAAACTGAAAGATACAAACTATATGATTATCTCAAAAGATGAAGAGAAAGCCTTTGATAAAATTCAATATCCATTTATGATAAAACCCTCCAGAAAGCAGGCACAGAAGGAAAATACCTCAAGATAATAAAAGCAATATATGATAAACCCACAGCAAACATTATCCTCAATGGTGAAAAATTGAAAGTATTTCCCATAGTCAGGAACAAGACAAGGGTACCCACTCCCAGCACTACTATTCAACATAGTTTTGGAAGTTTTGGCCACAGCAATCAGAGCAGAAAAAGAAATAAAAGGAATCCAGATTTGAAAAGAAGTAAAACTCTCATTGTTTGCAGATGATATGATCCTCTACATAGAAAATCCTAAAGACACCACCAGAAAATTAGTAGAGCTAACCAATGCAAGATATAACCAATTGCAAGATATAAAATTAACAAACAGAAATCACTTGCATTCCTATACACTAACAATGAAAAAACAGAGAAATTAAGGAAACAATTCCATTCACCACTGCAATGAAAAAAAATAAAATACTTAAGAACAAATCTACCGAAAGAAACAAAAGATCTAAATATAGAAAACTATAGAGCACTTATGAAAGAATTCAAAGGTAACACAAATAGATGGAGAAATATACCATGTTCATGAATTGGAAGAAATAATAGAGTGAAAATGACTATACTACCCAAACAAAGCTAGTGGAGGTGATGGAATTCCAGGTGAGCAACCTCAGATCCTAAAAGATGATGCTGTGAAAGTGCTGCACTCAATATGCCAGCAAATTTGAAAAACTCAGCAGTGGCCACAGGACTGGAAAAGGTCAGTGTTCATTTCAATCCCAAAGAAAGGCAAGGCCAAAGAATGCTCAAACTACCACACAATTGCACTCATCTCACACGCTAGTAAAGTAAGGCTCAAAATTCTCCAAGCCAAGCTTCAGCATTATGTGAACTAAGAACCTCCAGATGTTCAAGTTGGTTTTAGAAAAGGCAGAGGAACCAGAGATCAAATTACCAACATCCTTTGGACCACTGGAAAAGCAAGAGAGCTCCAGAAAAACATCTATATCTGCTTTATTGACTATGCCAAAGCCTTTGACTGTGTGGGTCACAATAAACCGTGGAAAATTCTGAAAGAGATGGGAATACAAGACCACCTGACCTTCCTCTTGAGAAATGTCTATGCAGATCAGGAAGCAACAGGTAGAACTGGACATGGAACAACACACTGGTTCCAAATAGGAAAAGGAGTATGTCAAGGCTGTATATTGTCACCCTGTTTATTTAACCTATATGCAGAGTATATCACAAGAGACGCTGGGCTGGAGGAAGCACAAGCTGGAATCAAGACTGCCAGGAGAAATATCAGTAACATCAGATATGCAGGTGACACCACCCTTATGGCAGAAAGTGAAGAAGAAATAAAGAGCCTCTTGATGAAAGTGAAAGAGGAGAGTGAAACAGTTGGCTTAAAGCTCAGCATTCAGAAAACTAAGATCATGGCATCCTATCCCATCACGTCATGGCAAATAGATGGGGAAACAGTGGAAACAGTGGCTGACTTTACTATTTGGGGGCTCAAAATCACTGAAGATGGTGACTGCAGTCATGAAATTAAAAGACACTTACTCCTTGGCAGGAAAGTTATGACCAATCTAGACAGCATATTAAAAAGCAGAGACATTACTTTGCCGACAAACGTCCATCTAGTCAAGGCTATGGTTTTTCCAGTAGTGATGTATGGATGTTAGAGTTGGACTATAAAGAAAGCTGAGCACCGAAGAATTGATGCTTTTTAACTGTGGTGTTGGAGGAGACTCTTGAGAGTCCCTTGGACTGCAAGGAGATCCAACCAGCCCATCCTAACGGAGATCAGTCCTGGGTGTTCATTTGAAGGACTGATGTTTAAGCTGCTGCTGCTGCTGCTGCTAAGTCGCTTCAGTCGTGTTTGACTCTGTGTGATCCCATAGACGGCAGCCTATCAGGTTCCCCCGTCCCTGGGATTCTCCAGGCAAAAACACTGGAGTGGGTTGCATTTCCTTCTCCAGTGCATGAAAGTGAAATTGCTCAGTCGTGTCTGACTCTTAGCAACCCCATGGAATGCAGCCTACCAGGCTCCTCTATCCTAGGAATTTTCTAGGCAAGAGTACTGGAGTGGGGTGCCATTGCCTTCTCCGGATGTTTAAGCTAAAACTCCAATATTTTGGCCACCTGATGCAAAGAGGTGACTCATTTGAAAAGACCCTGATGCTGGGAAAGATTGAGGGCAGGAGGAGAAGAGGACAACAGAGGATAGATGGTTGGATGGCATCACCGATTCAATGGACATACTGCTGCTGCTAAGTCACTTCAGTCATGTCCGACTCTAGCTTGGGTAAACTCCAGGAGCTGGTGTTGGACAGAGTGCCTGGAGCATTGCAGTTCATGGAATCACAAAGTGTCGGACACGACTGAGAGACTGAACTGAACTGAACCCAAAGCAATCTTAGATTCAATGCAATCCCTATCAAGCTACTAACGGTATTTTTCAGAGAACTAGAACAAATTATTTCACAATTTATATGGAAATACAAAAACCTCAAATAGCCAAAGCAATCTTGAGAAAGAAGAATGGATCTGGAGGAATCAGTCTGCCTGACTTCAGACTATATTACAAAGCTACATTCATTAAGACAGTATGGTACTGGCACAAAGACAGAAATCTAGTTCAGTGGCACAAAATAGGAAGCCCAGAGATAAATCCACACACCTATGGACACCTTATCTTTGACAAAGGAAGCAAGAATATACAACAGAGAAAAGACAATCTCTTTAACAAGTAATGCTGGTGAAACTAGTCAACCACTTGTAAAAGAATGAAACTAGAACACTTTCTAATACCATACACAAAAATAAACAAAATTGATTAAAGATCTAAATGTAAGACCAGAAACTATAAAACTCCTAGAGGAAAACATAGGCAAACATTCTCTTACATAAATCAAAGCAGGATCCTGTATGATTCACCTCTCAGAGTAACGCAAATAAAAGCAAAAATAAACAAATGGGGCCTAATTAAACTTAAAAGCTTTTGCACAACAAAGGAAAGGTAAAAACCAAGGTGAAAAGACAGCCTTCAGAATGGGAGAAAATAATAGCAAACGAAGCAACTGACAAAGAATTAATCTCAAAAATATACAAGCAACTCATGCAGCTCAATTCCAGAAAAATAAATGACCCAATCAAAAAGTAGGCCAAAGAACTAAACAGACATTTCTCCACAAAAGACACACAGATGGCTAACAAACACATGAAAAGATGCTCAATATCACTCATTATCAGAGAAATGCAAATCAAAACCACAATGAGGTACCATCTCACGGCAGTCAGAATGGCTACTATCAAAAAGTCGACAAACAATTAATGCTGGAGAAGTTGCAGAGAAAAGGGAACCCTCTTACACTGTTGATGGGAATGCAAACTAGTACAGCCACTATGGAGAACAGTGTGGAGATTACTTAAAAAACTGGAAATAGAACTGCCATAAGACACAGCAATCCCACTGCTGGGCATACACACTGAGGAAACCAGAATTGAAAGAGACACGTGTACTCCAATGTTCATTGCAGCACTGTTTACAATAGCCAGGACATGGAAGCAACCTAGGTTGTCCATCAGCAGATGAATAGGTAAGAAAGCTGTGGTACAAATACACAATGGAATATTACTCAGCTATTAAAAAGAATGCATTTGAATTAATTCTAATGAGGTGGATGAAACTGGAGCCTGTTATACAGAGTGAAGTAAATCAGAGAAAAACACCAATACAGTATATTAATGCATATATATGGAATTTAGAAAGATGGTAATGATGACCCTATATGCGAGACAACAAAAGAGATACAGGTGTAAAGAACAGACTTTTAGACTCTGTGGGAGAAGGTAAGGGTGGGATGATTTGAGAGGATGGCACTGAAACATGTATATTACCATATGTGAAACAGATCACCAGTCCAGGATCGATGCATGAGACAAGGCACTCAGGGCCAGTGCACTGGGATGACCCTGAGGGATGGGATAAGGAGGGAGGTAGGAGAGGGGTTCAGGATGGAGGACACATGTACTCCCATGGCTGAGTCATGTCAACATATGGCAAAAACCACTACAATATTATAAAGTAATTAGCCTCCAATTAAAATAAATTAATTTTTTTTAAAAAAAAGCAGAGATATTACTTTGCCAACAAAGGTCTGCATAGTCCAAGCTATGGTTTTTCCAGAAGTCATGTATGGATGTGAGACCTGGACAATAAAAAAAGCTGAGTGCCAAAGATGCCTTCAAACTGTGATGCTGGAGAAGACTCTTAAGAGTCCCTTGGACTGCAAGGAGATCCAACCAGTCAGTCCTAAAGGACATCAGTCCTGAATATTCATTGGAAGGACTGATGCTGAAGCTGAAGCTCCAATACTTTGCTCACCTGATGCAAAGAGCCAAATCATTGGAAAAGACTCTGATGTTGGAAAGACGGAAGTCAGGAGGAGAAGGGGACAACAGAGGATGAGATAGTTGGATGGCATCACTGACTCAATGGATATGAGTTTGAGCAAACTGCAAGAGATGGTGAAGGACAGGGAAACCTGGTGTGCTGCAGCCCATGGGGTTGCAAAGATTCGGGCAGAACTGAGCAACTAAACAACAGCAACAGGTTGGTCCAGATACTTAGCGATTGGTCTTAAATTCATCTACCCTAAATATGACTCTTACGGGCTGAATTGCATTCTTTATAATTCATGTTTTGAATTGATTCCTAACCCGTAGTCCTTAGAATGTGACTACATATGGAGATAGGAACTTTAAAGGTGGTATGAAGTAAAATGAGGCCATTAGGGTAGGCTTTAATTCAACCTGACTGATGTCCTTATATGAAGAGGAAATTTGCCCACAGAGACCTGGGACGACTGTAGACAGATGAAACACTATGTGAGGACACAGTAAGAATGGCCATTTGCAAACCAAGGACAGAGACCTCAGAAGAATTAAACTTGCCACCCAGCTTTGGACATCTAGTCTGCAATGCTGTTAAAAAATAAATTCCTGTTGTTATTCTATCCAGTTTGGGATATTTTGTTATGGTATCCATAGTAAACTAATACTGATAATTTTACCATGCATCTTTACCATTTACATGAAATTTACCATTACACAGTTTATTTAATCATCATATATTCTCTGTGAGAGAACAGTTGACAACAACATTTGGAGGAATGTTTCACTTATATTATGCTGCCTTGTACTATCTGCACATTAGATCACAATCCAGTAAAGCTCTCCCCCTCCTAGTCCTTCTCTCCTTCCTCCTATCCACCACCATTAATCATTCCAACAACAGCAAAATGTAACTAGTATGTTACAGGCACTATTCTAAATGCTTGACATACTGAATCACTCAATTCTCATGATTCCACAGTTACATTTATTTTTAGGATCATTTTATTAACTGGGAAATAGACACAGAGAGGTAGCTATCTTGGCCAAAAGTAAAAACTTTGGCAGTCAACTGGGACTATATTTTACATTACAGGGTTTAAACTGTATTCTGCCTTTTAGAAAGTATAGCTGCCTTCCATTTTGGTTTAATTATTATCCTTAAACAACCTGAATTTTTATTACAGAGGTCATACCTGTTTTCCACTCAAAATTTTTTTTCTTTTATATAATACTAATAGCTTTTAGGTTCAGATAGATAAGCTAAATAGAATTTTTTCCAGTTTAGCTGCTGCTGCTGCTAAGTCGCTTCAGTCGTGTCCAACTCTATGCGACCCCATATTCAGCAGCCTTCTAGGCTCCCCCGTCCCTAGGATTCCCCAGGCAAGAACACTGGAGTGGGTTGTCATTTCCTTCTCCAATGCATGAAAGTGAAAAGTGAAAGTGAAATCCCTCAGCCATGTCCGACTCTTTGCGACCCCATCGACTGCAGCCTACCAGGTTTCCAGTTTAGAAATGGTCATAAATAATATTTCTGTGATAAATGAGAACTTGTAAATATTAAAAATTGTTTGAAAATCCTTGGTAACAGTACCAGTTGGAAAACCAAATTACTCTTGCCACAATTATTGATATATCATTAAAGTAATAACCTAAAATTTAATGAAGTACACTATAAACTTCCAACTTTATCTCCCAGAAAGAAAAAAATAAAACAGATTTTAAAGTTTATAAATTGGAAAGAGTATCAAACTCTTCCATCACTTGTTCATAAGTCCAAGTTGAGTTTCATTATGATATGTTTGAGAAATACCTTTCTCCACTGAATTCAATAAAAGCATAGTAATCCAAATACATTTTAAGTCTGTAGCATCCACAGAATTTAAACTAGGCATTAAAAAAATAGAATAATGGAAATAATTACAAATGAGTTTCTTGTATGGAGAAAGAAAAACAAAACAGTGTCTCCTGAAGTTGAGAAAAGTAGAGTAGAAGGTTACTGAGTGCAGATATGACTCCATCACTTTATAGCTGTGGGACATTGGACAAGTTATTTAACCTCTCTGTGCCTCATTTTCTTCTGTTGTATGTGGAAAATCATAGTGTGTGCTTGATAGAGTTTTTATGAGGATGTAACAAGTTTACATTTATATGGCACTTAAAACTGTGATTTAGTCACGGTATCTTCTATGTATTTTTTAAAGACATGGAAATATTATAATTTTGTGGTTAATCCAGGAAGTTAGCGGTGGCAGAAATATATGTACTAAGGAGTCATTCTCTTACTATGTCATGAAAAAAAAACCTGTTTCCTCATCTCCGTCTGATTTCAAGTGAAACAAAAAGACCAAAAAACAAGGTATAGATCTGGGAACATTATTTAAGCTCATTTTAAAAAAACTCACTGGACTCATGCAAAATGCACTGGCAGACGAGATAAAAATGTTAACATCCATGACTATTCCAATGCTACTGAAATCCAAGCCCATTGCTTTAAAGTCAACTGTGAGTGCTTCTTCACCAAAACATGCTAAAATCACTCTTCATGATTTAAATGTGGAGCTCTTCATTCAAAAGATGTATGAAATTTTGGCTGAAGTAATTTTAAGCCTTATTCTCTTTTTGTATCTTCACACACCCTGGTCAACTAAGAAAGTAAACAAAATAAATAAGGATTCTTTGTAGATGATTGATCTGAGTAGAATACTGTAAAGAAACTATCTCTCTTCCCAATCTTTCACTGAGGCAGACTGCAAGGGAACATTTTATTAGTTCCCATGCATGGCACCAGACAGGCAGCTGGGGACACACTTTTATTAGCAGATATTTTATCATGTCATTTCACCTCCAATTTTCTAATCTATAAAATATATGCTAGAGGTGAAAGAATCGTGTGTGTGTGTGTGTGTGCACAAGCTTTGTAAATATGAATATGCTATATTTCATAACAGTTTAAAATGGATGTTTCACCCATTTGCAATCATGTGTAGAGTAAATAATTATGGCTAATGCTTATGACCAACCTAGACAGCATATTAAAAAGCAGAGACATTATTTTGACAAAGGTCTGTCTACTCAAGGGTACGGTTTTTCCACTCGTCATGTATGGACGTGAGAGTTGGACTATAAAGAAAGCTGAGTGCCAGAGAATTGATGCTTTTGAACTGTGGTGTTGGAGAAGACTCTTGAGAGTCCTTTGGACTGCAAGAAGATACAACCAGTCCATCCTAAAGGAAATCAGTTCTGAATATTCATTGGAAGGACTGATGCTGAAACTTCAGCACTTTGGCCACCTGATGCAAAGAGCTGACTCATTTGAAAAGACCCTGGGAAGGACTGAAGGTGGGAGGAGAAGTGGACGACAGAGGATGAGATGGTTGGATGGCATCACCAACTCAATGGACGAGTTTGAGTAAACTCCAGGAGTTGGTGATGGACAGGGAGGCCTGGTGTGCTGTGATTCATAGGGTCGCGAAGAGTCGGACACGACTGAGCAACTGAACTGAACTGAACTGACAACATTTGTCTAGTACATTTATCTTGTCCTGAGTATCTTAAATACACTAACTCATTTGATTCTTCCAACATCCTTCTCAGATAGACCTTATTATCATCATCATTTCACACATAAGGAAAGTGAGGGATATAAAGGATACGGAATTTGACCAGAATTATATGGTAAGCAGATACCAGAACCACATTTAAGCTGGTATTCTGGCTCCATAATTATTCTTCTCAAGCACTACAGTGCTTCCTTAAAAAACCTCATCAAGTAAAACTTCCCAGTAATCACAATACACATGAACAAGAAGCAACTCCTAAAATATCACAAATAAAACAGCAATATACTTAATTCAATTTCACTACAGGGCAAATAATCACAAGAACATCTTTAAAGGCACAAAGTTTTATACATTCACTTCAGAAAACTTTGCAGAACTCAAAACCACTGAACATTCTGCCCAGCGGTACACACCAGTTCACCATTGTTAGTCTGACCCAATAAAACACTAAATAATAATAACTGAATTCATTCTTTACATTATTTAAGTATAAATTTCTAAACAATCCTCATGGCTAATTCATGCATCTGTATTTCTGTTTTATCGTCATGTTCTTTTTTTCTCTCTAGACTGCTTTTACCATCAGCAAAAGACTAAAATTCAAAGGTAAGACTTCTTTGGAAAACTGTGAGTGATATTTTAGTACTAATGGAACATTTGTAATCTTCATGTAAATAATTGAACACAAGGTTGTAGGGCAAAAGTTACAGTCATAAGGCTCAGTGTTGTACCAGGGCGAACTGATTTTTTAGTGCTGCTGTAACTATCACAAATTCAGTAGTCTAAAATAAATGTATTGTCTTACAGTTATGTAAATCAGAAATCTGAAATGAGTGTCTCCAGGCTAAAATCAAGGTATCATCTAGGCTGCATTCCTTTTCTGGAAGCTGTAGGGGAAAATTCATTTCCTTGATTTTTTTCATTTTATAAAAATGATTATACCTTAATTCCTTGGCTCATGGCCCCTTTCCATCTTCAAAGCCAGCAAGGGTTGTTGAGTCTCACAAATTATCAACTGACACTGACTCTTCTGCTTTTCTCCTCCACATTTTAGGACCCCGGTGACTATACTGGGCCCACCCAGATAACTCACGATACTCTCCCTAATTGATTAATTTGGGGTGGGGAATAAAAGGAGAGATAGCTTTATTAAGGAAGTTGGAAATCATGGAGACTCACCCACATTTAAACTCAGCTTAACAGCTTTCATTCCACCTTCCACTTTAATTCCCCCTTGCCTGTAGTGTAACATTTAATTAGAGGCTCTGAGAGTCATATGTGAACATCTTCAGGGGGAAGGGCTATGATTTTCTCTACCAAAAAAACGTCAGTTTTTCTTTGATATTGAGAAATTATTCATACTAATCTTTCTGTTCCAAAAAGAGGAAATCCTAAAGGAGAGCTTCTGAATAGATGTGCATCACATGTAATACATATGGATAAAACAAGAATATCATCACTACAAACCTCCTGTAGCCCACACCTGAGAGACTGTGCAAACCAGAACTCAGGTTCTCTCACTGGACCCATCCCCTCTCACTCCAGCTAACTCGCTTCAACAATAATCAGGTTCCTCTCCTCCATCTTCAATTCTGTTGCCTGGGACTAAAGCCCATCGACTTTTGGCAGGTTGCAAAGAATCAGGTAAGTCAGTGGTAAAGAATCTGCCTGCCACTGCAGGAGATCCTCCAGTAATGTACTCCATGGACAGAGGAGTCTGGGTGGCTACAGTCCCTGAGGTCACAAAGAGTCAGACATGACTGAGCAACTAGGCATGAAAGAGTTAGACAAGACTGAGCACACACACATTTACTATTCCCAGGTTTTTCCTCTTCCAACATCTTTCCTACTGAGGACAGTCAGTTTCTATGATGTTAATCCTATTATAATCCCTTTGATTGAAATAGTTCTGCATCACTATGGGATAAAACTAAGTCATTTGTGAAAGTATTCTGTCCCAGTATCCAGCAGTCAAATCACTTGACAGATAATCCTCTCTATCAAAACACAAACACACACACATGTGCACAAACACATACCTACCTCTCCCCATACTGAAATACTTGTTATGCCCAGAATGTGCCAGCTGTCTCCTACTTTTGTACCTTGTTTTCCCTTTTATAAAAATCCCTTCTTTGTGTGCCTCAAAAAGTCCTTTTAGTAATTCAGTTCAAATAATTCCTCGTGAGTAAATTCCTCCGTGGCCTTCCCAAAATAGGATATTTCCTTCTCCGTATTCCCTTATATAATAGGATATACTACTCTATTAGTGACATTATCACGTTGCACTGAAATATGTGTTCCCACATCTCTCTCTCGCTTCCTGTCTCTCTCACATACTCACACACATATTGCTCTCCTCTTTCTGTCTCTTTTCCTCTCTTCCTGTCTTTCTCATTTCCCTTGATCTCTGACTAGAATCTGATCCCTTCAAGCGCAAGAATGGTACAACCATCATTTTTAATCTATTCAACATGTGACTGGAGCTTGTGCTGGTTCTAAATAAATATTGCTGAAATAAAAGTTACTCTTTGATTGCTGTATTATATGTGTAATATCAGTTTGGTTCAGTCACTCAGTCATGTCTGACTCTTTGTGACCCCATGGACTGCAGCACACCAGGCCTCCCTGTCCATCACCAACTCCCGGAGTTTACTCAGACACACGTCCATCGAGTCAGTGATGCCATCCAGCCATCTCATCCTCTGTCATCCCCTTCTCCTCCCGCCTTCAATCTTTTCCAGCATGAGGGTCTTTTCAAATCAGTCAGCTCTTCGCATCAGGTGGCCAAAGTATTGGAGTTTCAGCTTCAACATCAGTCCTTCCAATGAACATTTAGGACTGATCTCCTTTAGGATGGGCTGGTTGCAGTCCAAGGGACTCTCAAGAGTCTTCTCCAACACCACAGTTCAAAAGCATCAATTCTTCAGCACTCAGCTTTCTTTATAGCTCAACTCTCACATCCATACATGACTACTGGGAAAACCACATCCTTGAATAGATGGATCTTTGTTGGCAAAGTAATGTCTCTGCTTTTTAATATGCTATCTAGGTTGGTCATAACCTTCCTGCCAAAGAGTAAGTATCTTTTAATTTCATGGCTGCACTCACCATCTGCAGGGATTTTGGAGCTTCCTCAAAATAAAGTCAGCTGCTGTTTCCACTGTTTCCCCATCTATTTGCCAAGAAGTGATGGGACCGGATGCCATGATCTTCGTTTTCTGAATGCTGAGCTTTAAGCCAACTGTTTCACTCTCCTCTTTCACTTTCATCATGAAGCTTTTTAGTTCTTCACTTTCTGTCATAAAGGTGATGTCATCTGAATATCTGAGGTTACTGATATTTCTCCTGGCAATCTTGATTCCAGCTTATGCTTCATCCAGCCCAGCGTTTCTCATGATGTACTATGCATAGAAGTTAAATAAGCAGGGGGACAATATACAGCCTTGACATACTCCTTTTCCTATTTGGAACCAGTGTGTTGTTCCATGTCCAGTTCTACCTGTTGCTTCCTGACCTGCATAGAGGTTTCTCAAGAGGCAGGTCAGGTGGTCTAGTATTCCCATCTCTTTCAGAATTTTCCACGGTTTATTGTGATCCACAAAGTCAAAGGCTTTGGCATAGTCAATAAAGCAGAAACAGATGTTTTTCTGGAACTCTCTTGCTTTTTCGATGGTCCAGCGGATGTTGGTAATTTGATCTCTGGTTCCTCTGCTTTTTCTAAAACCAGCTTGAACATCTGAAAGCTCATAGTTCACATATTGCTGAGGCCTGGCTTGGAGAATTTTGAGCATTACTTGACTGTGTGAGATAAGTGCAACTGTGTGGTAGTTTGAGCATTCTTTGGCATTGCCTTATATATGTAATATATAATTAATTATTATACTAACTTATTATTAGTATTTAGTTACCAGGTCACAAGTGCTGAGACACATTTTGAAACAATACAAAAAAACTCAAACATCGTAATCCTAACCTAGAATACATGGGAAGTGTCCAATTCCTTTGGGAGTCGGACTTTGGAAGCAATTTGGGAGATAGGCTCATCAGTGCATTATTCTAACACTGACTCTGAGAACTAGTCTGATAAGTCATCAAGTATTTAAATGCATTGAGGTGCTAGTGGGAGCTGCCATGTTAAAGAAGCAAACACCTTGAGCAACTTCAGGTCCCAAAGTATCATCTAGGATGGTCTCCTTTTATCACTAATTCCTTTGCACAAAGTCTACAGAAACTACTTCCAGGCTAGAGGTAAGTAACCAATCTCCAACTACACAATGCAATGAATGATCAATATTGTGATGTTCCTTGTATTACATAAGAAAAAGTAAACCATCAATGAATTATTATTAATAACAATAATTTCTTTTCATTTTAGAAGATAAGTAATACTATGTTTTACTAGGCACCTACTTTTTGCCAAGTAAGTATTGGATTTACATATATTTAATCCTTGGAAGGAAAGTTATGACCAACCTAGATAGCATATTGAAAAGCAGAGACATTACTTTGCCAACAAAGGTCCATCTAGTCAAGGCTATGGTTTTTCCAGTGGTCATGTATGGATGTGAGAGTTTGACAGTGAAGAAGCTGAGTGCCAAATAATTGATGCTTTTGAACTGTGGTGTTGGAGAAGACTCTTGAGAGTCCCTTGGACTGCAAGGAGATCCAACCAGCCTAACCTAAAGGAGATCAGCCCTGGGTGTTCTTTGGAAGTTATGATGCTAAAGCTGAAACTCCAGTACTTTGGCCACCTCATGTGAAGAGTTGACTCATTGGAAAAGACTCTGATGCTGGGAGGGATTGTGGGCAGGAGGAGAAGGGGACGACAGAGGATGAGATGGCTGGATGGCATCACCGACTCGATGGACGTAAGTTTGAGTGAACTCCAAGAGTTGGTGATGGACAGGGAGGCCTGGTGTGCTGTGATTCATGGGGTTACAAAGAGTCAGACACGACTGAGCGACTGAACTGAACTGAACTGAACTGAATCCTTATGATGGGGCTTCCAGGGTGGCTCAGTGGTAAAGAATCTGCTTACAAATGCAGAAGACATGAGTATGATCTCTGAGTCAGGAAGATCTCCTGGAGGAGGGCATGGCAACCCACTCCAGTATTCTTGCTTGGAAATCCCATGGACAGAGGAGCCTGGCAGGCTATGGTCCATGAGGTCGCAAAGAGTCATACATGACTGAAACCGCTGAGCCCACACACATAATGGGATAGATCCAATCCTTATGACACCTCACTGAGAGGAATATTACCTTTCGACTTCACATAGGAAGAAAGTAAAGATTAGGGCATTACACCAGCCCCTGTTGCTAAAGTCACAAAGCTTTGGTCCCCTCCAAAGACAAGCCCATGCTCTTAAACTGTAGGCTTTCCTACATTCCCTGAAACAAAGGAGAAAAAAAAGATAAACCTCTTTTAGACCACAGAAAAGAGGGGAGAATATCTCATCTCAAATACATAAGAAAATTACTGCTCACCAAAAGAGACCAATCTATGCATACATGTTATAATGATTAAATAATAATAGTTAAATAAAATTAATCTCAGCTACTAAAGCTGTTATATCATTTATATTTACATAGTACTTAATTGTCTTAAGGGAAAACTACCCATGTTTAACTCTTAAATCTTTATAATGTAATAGGCTAAAAGTTTGAAAGAGGTTTAGTATTTTAAATTGTCAAAAACATTACTCTCAAACTTCCCTGGTGGTCCAGGAGTTAAAAATCTGCCTGCCAAGGCAGGAGACACAAGTTCAATCCCTGGTCTAAGAAGATCTCACATGCTGTAGAGCAACTGAGCCCAAGCACTACAACTATTGAAGCCTGCATGCCTACAGTCCGTGCTCTGCGACAAGAGAAGCCACCACAACTAGAGAAAACCCACACACAGCGACACAGACCCAGAGCAGGCCAAAAATAAATAGATAAATATATAAAATGAAAACCAATACCCTCTGAGTGATACTGCAGAAAGCATTTCCTACACTAGAGCTTTAGTCTACCAGATAAAAATTACAAAATAGAAATCTGTCATTTATTTTTGAAAGCAGTATTTGTTGCTTTGCTTTGGCCTTTAAGTATCTCAGTTCTACATAGTAATCTTGGTAACAGCATAGTAATATGGAAGCTGTAACTGATCATTAACTATATTTTAACAAAAAATGAATTATTATTTTTTTTGAAATTTATTTTTTTCAAAATGTGATCTCTATACTGAGACTATAAAATATAGTTGTAATTTTTTTTCAGAAACCTTTAGCTTTTAATTAATCATCTTGTATAAGCAGACATAAAGTTATTTCTTTATTAAAGATTTAGAAAATAACACGTTTTATAGATTATCACATTTGGTATCTTTCTTTTAAAATTTGTGATTATTCCTTTTCTTTATGAAGAATAATTAAGAACAAACCAATGAACAAAGTAAACTATATCCATGAGTTGGCATGCAGGGAACAGAGTTTGTGAAAGAAGCAGTCCACTGAGTTAGTTTTTGGTTCTCTGCCATTAAAGCTCCATACTCACACTGATTTTTATTGCCTTATCGTTAACAGAAAGGCAATCTCCTTTCTCTCTTTAGTTTCCTTTTGTCAACTTAGTCTGTTCATTAAATTTAACAACTGACTCAGAGCAGGTATGATTGAAATATTCAGCACGTTTATACGAAAAACTTTTAATTCTTTGGAAAAGCATCACTAAAAGATACACTTCAAAAGAAAAAATATTTAAGAAATGAAACACTCCTAAATTCCAATATATTTAAACAGAATACACCAAACAATGGAGGTAGCGGTAGAGTGGTTACTGATTCAATTAATAAGGTTATCGCTTTTCAACATCCTTCATCATGCAGAGGAATAAAAAGTATCAGGTCACTGGCACAGACTGGGAGAGGAGGGAAAAGTGAAATAGAGACAAACAATAAAGAGGATTTGTCAAAGTGACAGCAAAGAGGAAGGTAAGTAATGACTTTCATAGGATTGTTGACAGTTGTCTGGATTGTACAGGTCAATAATTTTTGACAGCAGACAAAATCAACCTGGCTAAACTAAGAAATGCATGTGATATTGAATAAAAAGAAAAAAAAAAGAATATTTGCTTAAGTTTGACACATACATGCACGCACTCATACTCACACAAAGTCCAGGAATACACAGTCAAAGGTAAATAACAAGGCCTACTGTGATTCAATCGACATATTCTCAGTGAAAACTTTGAAAAGATCCTACTTGCACAAAAAATTTTTATTTATGTGCATTATGTATAAAGAGGTGTTTTCAGGCTGGATTTACCATTTTGATCATTCAAACAAATTTAGCTCATGCCCCAATTGCATCTTTCCAATTTGATGATTTGTGTCTGTGTGTGTATGTTGTGTGTGTGTGTGTGAGAGAGAGAGAGAGAGAGAGAGAGAATTGATTGAAGAGACTTCTGAAAATTTTTCTTTGGAATATTTAGAAACCGAGTGATTGGTATGTGTGATGTCATTTAAAAATAGAACTCCAGAACATAATTCTGCTTTTCTGAAAACCTAATTTTTCTAAACGTGGAAGTTGTTCGGTCGCTCAGTCGTGTCCAACTGTGCGACAGCAAGGACTGGAGCATTTATTACCAATGGATTGCTACAAAACATGAATATACAGGACAAAAAATAATAAATGGTTAATAATCTGCAGAACATTGCTAAACATTTAGTACTGTCATCTTTTTATGGTATTATCAGCATTTAACTATAGTAATTTTTTAAAACTAATATTGTACATATTTCTATATCTGTCTCTCTATATATAGTTTTTTTTCTTCAGTTAAACTAAGATATTTATTCAATATAATCAAGAATAATTTTGTAAAATACTTATCTGCCCTTTCTGAATCATACTGTAGAGATATGATCACATAATTGAAAGAATGTTTCCTATATTAGGTATGGAAAAAAACATATATTTACCAAATATTAGGGCTAAAAATTACTTTAAAATGTCTGAAATCTTCAGCTTCAAATACAAAAAATTTAATAGTTTACAAATTAATTCATTAATTATATGTATTTCAGTATGTTATATATGCTTCTTTATCATGACTGATGGTGAACAACTGCTTTTATTTAACCTCCTTCCCAATCTAGTCACCAAACTTCCAGGCAGAGGGGCATGAGAAAGGAAATCATGAGACAGTAAAACAGCAGAAACCCTAAGAATTCCTTTCTCCTAAATTCCAGTTAAAAGTGCTCATAAAACTTTTCTCAGTTTGCAATTTGTTATGGACTAATAAGAAAAAAGCAAGCTCAGTATTTTGAAGGGAATATCCTGCCTCATAGATGAGGCAGTTCAGCTCAGTTCAGTTCAGTCGCTCAGTCGTGTCTGACTCTTTGCGACCCCATGAATCGCAGCACGCCAGGCCTCCCTCTTCATCACCACCTCCCGGAGTTCACTCAGACTCATGTCCATCGAGTCTGTGATGCCATCCAGCCATCTCATCCTCAATCGTCCCTTTCTCCTCCTGTCCCCAATCCCTCCCAGCATCAAAGTCTTTTCCAGTGACTCAACTCTTCACATGAGGTGGCCAAAGTACTGGAGTTTCAGCTTCAGCATCATTCCTTCCAAAGAAATCCCAGGGCTGATCTCCTTCAGAATGGACTGGTTGGATCTCCTTGCAGTCCAAGGGACTCTCAAGAGTCTTCTCCAACACCACAATTCAAAAGCATCAATTCTTCGGCGCTCAGCCTTCTTCACAGTCCAACTCTCACACCCATACATGACCACAGGAAAAACCATAGCATTGACTAGACGGACCTTAGTCGGCAAAGTAATGTCTCTGCTTTTGAATATGCTATCTAGGTTGGTCATAACTTTTCTTCCAAGGAGTAAGCGTCTTTTAATTTCATGGCTGCAGTCACCATCTGCAGTGATTTTGGAGCCCAAAAAAACAAAGTCTGACACTGTTTCCACTGTTTCCCCGTCTATTTTCCATGAAGTGATGGGACCGGATGCTATTATCTCCATACTTCCTTGTACTTTTTCCATTTCCCAAGATTGCCAGGATCTATAGTCTTGTCCCCTCTATATTCTTGTAATTACTTATGCACAGTCATTAACTGAAAAACTTCTATACAATTTCAAAAAGACACATACTGAATTCCCTTGACTCTAAAATGAATATTGTGCCACACTGCTGTTGTTGAGTTGCTCGGTCATGTCTGACTCTTTGTGACCCCATGGACTATAACTACCAGGCGCCTCTGTCCATGGTATTTCGCAGGCAAGAACACTGGAGTGGACTGCCATTTCCTTCACCAGGGGATCTTATAAACCGTGAGATTCAACCTGCATATACTGCCTTGCAGGTGGATTATTTACCACTGCCACCGGGGAAGACAGACAGATGGACAGACTAAGTGCCTGAAGATAGATAGATAGACAGCAGAGAGATAGACAGAGTCCCTGAAGAACTATAGACAGAGGTTTGTAATATTGTACAGGAGGCCAAGACCATTCCCAAGAAAAAGAAATGCAAAAAGGGAAAAATGGTTGTCTAAGGAGGCCTTACAAATAGCTGAAAAAAGAAAAGAAGCTAAAGACAAAGCAGAAGAAAGATATACTCATCTGAATGAGTTCCAAAGAACAGCAAGGAGAGATAAGAAAGCCTTCCTCAGTGATCAATGCAAACAACAGAGGAAAACAATAGAATGGGAAAGACTAGAGATATCTTCAAGAAAATTAGAGATCCAAGGAAACATTTCATGCAAATAAGGCCACAATAAAGGACAAAAATGGTATGGACTGAAAAGAAGCAGAAGATACTAAGAGGTGACAAGAATACACAGAAGAACTATACAAAGAAGATCTCAATGACCCAAATAACTATGATGGTGTGATCACTGGCCTAGAGCCAGTCATCCTGGAATGCGAAGTCAAGTGGGCCTTAGGAAGCATCATTATGAACAAAGCTAGCGGAGGTGATGGAATCCCAAATTCTAAAAGATGATGCTGTGAAAGTGATGCGCTCAAATGCCAGCAAATTTGGAAAACTCAGCAGTGGCCACAGGACTGAAAAAGGTCAGTTTTCATTCCAATCCCAAAGAAAGCCAATGCCAAAGAATGTTCAAACTACCACACAACTGCACTCATCTCACATGCCAGCAGAGTAATGCTCAAAATTTTCCAAGCCAGGCTTCAATAGTACATGAACCAAGAACTTCCAGATGTTTAAGCTTGATATAGAAAAGGCAGAGGAACCAGAGATTAAACTGCCAACATCCACTGGATCATTGAAAATGCATAAGAGTTCCAGAAAAACATCTATTCTGCTTTATTGACTATGCCAAAGCCTTTGATTGTGTGGATCACAACAAACTGTTGAAAATTCTGAAAGAGATGGGAATACCAGACCACCTACCTGCCTTCTGAGAAATCTGTTTGCAGGTCAAGAAGCAACAGTTAGAACTGGACATGAAACAACAGACTGGCTCCACACTGGGAAAGGAGTACGCCAAGGCAGTATTGTCACCCTGCTTATTTAACTTAAATGCAGAGTACATCATGCAAAATGCAGGCTGGATGAAGCACAAACTGGAATCAAGATTGCCGGGAAAAATATCAATAACCTCAGATATGCAGATGACACCACTATTATGGCAGAAAGCGAAAAGGAAGTAAGGGTCTCTTGATGAAAATCAAAGAGGAGAGTGAAAAAGTTGGCTTAAAACTCAACATTCAGAAAACTAAGATCATGGAATCCAGTCCCATCACTTCATGGAAAATATATGGGGAAACAATGGAAATAGTGACAGACTTTATTTTCTTGGGCTCCAAAATCACTGCAGATGGTGACCGCAGCTATGAACTTAAAAGGCACTTGCTCTTTGGAAGAAAAACTATAACCAACCTAGATAGCCTATTAAAAAGCAGAGACATTACTTTGCCAACAAAGGTCTGTCTAGTTAAAGCTACAATTTTTCCAGTAGGCATGTATGGTTATGAAATTTGGACCATAAAGAAAGCTGAGTGATAAAGAATTGATGCTTTTGAACTGTGGTGTTGAAGACTCTTGAGAGTCCCTTGGACTGCAAGGAGATCCAACCAGTCCATCCTTAAGCAAATTCTGACTATTCATTGTAAGGACTGATGTTGAAGCTGAAACTCCAGTACTTTGGCCACCTGATGCTAAGGTGTCACGCACTGGAAAATACCCTGCTGCTGGTAAAGACTGAAGGCAAAAGGAGAAGGGGATGACAGAGGATGAGATGGTTGGATGGCATGACCGACTCGATGGACATGAGTTTGAGCAAGCTTCAAGAGCTGGTGATGGACAGGGAAGCCTGACATGCTGCAGTCCATGGGGTCACATGGGTTGGACATTCCTCAGCAACAGAAATGAATACCAGAGAAGGCCTATTGTGTTACACAGTGACATTAGTAAAAATGTATTTTAATTAAATTAGTATATTTTATAAAATCTATTTGATTATTTTTGATGTTTACTTATAAAATATGCTGTAACCTCAATCTTTTATTTTTTAGCAGTAGTAACTATTAGAAAGAAAAAAAAAATAAAGAATTTATATATTTAAGAAACTTCCATCTAGAAGAAGATAGATACCCAAATCTGTGAAGCAAACAGCCTTATAATAAAGGAATGTGATACAAATAACATAGATGAGTGGTTTACCAAAAAACTTTTCTGCAAAATATTGGCTCTTGAATACCAGAGGATAAACTGACCAAGCTCCTTTGAATTTTTTTTTAATTCTATCCAACAGGAAGGACACTTTTCTGTGATTATATAAAAGTATCATAGAGAAGACAATTCTTTTATCTTAAAATAAATAAAAGTAGCAAAAAAAATGTTTAATGTGAGAGGTTAAAAAAGAGGAATAGCCTCATGGGCTGTTCATCTGAATTTAATAATTAAAAAGTGCCCAGTTATTACATTGGCATCATAAATGCTAAAAATAAGCGACATCCTTAAAAGCTAACCATGGTTTAGAAAAATTACTCTGCATTTGCTTTTGCCGATATGTTCAGAATTCTAAGTCTTTCCCAGGTATTTCAGAATTGCTTCCACACATTATGTATAAAATTGATAATTTTAAATGAAGTATATGTTTTCCATCACCTGTTTGTTATAGTGTCCCTACCTGATTTCAGCATTTCATCAAAATATATGCCCCATTATTACTATAGTTAGTTTTTGAAACACTGAAAGCATCTATGCTTCAAAAATAAATATTTCTCATTGCCATATTTAAAATGGATTACCAGCAAGGACCTACCAGCACAGGGAACTCTTCTCAATGTTATCTGGAAGCCTGGAAGGGAAGGAGTTTGGGGGAGAATGGATACACGCATGTATGTATGGCGGAGTCACCTTGCTGTTCACCGGAAACGATCACAACATTGTTTGTTAACCAGCTATACTCCAATACAAAATAGAAAGTCAAAAAAATAAATATTTCTCCAATAAAAATCAGTCTACATAATTAAATCCTAAAGTAAAGATGTTGCAGGGAATTACATTACTTATTTCTCAATGTAAAACTGTGTGTGAGCTCAGCAGTGTTTGACTCTTTGCATCCCCATGGACTGTAGCCCACCAGGATCCTCTCCCCATGGGACTTTCCTGGCAAGAATACTTGGCTACCCAAAGAGTGGGATGCCGTCTCCTACTCCAGAGTATCTTCCCAGCCCAGGAACTGAACCCACGGTCTCCTGCATCTCCTGCATCCGCAGGCAGATTCTTCACCACCAGCGCCACCCAAGAAGCCTCAGATATAAAACTAAGCTGACCAAATTCTCTTACATCGGATATTTGTATTATTTGCGTATCATAAAGATTGGAATGTATATAAATATTTGATAAAAATCTTAAATTTACCTATCTGATCATAAACGGCTTTGTTAAAACACTGAATCGATGCAGGTGGAAAAGTGTAACCTTATTTATTCAAGTGCCGTTCATCCAGTGTTGAAGAGGAAATGAAGCAGAGTTTATATGCATGGAAATTAGTTTCTATCTGAGAGAACTAGTTCTACTCTGTAAGATTTACTTTGAAGCATTTGCCCTGGACCAGATTTTTTTTTTTTTTTCATTTTGATGATATGTGTCATTTCAGACATGCTTGAAAGCAAATGATGCTTGGGAAATGATGATCAATATACTTGTAAGTGATTAAAATATTAGTTTAGTAACTTTTTAAAATTTAATAAAATAGAGGAAACCAATACCCATCCTTGGCCAACTTAATATGACAAAAAAGTACATTTGATGACCTTTTTTTGCAGCTCATTGTGATGCTATAAATGAACTTATGAACTTTTACGAAAGGACAGAGTTACAGAAAACCCTCTAGCAATTATGCACTGGTGGTGTTAACAATCGCATAGTAAGTATAAAAACAGCTGGAGGTTAATGAATTTGTATCTTAAAAAAAAATCATTCTCTGACAAAGTATTCAGGAAAAAATGTAACATAATGACTACACAAATGTTTTTCAGTTCAGTTCAGTCGCTCAGTCGTGTCCGACTCTTTGCAACCCCATGAATCGCAGCACGCCAGGCCTCCCTGTGCATCACCATCTCCCGGAGTTCACTCAGACTCACGTCCATCGAGTCCGTGATGCCATCCAGCCATCTCATCCTCTGTCGTCCCCTTCACCTCCTGCCCCCAATCCCTCCCAGCATCAGTCTTTTCCAATGAGTCATCTCTTCACATGAGGTGGCCAAAGTACCGGAGTTTCAGCTTCAGCATCATTCCTTCCAAAGAAATCCCAGGGCTGATCTCCTTCAGAATGTTTTTAGCAGGTATATTAAGATATGCTCTCAAGTATGAATATTAGACATTCAATCACTTTAATAACACTTTAAAACTTTTAAAAGTACATAAAAGAAAACTGTGCAACCCGAAAAGGTAAAAGTCTGAATTATTAAAATAATATTAAAATACTAGAGATATCCACATCAGAAATTAAAGGTGTTAATTGAAACATGATTTCAAATAACTCATCTCGACGGTTCTTAACATGTGGGAGAGAAACGAATTTGACAGCACCATAGATCTGCTCAAAACTGAGAAGTATTCCAAAAAACTCTGTATCATAAAATCTCTACCAAACTCTACATATCTACTCTCCAAATGCATCCCTTAAACTACTCCAAATTCTTATTTTCAGAATCACATGTAAGTCAACACCTAGTAAAGTTGCCCACAATCCAAAAAGCTGCCAGATTTAACAGCCATCCCTCAGACACACTCTTAAAATTCATCTTTTGGTGCTATCTAATTATCAAAGAAGAAAGAAATCCCATGGTGCTATGCTTAAAAGAAATACAATGAGTTATTTAAGGAGGTGATTATATTTTAAAATCAAAGACTACATTAAGGTAAGTATAAATAAATTAATATAAATTAAAAATTAATTAAAATTGTCAAAATATACCACTTACCCCATAAAAAAAATGTAGTAACTTTTAATCCAGAGCATCTTTTTAGATCCCATGCTAACTTCATTGTCTCAATCTATTCAATGGAATTTGCCACCTGAGTTCCTAGAAGCTGATGAATCAGTTCAGTTCAGTTCAGTCGCTCAGTCATGTCTGACTCTTTGTGACCCCAGGGACTGCAGCACGCCAGGCCTCCCTGTGCATCACCCTGGAACTTACTCCCAGAGTTTACTCAAACTTAAGTCCATCAACTCGGTGATGCCATCCAACCATCTCATCCTCTGTCACCCCTTCTTCTCCAGCCATCAATTTTCCCAGAATCAGGGTCTTTTCAAATGAGTCACCTCTTTGCATCATGTGGCCAAAATATTAGAGTTTCAGCTTCAACATCAGTTCTCCCAGTGAACACCCAGGACTGATCTTCATCTCCTTAGGATGGACTGGTTGGATCTCCTTGCAGTCCAAGGGACTCTCAAGAGTCTTCTCCAACACCACAGTTCAAAAGCATCAATTCTTCAGTGCTCAGCTTTCTTTATAGTCCAAGTCTCACATCCATACATCACTACTGGAAAATCATGGCTTTGACTAGATGGACGTTTGTTGGCAAAGTAATGTCTCTGCTTTTTAATATGCTGTCTAGGTTGGTCATAGGTTTTTTTCCAAGGAGCAAGCATCTTTTAATTTCATGGCAGCAGTCACCATCTTCAGTGATTTGGAGTCCCCCAAAAATAAAGTCTGTCACTATTTCTGCTGTTTTCCCATCTATTTGCCAAGAAGTGATGGGACCATGTTTTCTGCATGTTGAGTTTTCAGCCAACTTTTTCACTCTCCTCTTTCACTTTCAATAAGAGCTCTTTAGTTCTTCTTCAATTTCTGCCATAAGGGTGGTGTCATCTGCATATCTGAGGTTATTGATATTTCTCCCAGCAATCTTGATTCCAGCCTATTCTTCACCCAGTCTGGCATTTTGCATGATGTACTCTGCATGTAAGTTAAATAAGCAGGGTGACAATATACAGCCTTGACATACTCCTATCCCAATTTGGAACCGGTCTGCTTTCCATATCCAGTTCTACCTGTTGCTTCCTGACCTGCATACAGATTTCTCAGGAGGCAGGTCAGGTGGTCTGGTATTCCCATCTCTTTCAGAATTTTCCAGAGTTTGTTGTGATCCACACAATCAAAGGCTTTGGCATAGTCAATAAAGCAGGAATAGATGTTTCTCTGGAACTCTTGTCCTTTTTCAACGATCCAACGGATATTGGCAATTTGATCTCTGGTTCCTCTGCCTTTTCTAAATCCAGCTTGAACATCTGGAGGTTCACAATTCATATACTGTTGAAGCCTGGCTTGGAGAATTTTGTGCATTACTCTGCTGGCATGTGAAATGAGTGCAATTGTGCAGCAGTTTAAACATTCTTTAGCATGGGTTTTCTTTGGGATTGGAATGAAAACTGACCTTTTACAGTCCCGTGGCCACTACTGATTTTCCATTTTGCTGACATTTGAGTGCATCATTTTCACAGCATCATCTTTTAGTATTTGAAATAGCTCAACTGTGATTCCATCACCTCCACTAGCTTTGTTCATAATGATGCTTTCTAAGGCCCACTTCGCATTCCAGGATGACTGGCTCTAGGCCAGTGACCACACCATCATGGTTATTTGGGTCATTGAGATCTTCTTTGTATAGTTCTTCTGTGTATTCTTGTCACCTCTTAGTATCTTCTGCTTCTTTTCAGTCCATACCATTTCTATCCTTTATTGTGGCCATCTTTGCATGAAATGTTCTCTTGTTATCTCTGATTTTCTTGAAGATATCTCTAGTCTTTCCCATTCTATTGTTTTCCTCTGTTTGTTTGCATTGATCACTGAGGAAGGCTTTCTTATCTCTCCTTGCTGTTCTTTGGAACTTTGCATTCAAATGGGTATATCTTTCCTTTTCTCCTTTGCCTTTAGTTTCTCTTTTTTTCTCAGCTATCTGTAAGGCTTCCTCAGACAACTATTTTCCCTTTTTGCATTTCTTTTTCTTGGGGATGGTCTTGATAACTGCCTCCTGTATAGTACAGGAGGCTGATGAATGGTACATCAAAAACCACTAAATACTCCAATGATTTTCACAGGAATTATAATAAAGCTGAGCACTGAAGAATTGATGCTTTTGAACTGTGGTGTTGGAAAAGACTCTTGAGAGTCCCTTGGACTGCAAGGAGATCCAACCAGTCCATTTTAAAGGAGATCAGTCCTGGGTGTTCATTGGAAGGAATGATGCTAAAGCTGAAACTCCAACACTTTAGCCACCTCATGCAAAGAGTTGACTCACTGGAAATGACCCTGAAGCTGGGAGGGATTGGGGGGCAGGAGGAGAAGGGGACGACAGAGATGAGATGGCTGGATGGCATCACTGACTCAATGGACATGAGTTTGAGTAAACTCCGGGAGTTATTGATGGACAGGGAGGCCTGGTGTGCCGCGATTCATGGGGTCGCAAAGAGTCAGACATCACTGCGTGACTGAACTGAACTGAACTGAAATTTAAATTTGGAAATATCATTTAATACAATTCTGAGTTAATAAAACTTTTTGAGAAAAAAATTTCAACACATTTGTTTAACTGTGCAGTTCAAATAATTATGAACTTGCTGAGCTTTTTTAGACACTGAGATTGGTAAAGGCAAGAAGGCTTTGAAAGATGCCACTACCATTTCTGATCTAGCTTATAAGAACTAGCTTCTGAAAACAGGATTTAAGGATAATAATTCAGAATGATTCTGAGCTTTCACATTGCTCTGATTTTCTGAGGTAAAGCTTAAAACCAATCAAATACTTCATATATGTTTTTTTTTTGCTAAAGTACATTTTCTCTTCCACCAATTGAGGGAAAGTAACAAGGAAAGTGAAGGTCTTCCCGGGTAGTGCTATTTGTATAGAACCTGCCTGCCAATCCAAGAGACATAAGAGACACACATTCAAGCCCCGAGTCAGGAAGATCCTCTGGAGTAGGGCATGGCAACCCACTCCAGTATTCTTGCCTGGTGAATCCTGTGGACAGAGAGGCCTTGTGGGCTACAGTCTATGGGGTCACAAAGAGTCAGACACAACTGAAATGACATAGCACAGCTTATCACAAGGAAAGTAAAAAGTTAAGATTACCATTCATCATCATACTGTCAAAAACCATACTTCAAGAACAAAAGCAACTCTTAGTGTAGATTTTATATTTCTGTGTTCCAACCATTCCAAATTCCATGATGTGTTTTTAATATCCATGAATTGCACATTAGAGTTTTCTTTATTCCAGGAGTATGCAACAAATTAAAAAACAACTGAGAAACTATTGCCTATTATTCTCAGCTTTTATTTCTTGTTTCGTCTCTTTACTCAATGTCCTATCCCAGGGAGAATATAAATATAAGGCTAGGTGATAGGGAATTAGACTGATCTGCTGAATATATTATTTGGCATGTGAAATAAAAAAACAACCCTGCATCTTTGCAAGCAATTTCAGAATCCTTTATTTCTGTTTCGATTTCTCCCTAAATCCAAATTTTCAACACAGATGATTAGTTTATGTCAATTTTGGCTTATGACCTCACTCAAAACCAGTCATCTTTCTCAGTATCAATGTATGTATTTCTAGCATCTTGACAGATTTGCTTTCACTTCTACTTGGCCTCTATTTCCCAGCACACATGGGACTAAATGCCTACAACCCATGTAGTTTCTCTGCTTCTTTTTGAACATAAACAAGGGAAATTCAAACTAATATATTATTCCTGATACTTAAAAAGTCACCCTTTGCATGAAGCCACCACTAATCTTGTGCTCCAAGTTCTTTACATAGTAACTTGTGTAGTTTACCTTGCTAGTACCAATTTCTCCTCTAAGGATTAGAGGAATCTAAATCCTGACCTCAGTATAAGGCTATGGTCTTGCCATTGATTAATAACATTGTCTAGTACCTAGAGTCTACTATCCTCTTGAAAAGTGTTTGTTTCTTTTCTACTGGACTCTCAGAATACTGTGACCATGTTGCATGCAGTTGACACCAACAGTAATGAGTAACAGTGGCTTGATAAATGGCCCAAGGTATGACAGGTTCTACTTTATGGAATACATCACCTCTCAATTCCCAGAGTTGGGTCTGTCCTATTCTGCCTCCCTATCACTGTCTTTTCAGCTATCTGACCCCATTAACTTTAAACTTTCCTACAGAAAGTTTTTGCTGACAGTAAGTTAGCTTTATACAGCACCATTCCATGTTCACAAAAATCCCTCAATATTATTATTGAGTGCTTTCATTACTTCATTTCTTATATTTAATACATTTGTAATTTATCTCACATATGTGAGATACAGATTCAAATTTATTTTTTTCCAGATGACAGTTTACTTGTTTTAGTGTTATTCATCAAAAGTACTTCATCATTTATCAAAAAGGCTGTTTTCTGTCTCTGTGTTGGTTCTCCTTTTTCCATCTTCTGAACAAATTAATTTTAACAAATAACCTTTACAATTTATCTTCTTGAGGCTTATTATCTATGAAAAGAAATGTAATATTTATTTTATCATAAATTTATTACATCAATCAAATTCTGCTAGCATCTTCAAAAGTTTGGCTTTAGTATTTTGCTCGGAGGAAGCTGTCTTCCGAAGACTAGAATGGGGGAAAACAAAACTATTTCTAATGAATTAGTTAATGAAAATTACAGGATCTTTATGAATCCTTATGATTCCTGACCTCCTGCAATTCACTGTCTCCTCAATACTTCAAAGCAATAACAAGAATAATATTGTAAGATTAATCAGTCATGGAATGAATAAAATCATAAAACACAACCCCTTTAATTCAGAAAATCATCTAATTAGCAATAGTACAAAATAATAATGCTTAATAATAACCCTTAAAAATAATAAATAATCCTTAAAACACTGCAGGCAAGAAAGACAAGGAAAAAAATTAAAAACCAGAGGCAAAAATTCCTATTTCTCAGTTCCTTTAATCTTTCAAATATGCTGCTACCAGTTCCAAGAGCTGTGCTGGAGCAGAATTTAGGACTAGAAAGATTTCCACCAACATGAATTCTACCCATCCTTCCAAGAAGTCTCAGTGACACAAATTTTTAACAAATTAGTTTGGTGCACAATATCTGGAATTTCAAAGAGAACATTGAGACAGCAATGAATTTCAAAGATATGAACTAATGGAGAAAGCATAAGAAAGCAAAAAGTACTATATCCTTTAGAGAAAGATAAAAACTGTATTCTAATGCACATGTACGGAATCTAGAAAAATGGTCCTGAAGAATTTATTTACAGGGCAGCAATGAAGAAACAGACGTAGAGAATAGACTTATGAACATGGGGAGACGGGAGGAGAGGGTGAGATGTATGGAAAGAGTAACATGGAAACTTACATTACCATATGCAAAATAGATAGCCAATGGGAATTTGTTGTATGGCTCAGGAAACTCAAACAGGGGCTCTGTACCAACCTAGAGGGGTGGGATGGGGAGGGAGATGGAACGGAGGTTCAAAAGAGAGGGGATTATATATATACCTATGGCTGATACATGTTTACCAGAAAACAACAAAATTCTGTAAAGCAATTATCCTTCAATAATAAAATAATTTTTTTAAATGTTGTATCTTTTGTAAATATGTTTAACACTGAAAATTGTAAATTACTGAATTTCCCCAAAGTGTGGAACTCAGTTTAAAATTTCATCTCTTATTGTAGTACTTTTCCAGAGCCAGCGATAATAAGGCTGTAGATACAATCACAATTATAAATTTCTTTTAAAAGACCTGAATTTATTGCTGAGAATTTCTGCATTAAAACTACCAATAGAAGAATACTATGAGTATGCAAAATTTATTAATAGTTTCAGCATTCATAAAGCTTCCCTTCTACCCATGTCGGCAGTAATTCATATAACTACAGAATGTTGGTATCGGTATAAGGAGTCTATTACAAATGTAAAGAATATCAAGGTAAGATTTTCAGCGAAAATAATTTTGCTTTAATTATAATGGCATATGCAATCTATGGCACAATTTACTGAAAGTTATTGAAAAGGCAAAAGCAAAGAGATCTGGAGTTTAATTAAAAGTGACAGTTAAGGCCTATTTCAAATAACTTCTTATAAGAATCTTATCTAGTACAGCCAAGAATATTAATAACCTATGAGTAGCTCAGTAACCCTAATAGATACAATGATAAGTTAAAACATATATTAAGCTCAGTTTCAGCATTAACAGACACTCCCTATAAAAATGAGAACATAAAAAATTAGATTATTTTAACTAAATATTTTTCTTTCTAATTTGAGTAACAGAAAACTCTCTAAAACCAATCTCATTTTCCTTGAGGACTGAATTGCCACATAATGGCAAAAGAAAATTTGCAGCTCATATCCATCTTAAGTTTCTTATCATATATTCTTTCATAAGAAATAATGATTCATCACCTGAGAAATATAGTCAGATCTTTTAAAATACATTATTGCTTATTTAAGAAACTAGAAACTAGGGTCAATTAAAAATAATGTTTAGAATGAAAATGGTTAAATTGGTGAATGCAAAGATTTCCACACTTTCTATCTTCATTGCTCCCTTCCTGCTTCAGTAAATTTTTTTCTTTACCTTTTTATCAAGAAATATCTGCTTGTTCTGTTCATTAAGCAGTTAAATTCAAACAACTTACTAATTATTTATGCCTTTAACAAATTAGTAGTCATTTTTAAAAACTAAATCAAAAGAAAAATAATATTTTATTTCATTCTTAAATAACCACAGTTACTATTGGCATGTGTACACCTGTTTGGCACCATATCATATCTCAAATCCTGGAATCACTTTGACTATCATTACTCCCATTTTATGTTACACATTAACTTTCCTTGTCATAATAGCTTTGTATCACAGCACTGTCAAATACCTATACTTCACAAATATATGACATCATCAAATGTAATGTAATGCAGTCTGATGTTGAAACTGAACTAACTTAAGCATGTAGTTTGTAGGATGTATGGGAAATGTTACTGTATTTTCCTTGAAAATTTAAAATATTCCATAGTCCCTGTGAGTTCAATGGGAGTGCCTTGGCACATGGTTTAGAAACCACAGGGCTGAGGATGCTTTAGGATCACAATAGCAAAACTCAATGCTGGGGCTCCAATGATCACATTCATTTCGAGAATTCCCTGTCAGTCCAGTGGTTAAGACTCAGGGTTTTCACTGCCCTGGGCCAGGGTTTGATCCCTGGTCCGGGAACTAAGATTCCACAGCTATGTGGCCAAAAACAAAGAAGCATTTATTTCAAAACTATTAATTTTATGCAGTAGGATATCAACTGAACCCAAGTCAAAGATCACAAAGGTGATCAGTGTATACTGAGTGCCTACATACAGGCTGCAGCACATGAGACGCAAGGAGTACAATGAGGAACCAGGAAGAAAAAGTCACTCCCTTCTGCACTTTACATTCTAGCAAAAACAATTAACACAAAATAGCTAAAGAAATGTTCATCATGTCATTTTATTTGTGGTAAGGGCTACAAAGGAAGCTGACAAAGAGCATAGGCTGACTTGAGAATAAATACGGGTGGAGGGAATCAAGTTACTTTAAGGGATATGAGAAGTCCTCCTTAGAAGAGATAACATGTGCTGTAAACTCTGAAGCAGTGATTTTCAATGGAAGGTGAGCCTGCTTCCCAGTGGACAGCTGGAAAAGTCTAAAGACATTCTGGCTGTTGTGACTGGGAGGGATGCTGCAGGCAATCCAGCAGGTAAATGCCACAGATGCTGCAAACATCCTAGAATACACAGCATAGCCCACATGTACTACCCCCTGACAAAGAATTATCTGACCCCAAATGTTCACAATGCTGAGAAGCTTTTACATAGGTGTGTGTGGTGGGGTGTGTTTGGGGTTGGTGGGGATCAGTGGGCATTCCAGGAAAAAGGAACAGAACTTACAAACTTTTAAATAATAAGAGTATAGTACATCCAATGGCTTCCCTGGTGGCTCAGATGGTAAAGCGTCTGCCTGCAGTGCAGGGACCCGGGTTCAATCCCTGGGTTGGGAAGATCCCCTGGAGAAGAAAATGGCAACCCATTCCAGTTCCCTTGCCTGGAAAATCCCATGGACAGAGGAGCCTAGTAGCCTATAGTCCATGGGGTCGCAAAGAGTCAGACACGACTGAGCAACTACACTTTCACGTTCACTTTCATAGTGCATCCAATGAACAAAGAGAGGGTTTGTACAGATGGAGGCCAGTGTAGACAACTGCAACAACTCTTAAAAGTCACTCAAGAAAGTTAGAGGAAAATGTAATCAAAAAGGCTGTTCTGCCTAAATAATCCTTAGGGTAAAAAGAAGGGGAGCACAGCAGCTGTTATTTTAATTATTCAAGGAAATATCAGGCAGTATATTCTGACAGTATTCCACTTTACCTTCTGCTGTAAAATGTGGCACAGTAAGGAAAATACTGATCTACACAAAGGCCTACACAGTGACTAAATGGCTGTGTCATGGCTTGTACTGGCCTCTGAGCAACTGTGAGATTCTATAGTTGATCAAGCATAACTTTGGGTTTTGGTCAAACCAAAAAACCTGAAGGGACAAAGAGAGGAGGGCATTTTATAATCAGAGACACTTTCACCCTTTAGCTTCCAATTTAAATAATTACTTTCATTACTTTTAACATTGAGTTTCTTTTATCCCAGAACATAATTGATATAGTTACAGTAAGCTGCTGCCATTTAGTTGCTAAGTTGTGCCCAACTCTTTGTGGCTCCATGGACTATAGCCCACCAAGGTCCTCTGTCCATTGGATTTCCCAGGTAAAGATACTGGAGTGGGTTTCCATTTCCTTCTCCAGAGGATCTTCCCTACCCAGGGACTAATTCCAAGTCTCCTACGTCTCCTGCATTGCAGGTGGATTTTCATACTTAATTCAATGACTTAGTAAACTGACAACAGAAACTGATGTCACAACTGAGTACAGAGAGACTAATTTGTTTAAATGACATCTTTGAAGAATCCAGGTAGGATCCCCACCAGCTATAAGCCATCAGATAGAGGCTCTGATAAGAAGTATACACTCTTAAAAAAGTCCTCCTAATATTAGCAGCTGCACAATAGATAAAAGAAAGAGAAAGGATGTGTTTATATATATATATGTATATATATATATATATACGCTGCGATTCATGGGGTCGCAAAGAGTTGGACACGACTGAGCAACTGAACTGAACTGAACTGAACTTATACATATTATATATATAAACATCTAGTTTATATGTAATAGGTTTATATATATATTATATGTAATAGATTTATATATATATATATATACACACACACATATATACGGAGAAGGCAATGGCAACCCACTCCTGTACCCTTGCCTGGTAAATCCCATGGACAGAGGAGCCTGGTAGGCTGCAGTCCATGGGGTTGCGAAGAGTCAGACATGACTGAACAACTTCACTTTCACTTTTCACCTTCATGCATTGGAGAAGGAAATGGCAACCCACTCCACTGTTCTTGCCTGGAGAATCCCAGGGATGGGGGAGCCTGGTGGGCTGCCGTCTACAGGGTCACACAGTCGGACATGACTGAAGCGACTTAGCAGCAGCAGCAGATATATATACAAAACATCTAGTTTGTATGTGGTAGGTTTAGAGCTAAAACTTCTCACTTGTTTACATTCAGCTCCTCAAAATCCTCATGTTAAGGCAGAGAAAACAGGTCATACAAAGAGAAGTCACCAGTCCAAATCAGATTTGATTCACTGAAAAGAAATTAAAAAGGCACTCAATAACATATTTAAACTTTTAATAACTAAGTTAAAAAATCTAATAAAAGAAATGTGGCAGAAATATGAATCTCAAAGCTACTATTATAAATATCCTGGACTAGGTATTTTCATTATTTTATTTTATCATCACAACAGTTCTGGAAAGCTTTGGAATCATAATGTTACAGATGAAGAAACCAGGGCTTGGAGAAATTAAATAATCTGCCTCAGCAGATAGTTCAAAGTAGAGCTGAGACAAGCTGGGACCTGGGACCCTTTGCTGAAGTGCATGCACCTGGATAAACCTCTCCTCCAGTAATAAAATATAGAGAAACTATGGGACTGAAGGAGCAACTGGGATAAATTCTGGACAAAAGATACAAAAAGACAAAAAAGCCCCTCCTGCCACTTTTGAAGAGCCAGAAGCAAAAACAAGGTGTTGGGAGCAAAAGCAGGGTACTGTGCATGCCCCCTGAAATCAATACCACCAGACACAGTAGACAAACCACATAAGTCACACTTCCAGCCTGACTCCTGGACACAGCCCTACCCTTACTCCATATAAGGAAAAAGCTTCTACCCCATCTTCAGCAAGCTTGCAAGCAAGGGAACCTGTTATTTACTCTTGCTCCCCTCTGCTGCAGCATAGCCCCAATAAAGCCTTGGCTAAATTTCTTGTCTGGTCTCAGGTCAATTTCTCCTGATTAGGGAAAGACAAGAACCCTGGTTGGTATCAGAACAAGGAATTCTCTGTATTTTCAGCAGACCACCTGCTAGGATCTCTTTCCCAACCATCCTCCAGCCCATTTCCTTCAAAGCTTCCCAGCCTTCTCAATAACCAGTGGAGGTTACCTACAATATTTTTCAAGTCAACATCCAATTTAATGTGACAGCCACAGTTAGAAGGGACTCTCATCCATTTTGATTTCCAGTTTGTTTTCTCTTTTTGATACTCTTTCTCTATGCGCAGGCCTCCAGGATTAGATTCCCTCTAACCATAGCCCTCTGTGGTATCTCTTGACAGTTTATATACAAAATCCTATTTGTTTCTGCAAACAATTCTTAGATATAGGAAATAGTACACATCCTGCTGCACAAAAAATAGAAACCAAGTTCCCAGGAGGTGAACTGGTTTTGCTGGGGTACTTAGGTAAACAAGTAACCATCCTATCTTCAAACATCTAGTCCAAATTTCACTTATTACAAGTAACTGCCTCCTTCACGTTCAACCAGGCTTAAAATTCTGGCCCATTCTCTGAGACGCATGTGGATACATCACCCATACACACTGGGTAAGACTGAATGAACCTCTTCTAAATGTTCATTTCAGATTAATCTCACCAAAATAACAACCTTTTAAAAACAGACATAGCATTTGATATTTGATACATAATATTAAAAGTATTTTCTTTCTCACACCAAATCAGATCAGAGCCTTGCAAAGCAATTTCTTCAGAAGGCCCATTTTTTTCCTATTTCTTCAGTAAAAATCACCACTTAGTGGTTTAAGCACAAATTTGTTATCTTAGATGTCTGGAGGTCAGAAATACAAAACCAAGAAATGGTAGGACTGAGTTTCTTCTAGAGGCTATAGGAGAGAATCCATTCTTTGCCTTTTGTAGCCTCTAGAGGCTGCCTACATTACTTGGTTTGTGGCCCCATCAACATCGTCTCTACTTCCATCAGTTACAAGTCTTTTTTCTACCTCCTACCTTCCTCTTTAGCCTATAAGAACACTTGTTGTGACACTGGGTCCATCTGGATAATCCAGGATCATCTCACCATCTCAAAATACTCAAGTTACACATCTGAAAAGCTCCTTTCAATATGTAAGGTAATATTAATATATTCACAAGTTCTGTAATGCTGAGTATCCTAAGAAAGCATAATAAAACAATAAAAATATTGAAAATATATAAGGATGGGAATATTATGGAGATTATGAGTTTTTCCAAATAAATATTATGATTATTTAAGTATTATGAAAATTGCAAATTTCCCTACTTAAGTCTAAAATTAAGATTCCAATCAGCATTCCAAAGAGTCTTTTTTTAGAAACTGATAAGCTAATCTAAGTTTTCAACCCACACAGTGAAGTCAACAACAACAAAAAACAAGCAAGTAGTCACAAGTGATATAATTTACTTACATTCTAAATATGGGCAGAATAATCAATATTTATCTTAGAAATGCATACAAATATGATGAAAATAAAAACTGTGCATGGTATTGATACACATTACTTCAGAACAGTAATTTCCTTGAGGGAATAAGGAAGTGGAAAAAAGAACAGTTAGATCTTAGCAATTTGTGTTTTTAAAACAAAATTTCAAACTAACATTTCAACTTGCAAACAAATGTTAAGACTGAGTAGTGGACACACAAATGTTTGTTTCAACCCATATGTTTGAAATATTTTATAAATAAAATTCAATTGAAATAGAACCAATATGAAGAAGGTCCTTGAAGTATATTGCAAAAGGAACTGGCTCAAATGGCAAATTGCTTGGAACCACATTAACATCAAAAGTACAACATACTTCTGGTACATCTGAAATTCATCCTAGGCTAAACACTAGACTGGAGTGCAGTTCAACTGTACGAAGGACTAAGAATTGACATTAGTGTCCCAGAACTCTGAGTTTGTTCCAAAGTTCATCCCAATTTCACACAAAGCTAGACTTTATAGCCATGAGACTCATTCTCGGTTGGCTACAGACAGCAATTTTATAAAAGCGCATTTAATGGAAGGATTGGGAGCACCATCTGTTCATGAGTCAGCAAAACAAGGGAATTTCTGTCATCTATTTTAATTCTTTGCTTATGAGCCTTGTTTTCTGTTGTCAGAGGCCTCCAGGGCCAACTCAAGAGTCCAATCATCAGTGTAAGCTGCAAACTTACAATCACTAAGCATAACGCCCTGAAGAAAAAGCTAAAAAAAGAGCTCTCAAGACAATTTAGAAACACCCTTTTCCTTAAATCTGGGCTCTCAAGTAATTAAATTGTCTCTTACATATTCAGTTTATTATTTAATCCAATTAAAGAATTATCATTTGTTTCATGTGAAAAAAAGATCCTTTTTCCTTTATCACATTTTGTCTGTTGTCCAAGACTGCAGTCCCTCCAGGGACACCCAATAGTACTAAGCAAAGTTCTAAACTTGGTTAGAAGCAGCTTGGACATCACTACCTTTTGTTCTTTGCCTTTAATTTGTATTCAGTTGCATTTCAAATACTATGGCTTCTCTGGAAGTCAAACTTGATATAAATTCTGAACACTATTGCTGACCCAGTGCCATGCTCCCCACACTAAAATAATCCTTGTTCTGAAATTCTGAGGGATCCCCCGCCAACATCCCTGCAAAACCACTCAACTTAAATGTAAGGACTAATTGTCAAAAGATTCTCTATTGTCAAGAGATTTACAAAAATGCCTGAAATTAAGGAAACTTACTTAGTCAAGATTATGTTCAATAAGCTTGAAATGCTGAGCATTTCTCCAACTTTAAGCAGAGAATTTTTAAGGAGGCCATCAAAATCAGGATTAAAACTAAGCTTGCAAAATATACTGAAGTATCCAAGCCTTTCTTCTATTTGATACTACGTAAGAAGATCTCCCATGAAGGGGGAAAAAGCTAAAATGTGCACATTTGTAAGTTGGGAGATACAGAGATGAATATAAGAAGGGAAAAGGGGCAAAGTTTACTTGATTGAGTGAAAATTATATTTTAAGTTCCTATTCCTATTTTTGATAGTCTAGAGGCACTATTTCTGATAAAGGAACAGCCTGAACCAGCTGTTGCAATACTAACCCTTCTTCCCCCAAAATATTAACTTCACTTATTATACCACTCTGCTGCTCACAAATACAAAATCAGCAGCTTTCTTTAGTTGCTCATCCAGAAAAAGCCGAAAAAAAATGAGGAATGGAAAGAACATTCCGTTACATTCAAATATGTTGATTTATATTCTTCATTTTAATACTGTATCTATTAATATATTGTATTTCACTCTAAAAAACCCACATTTGTTGTGAAAATATTTATATAATGCCTACTTAAAAGTATCTTTTAAATTCATTATTAATGTATTTGTAATGGCCTGTCAAGTTATCATTTTTTTTTTTTACTTATTTAATTTGGAAGGATAGAGAAGCCTAGATTTGTTAAGTTTTATAAGTTCCCAAGGTTACATAGTTTCCCACTAAATCTCAGACAAAATCCTCTGACACACATCTTGGGCTCTTTCTACTATAGATTTCTTAGAATTTACAAATTTGAACCAATTCTTTTATCCTAAATACTAAACTAGACTTAAAATAAAGGTATTTGCTCTCTTATACCACACAGCACATTTGATAAAAATGGCACTGTGAACATACAGTCATCTATAGAAGCAATTTTATAGAAATCTAGTGTAAGGATTTCCAATATATAGAATATGAATTCATTTATTATTCAATGAATTATCAAACATGAGTCACAATTACACTAGAGGATATCAGCCCTTGAGTACAGCGTTAGTTTGAAAAATTAAATTACACACTTATAAAGTGCTTAAGATAGAACTTTATATACAGGAGGTTGTTAATATATATGATAATTGCTACAGTCACCATGATAATTATTATTTGTATTCATAGATAATAGTTAACTCCCTTTTTATTAAGTCCCATTGTTTGTACACTAAATGAAGAATATAAGAAAGTATAGAATAGAGGCACTATTTATAAACATGAAATTTCTATTGACTTGAAGTAAGGAAGACAGATTCTATTCTTGGACTGATCAAATGGTGATAATAAGAATGCATGTATCATACATGCTATTTACACAAAGACATAAACTGTCTGGAAATACAGGAACCATAGCAGAAAAATACTGAAGACCATTGGAATAAAGGTAAACAGTGAAGGTCCTCAAAGTGACATCTTTAAGGGGAAATGATGTGGAAGAACATTAACACACTTAAAACAGAACTGGTGACAGAGTCTTCCAGATACCTACAGCTATATTAACTATCCCCGATTTACAGATGAAGAAAGTCTAGGAAGATGTAATTAATTTCAGTTCAGTTCACTTCAGTCGCTCAGTTGTGTCCAACTCTTTGCAGCATGCCAGGCCTCCCTGTCCATCACCAACTCCCGGAGTTCACTCAAACTCATGTCCATCGAGTCAGTGATGCCATCCAGCCATCTCATCTCTGTTGTCCCCTTCTCCTCCTGCCCCCAATCCCTCCCAGCATCAGAGTCTTTTCCAATGAGTCAACTCTTCGCATGAGGTAACCAAAGTACTGGAGTTTCAGCTTTAGCATCATTCCTTCCAAAGAACACCGAGAGCTGATCTCCTTTAGAATGGACTGGTTGGATCTCCTTGCAGTCCAAGAGAGTCTCAAGAGTCTTCTCCAACACCATAGCTCAAAAGCATCAATTCTTCAGCCCTCAGCTTTCTTCACAGTCCAACTCTTATAGCCATACATGACCACTGGAAAAACCATAGCCTTGACTAGACAGACCTTTGTTGGCAAAGTAATGTCTCTGCTTTTGAATATGCTATCTAGGTTGGTCATAAGTTTCCTTCCAAAGATTAAGCATCTTTTAATTTCATGGCTGCAATCACCGACTTGATGGACGTGAGTTTGAGTGAACTCCGGGAGTTGGTGATGGACAGGGAGGCCTGGCATGTTGCAATTCATGGGGTCGCAAAGAGTCGGACACGACTGAGCGACTGAACTGAACTGAACTAAGCATGTAAATCATTATTTATTCTATTCCCCTAATACATCTGAATAAAGGAGTATAGGTGTCTAAGAAATTTGTCAATCAATGTATGACTGATAGTTTTTAATGCACTCATATTTCTTCTAAATTAGATCTTACAACTGGATGAATTTAGTTCTAAGATATAAGACACAGGGTACCAGGCATCCTAGAAATATAACACAGAATTGCTTCCTTACTTGTTCTCACTGGATAATATCATATACCTCAACAACTGGAAAAGAAAAACTAGCCTCTGCCAGAGAACCCACCTGTACCTTTCAACTTTTCAGTTCTTAAAGGTGATAATCAAGGTGAGCGATCACACCTCTAAGATGCCAATGCACTGGCTTCCCTGGTGGCTCAGATGGTAGAGTTTTCCTGCAATGCAGGAAACAAGGCTTTAATCCCTGGGTTGGGAAGATCCCCTGGAGAAGGGAATGGCTACTCACTCTAGTATTCTTGCCTGGAGAATTCCATGGACAGAGGAGCCTGGTGGGCTACAGTTGAGATGTTGCAAAGAGTTGGACACAACTGAGCAACTAATACTTTTATATTTTACAGAAGCTTTATTTGAAAGGCCACTGTACCTTTAGTGCATGAAAGAGAATAAAGAAAAAAAAAAGGACAAGTGATCTATCAATTTAAACTGATTTTTAATTAGGAGTCACATTATCTTTTAAAATATTGTTTAATAGGCATATATGCAATAGTTATGAATTGGGTTATGAATTCAAGTGGAAGAAAAGTCAAGATATAAATTTAAAACAATCAAAATAATATAATAGGTTTATTACTTGTTGTCACAAAAAGGTCACAGAAAATTCTAACTTATTCACGTATTATATTTTGAGGTGGTAGGTGGTAGAGGCAAGGAAGCTTAATGATCTCTATTACTAGAGTCCCAGGGAGGCATATTTTGTCTAGAAAACTTGAAGAAAAACTGAGTTTAGTGAGAATTGGACACTGAGAAAATGCTCCCTGACCAAGCCCATGTGTTCACTGAAGATTAACTGTTTTCCTGCCTCGGGCACTGGAATCTTTTACTTTATTTCCCAAAGTCATGGTCCTTGGTATTTGGATCCATCAAACATCCAGTCTTCCTCTGGGACTCTATAGTGTTTTGGGCTCAATCAAAGTCTTGCCATTTCAAAGATCTACAGCTCTAAACCCATTTCTTCGGAGAAATGACATTCACAGAGGGCTATTTGTCCTTTTCAAATTCAAGCAATAACCTCTTATTTCACTTGTCTGGAAAGGGCATGAGATTGCAAAGCTGTTTACCTATAGTGATGGGGGTAATGTAAGGAGAGTTCAGACTTTTAGAAATATTAATGTGGTGCCTTACCACCCTAATTTACCCCTCTACTACACCTCCCATTTTCCCACAATAGGGATAGAAAACATATTATGTTCATTCTTCCCTAATGGAACCACAGCAACAACAATTAAAAGAAAAACCTGGACACTAGTTTTCTTCTTAAAAATATACCTTGTTGCATTAATTTTATAAGAAAAAATAAAAAAGTTAAAAAAATAAAGTAGAACACTAATTGTATTTTCTCAATTTCCCTTTCAGTAATTCTTTAGCCTTATGTTTTGTAACTCTTCTAGTTTGCAAACCATTCTAAAAGAACTAGAGAATATAGCTTTAATCACACTGATAAATGAGTACCAGGAATAACTGTTAACAGCTCAAAAGGTATACATTTTATGACAAACGTAATACTGACCTCTCAAGAGAAGCATTCTTTTCAATTCACTTCTTACTTAATAGACTATAAAGTACAACTTTAAAGTGGGTTTATGCAGTGAAAAAGTACTGTAAGCTTGGTATGTATCCCCTGCTGCACAAAAATAATGTTCTGGAGCTTCCTTCATCTTCCAACAGCAACAGCAGGAAGTAGTTTGCTTGCTAGAAGTTCTTACTGACATTGTACAATGGCAGACTCAATTATATTGATACGATCTGAACAGCAAGCAATTATTGCTCATTTAGATAAAAACACTGTCCATATAACTATGACATCATAAGACAGGCAATGTATTTCATGAATGATTTCCCAGGAAGTTATAGCAAGAAACATGTGAGAGAAGAATTTGGTGCTTATTAATTTTCTATATAGCTTTAGCCATCTTTATGAACATTTTTGTGCTCACTGTCATTTCCTTTCAAAATACACACATTTCAAATACATATATATGTGTGTATGTACATCCTTACCACCAGTAATGATAATATAATAATATCATTACATGTCTTTATAATTTCAGTACATGTCTATCTATGAGTCAAAAAGTTTTATAAATTTCTCTAGTAGAAAACCAGTTAATAGATTTTATGATATACACTTTATAAATAAAATAAAGTTCAGAGGGACTTCCAATCCTGGGAAGACAGAGTAAATATACTTATCCCTGTGTCTCCAGTTAAGTACAACTAAAATCCATAGATCTTATATTTAAAGCAAAGATAAGAAATGTTATATTTAAAGCAAACATAAGAAAGAGAATAAGGCAAAATAACAGTGGATCTCAGGGCCCAAGAAAAGACATAGTAATAAGTTCACTGGATTTCCTTTTTACTTCATATATATTCTAGACCTAGAACAAAAGAACTCACAGTGAAGAAACACCAAAGGACACAGACATAAAATGCCTCAACAAAAGTTTGCTCCCTCTAGCCAAAAGAAAAGAGAAAGGACAGCCCAACAAGATAGAAAGCTGTTAGGCAAAAATCCTACTCCAGTCATACACCACACAAAAACCTTGGCCCTTACCTACCTTACCCACACCAGCAAGTGTCAAGTGGGGAATATAGACTTCCACCCTGCCTGACTATAACAAAGTAGGCCACTTCTACTGGAGGCATCTTGGAGAAGACTGAGTAGGGAACTCCTACCTGCTCCTCTCTTGTGTTGGTGGAGACCACATGAGGAGTCTGGATGTCTATAACCAACAGGCAGCAACAAGGTATCCCTCCATTACCGTTACAGCAGCGTCAGAGGAGGCCTGGTCGAGAGATAGAACTTTCGCCATAACGATGTCACACCCCTCCACCTCTACAGTCAGTGGAGGCCATCTGTGGAGAAGTACAGTGGCTTTGCTATACCTCCCCAACAGAGACATATCAGCAGAAGCCAAGTAGAGGGCCAGAATTCCCATTCCTGCTCAGCAGTAAAGACGAGACTCCAGTGTCAATGCAGGCTGAATGAGAACCTACATTTCTACTGCCATCTTACCTTCTCCTATCCAGGCAGAGTCAGAGGAAACCAGCTAAACCAGAAAGGTTAAATGAATTTCAGAGACCTATAAAATGTCCACTAGTCATTTCAAGAACCAGGAAGGTCTCAAACTGAATGATAAAATGCAACCACATGTTCCCAACCCTGAACACGTTGATGTATGGCAAAACCAATACAATATTGTAAAGTAAAAATGAAAAAAAAAATAAATTAAAAAAAAATGCAACCAATAGATGCCAAAACCAAGATGACAAAGATGCTGTTAATTATTTGAGAAAAAACTGAAAGCAGACTTCCTAAAAATGCTTTAATGAGCAAGTGTAAAGCCACTTGAAGTAAATGGAAAAGACAATCTCATCAAACAAATAGAAGATACAAAGAGAAACAAAATGGAAATTTTAGAAGTATAAAACACAATAACTGAAACAAAAATTACCAGGGACACAGAGGGACATTAAATAATGATAAAAAGCCAAACCACCAAGAAGATACAACAACCCTAAATGTGTTCATACCCAAACAGCAAAGATGAAAACCATGTGAAACAAACCTGACAGAAATGAAAGGAAAAGTACACAAATTGACAACTCTAGTTGGAGATTCAAAACCCCCTTTTGTACTATTGATAGAACAGTTACACCAAAAGCTAGGAAGGATACAGAATAAGTTCAAACATCAGCCACCAACAGAATCTAATCAACATTTATAAAATATTCCACTAACGAACATCACAATTGTACATTAATTTCCAATACCCACAGAACCTAGAACAATGTAGACCATAAAATAAATCTCATCAGGTTTAAGAGGGCTGAAATCATGTAGCCTGAGTTCACTGACCACAATGGAACCAAATCAGCAATTAGTGACAAAAGATAAAAGGGAAATCTCCAAATACTGGACAATCCAACAACATACTTCTAAATATTTCATAGGTCAAGGGGGAAATCTCAGAGGAAATCCAAAAAAGCACAATGAACTGCATGAAAATGAAAAATATAACATACCTGGTGGTGGGTTAGACCCTAAGTCATGTCCGACTCTTATGACCCCATGGACGGTAGCCCACCAGGCTCCTCTGTCCATGAGATTTCCCAGGCAAGAATACTGGAGTATGTTGTCATTTCCTTCTTCAGGAGATTGTCTTAGCCAGGGATCAAATCTGTGTCTTTTGCATGGCAGGCAGTCTCCCACACTGCAGGCAGATTCTTTACCACTGAGCCACCAGAGAAGCCCCACAACATATTGAAAAAAGCACAACACAGATAAAGTAACACTAGAGGGAAATGTATAGCACTAAATGCATATGTTTGCACAGAGAGGCCTCAAATGAATACTCTAAAATCCTACCTCAAGAACTTAGAAAAAGAAAAGTAAAATAAGCCCAAGAAGCCAGAATGAAGAAACAATAAAGTACATTAAAAAAATGAAATTAAAAACATGGACTTCCCTGGTGGTCCACTGGTTAAGAATCTGCCTGCCAATACAGGGAACACAGGTGTGATCCCTGATCCAGAATATTTCCGCATGCCACAATGCAAAAAGACTGTGCACCATAGCTACTGAACCTACACTCTAGAGCCTACGAGCCACAGCTAGAGCAGCCCCTGCTCACCACAGCTAGCTAAAGCCTATGCACAGCAAGGAAATTGAGCACAAACAAAAGTAAAAACAAAAAAAAAAAAAGAAAGAAATTTAAAAACACACAAAAATCCCTTGCATTCCTATACACTAATAATGAGAAAGTAGAAAAAGAACTTAAGGAAACAATTCCATTCACCATTGCAACGAAAAGAATAAAATACTTAGGAATAAATCTACCTAAAGAAACTAAAGACCTATATATAGAAAACTATAAAACACTGATGAAAGAAATCAAAGAGGACACTAATAGATGGAGAAATATACCATGTTCATGGATCGGAAGAATCAACATAGTGAAAATGAGGATACTACCCAAAGCAATCTACAGATTCAATGCAATCCCTATCAAGCTACCAGCGGTATTTTTCACAGAACGAGAACAAATAATTTCAAGATTTGTATGGAAATACAAAAAACCTCGAATAGCCAAAGCAATCTAGAGAAAGAAAAAAGGAACTGGAGGAATCAACTTGCCTGACTTCAGGCTCTACTACAAAGCCACAGTCATCAAGACAGTATGGTACTGGCACAAAGACAGAAATATAGATCAATGGAACAAAATAGAAAGCCCAGAGATAAATCCACACACATATGGACACCTTATCTTTGACAAAGGAGGCAAGAATATACAATGAATTAAAGACAATCTCTTTAACAAGTGGTGCTGGGAAAACTGGTCAACCACTTGTAAAAGAATGAAACTAGATCACTTTCTAACCCCACACACAAAAATAAACTCAAAATGGGTTAAAGATCTAAACATAAGACCAGAAACTATAAAACTCCTAGAGGAAAACATAGGCAAAACACTCTCTGACATAAATCACAGCAGGATCCTCTATGATCCACCTCCCAGAATACTGGAAATAAAAGCAAAAATAAACAAATGGGATCTAATTAAAATTAAAAGCTTCTGCACAACAAAGGAAAATATAAGCAAGGTGAAAAGACAGCCTTCGGAATGGGAGAAAACAATAGCAAATGAAGCAACTGACAAACAACTAATCTCAAAAATATACAAGCAACTTATGCAGCTCAGTTCCAGAAAAATAAATGACCCAATCAAAAAATGGGCCAAAGAACTAAATAGACATTTCTCCAAAGAAGACATACGGATGGCTAACAAACACACGAAAAGATGCTCAACATCACTCATTATTAGAGAAATGCAAATCAAGACCACAATGAGGTACCACTTCACACCAGTCAGAATGGCTGCGATCCAAAAGTCTACAAGCAATAAATGCTGGAGAGGGTGTGGAGAAAAGGGAACCCTCTTACACTGCTGGTGGGAATGCAAACTAGTACAGCCACTATGGAAAACAGTGTGGAGATTCCTTAAAAAACTGGAAATAGAACTGCCTTATGACCCAGCAATCCCACTGCTAGGCATACACACCGAGGAAACCAGAATTGAAACAGACACGTGTACTCCAATGTTCATCACAGCATTATTTATAATAGCCAGGACATGGAAACAACCTAGATGTCCATCAGCAGATGAATGGATAAGAAAGCTGTGGTACATATACACAATGGAGAATTACTCAGCCATTAAAAAGAATACATTTGAATCAGTTCTAATGGGGTGGATGAAACTGGAGCCGATTATACAGAGTGAAGTAAGCCAGAAAGAAAAACACCAATACAGTATACTAACACATATATATGGAATTTAGAAAGATGATAATGATGACCCTGTACTTGAGAGAGCAAAAGAGACACAGATATGTAGAGTGGACTTTTGGACTCTGAGGGAGAGGGATGATTTTTGGACTCTGAGGGAGAGGGATGACTTTTGGACTCTGAGGGGTGGGATGATTTGGGAGAATGGCATTGAGACATGTATACTATCGTGTAAGAGTGGATGCTTGGGGCTGGTGCATGGGGATGATCCAGAGAGATGATATGGGGTGGGAGGTGGGAGGGGGGTTCATGTTTGGGAACTCATGTACACCCGTGGCGGATTCATGTCTATGTATGGCAAAACCAATACAGTATTGTAAAGTAAAATAAAGTAAAAATAAAAATTAAAAAATAAATAAATAAAAATAAAAACAGAAAAACACTCTTAGAAAAATCAATGTTGCAAATAGCTGGGTTTTTGAAACAATTACCAAAATCAACAAAACGTAATCAAAGATCTAACAGAAAAGAAGGAAAATAAACATCACCAATGTAAGGGATATCATGACAGATCTTGTAGACGGGTCTTAGAAGGGTTATAAGAGAATACTATGAACAATTCTACACAGAAATGTTTGACAACTCAGATAAAATGAATTAATTCCTTAAAAAAACATAAACTAGCAAAATAGAATATGACATAGAAAATATGAACAGCTTTACAGATATAAAGAATTCAAGTCCTAACTAAAAATCCCCTAAACAGAAATTTTTATTGGAAAATTCTAACAAACATTTAAATAGTAACGAATACCCATTTTACACAATCTGTTCCCAAAAAAAAGGAAGAGGAAGGAAGTACTCACAAATTCATTTATGAAGCAAGGATTATCCTGATACCAAAACAGAACAGTACAAAAATATCAATATCCAAGCTTCTCTGATTGCTCAGTGGTAAAGGATCCACCTGCCAATGCAGGAGACACGGGTGTGATCCCTGATCTGGGAAGACGCCACATGCCTCAGTCAACTAAACCCATGTGCCACAACTACTGAACCTTTTCTCTAGAGCCCAAGAGACACAACTGCTGGCCATGTGCTGCGATTACTGAAGCTCGCACAACCTAGAGTTTACACTTGGCAACAAGAGACGCTATCCCAATAAGAAGCCCTCATACTGCAACTAGAGAGAAGCCCCTGCTCGCTACAACTAAAGAAAAGCCCAGACAGCAATGAAGACCTAGCACAGCCAAAAAAAAACACATTTTTTAAATAAATAAAGAAAAATAAACTATTAACTGTCATCTCAATTAAAAAAAAATGATATCCCTCATGAATATAGATGCCAAAATTTCTAACAAATATAAGCAAATAGAGTTCAGCAACAAATAAAAAACAATTATAAATCATGACCAAGTGAGGTTTACTCCAAGGATGCATAGCTGTTTCAATATGAAAAAATCAATCAATATGATCTACCACACTAGCCCATTAAAAGAGAAAAATCACTGCATCATATTAATTGATGCAGAAAAATATTTGACAAAATTTAATATCCATTCATAAGTTTAAAGATACTCAAAAAATAGGAATAGGGACTTCCTTAGTGGTTCAATGGCTAAGACTCTGCACTCTCTGTGCAGGGGTAAGGTTCCCTGACCTCTCCTTGGTCTCAAAATCTCAAGTAAGGGTTCTCATGCCACAGTAAAAGATCCTGCATGCCACAACTAAGACCCAGGACAGCCAAAATAAATAAATACAAATAAATACTTAAAAACATGAAAATAAAAATAAGAGGGTAGATTCTTCAACTTTATAAAGAATATATGCAAAATTATAGGTAATACTATATTTAGCGTTAAATAATGAATGCTACTTTTTCAACTAGAGACTAAGGCAAGAATGTCCATACTAATAATGTATAATCAACATAGTATTAAAAGTTCAAGCCTATGCAATTATGCAAGAAAATAAAAATGCATTCACATAAGAAATAAATTTATAAATAAAATTTTATAGATGGCATGATTTTCTATGTAGGAAATTTCACAAATATATATATATAATGTCCTAGAACTAGTAAATGAGTTCAGTAAGATTATAGGTATGTTTTAGTCCATTCAGTCTGCTATAACAGAATTATCCTGGACTGTGTAGCTTATAAACAAGCAGTTCTAGAAGCTGGCACCATCAAATTTGTTGTCTGTTGAGTTTCTGTTTCCTGGCTCAAAGATGACCATCTTTCTGCTGTGTCCTCACAAGGCAGAAGGGGCAAGGGAGTGCTCTAAGATCTCTTTTATACAAACACTTTTCCTGTTCATGAAGGTTCCACTTTAAAGGCCCCCCTTCCTAATACCATTGCATTGGGGATTTAATTTTAATATATGAATTGGGGGTGGGGGGGAACATAAATATTCAGTCTATATGAAGGTATAATATTTTTAAATCTATTTTTTTAATTTTTAAATCTATTTTATCCCTATATACTGGAAATGAACACACAGACACTCAAACAAACAAAAAAAAACCTAATAGCATCAAAATCAATAAAAAAGAAACTACTTAGGAGTAAATCTAACAAAACATACACAGGATTTGTGTCCTGAAAAATTATTAAGTGCTAAGTGTATATATCAAAGAATATCTCATAAATGGGGAGACATACATTGTTTCTGAATTGGAAGATTCAAAATTGTAAAGAAGTCAATTCTCTCCCAAATTGATCTATTAGGTTCAAATTAATATGTTTCAAAATCTCAGCAAGGTGTTTTATAGACATGATAAGATTACTCTAAAATTTTATATGAAAAGGCAAAGGGACTAGAATTTCTAAACAACCTTGAAAAAGAACAAGGCAGGAAGAATTTGTCTACCTGATTTGAGACTTACTATACAACTATAGATATAAGACTATTTGGTTTTGTCAAAGCAGCAGACACATAGATCAATGGCACAGAACAGAGAATCCAAAAATAGATCCACACAAATACGCCTAACTCACTTTTGACAAAGACGCAAAAGCAATTTGATGGAGGAAAGATGGCACTTTCAACAGTGCTAGATCAATTCAACATTCATTGGCATACATGGAAAAAATGAACCTTGATTTAAATCTTACACAACATACAAAAGATACATGTTAAATGTAAAAGTAAAAACCTATTAGAAAAAAATAGAAAACATTCTTTGGGATCTAGGGTCAGGGGAAGAGGTACATTTAACTTGGAAAACATAATTCATAAAGTGAAAAGTTGGTACATTGGACCTCATATAAATTAAAAAATTTTACTCTCTGAAAGACCCTGTGAAGAAGATAAAAAGATAGGATACAGACTGGGTGAGAATATTTGCAAACCACATAACCAACAAAAGACTTGTGTCTAGAATATACAAAGAACTTTCAAAATTCAACATAAGCCATCTATATAATAGTAATGGAAATATTCTATATCTTGACTGTTCCAATGTCATTATCTTAATTGTGATGTCATGTTTATAGTTTTGCAAGAGGTAACCATTAGAGGAAATGAGGTAAAGAGTACATGGGATCTGTATTAACAAGTACATGTGAATCTGCAATTATCTTTTAAAAAGTTTTAAAAATTAAGGTTCAAAAATGCTAACTGATTCTGAAATTAGCTGGAAAGATGCCCTAGCTTTTTCTTATGAGTCACTCTGCCTGAGTTAATCAAACTTAGAATATGGTTGTTCCTCAGTATCCACGGGGAATAGATTCCAGAACTTCTGAAGATACCAAAATCTGAGAGGTTGCTTAAGTCTCTTATATAAAATGGGCAGTATTTATATATAACCTACCTATATCCTCCTCTATACTTTAAATCATCTCTGGAGTACCTGTAATATATAATACAGTATAAATGTTATATAAATAGTTATAAATACCATGTACATGTTATGGAAATAGTTGCCAATGAGTGGCAACATTTTGCTTTTTGGAACTTTCTGGAATTTTTTAAAAATATTTTCAATCCCTGGTTGTTTGAATCTGTAAATGTGGAACCCGTGGATATAGAAGGCCAACTGTATAGCACAGAATCTAAACAAAAGCTTGAAATGAGAGAAGGAATTAGAAAGCAGGGTTGACTGGATCTAAAACAGGCAGATCAATCAGCAGAAAAAGTCGAGTCAGAAGCAAAATCAAGAATAGGAGATCTAAGTCAAAAAGTAAAAGCAAAATGTTAAGTTTTCTGTCTAGACTATGGGAAAGACAGAAAGCAGAACATTTAGAAACAGAAAGTTGCTTGGGAGTTTCAAATATTAATACTTGGCTATATTGCACTTGATGGCACATGCTTCACTTTCATTGGTTCAAAGGTTGATTCCCACATAACAAAACTAACTCTCCTCCTCCAGCACCAGTCTGGATCAGAAATCAATTAATAAATATTTATGCAGAGCTTATAAGAAATATTTAGTACTTGGGAAAGGTATTGCATAAAATCTGTCCTGAAGGATTTTAAAATGTAATAAGAAAACAGTACAAAATTGTTTATTATAAGTAAAACCATTATGAACATTAAGTTCAAGAGTAAATGGGTTTGCAGGTTAGCACATTGACTGTTTCACCACTTACAAGTTATATTGTTGTTGTTAAGGCACTAAGTCATGTCTGACTCTTTGGTGACCTCATGGGCTAAACAGACTGCAAGGCTCCTCTGTCCATGTTATGTTCCAGGCAAGAATACTGGAGTGCATTACCATTTCCTTCTCCAGAGGATCTTTCCAACCCAGGAATTGAACCTTGTCTCCTGCAACAGCAGGCAGATTCTTTACCACTGAATCACCAGAGAAGCATTAGTTATTTACCTTTGCACAAATTTCTGAACTTCTCTGAGGTGATTGGCTTCTCCATTAATAAAATTAGAATATTTTGAATATACAATGATTTTATAAAGATCAAATGAGATATCAGATGATTACTTATAAAAATTAAATAAAAACCAAGTGTAAATGTAAATCTTATGTCTCAAGTCGATTATAGAAGAAAAAAATCATCTGGTTAGAAGATATTTGACTAAAGCTCATCTTTTGTATTCTGTAATTTAAATTGCCTTACAATCTTAAAAAACAAATAATTACATTTTCATCTTAATATATAATGGTGTGCTACTTGAAAACAAACGTGCTTTTTTTTCTGTACTTATGAAAGTTGTGACTTTGCCCAGCTCCACATATTCCAGACTCATCCTAACTGAATTGGAAATATATACTGGAATTCCTAATGGAGATATCAAATAGAGTTCCATTATAAATTTGAATAAGAAACTTATAGAGAAAACGGCCCTTATGAGGCATAGTCATAATCGTAGGACAATTAACTGAGTCCTTGGCTTTTCCTAACACTTCACTCAGTACTATAAAGAAGCAAAGAGGTATTCACATTAATTTCTAAGCCCTTTTATTGACATACTTACTCTATTACATATTGATTTATGGCATTTAGATTCATTATTAAAAAGTAAAGACACTTTTATTGTCATATGCAAAAGCCCATATTTGTAGATACATGCTTTTTTAATAGATCACTTTAGCAAAAGTGAAACTATTCACTTAGCAAAAGTGAAACTCTCTCTCTCTTCCCCTATATATATATATATATATATATATATATATATATATGTAAGGTATGCATTCATGCAAAGTCACTTCAGTTGTATCCAACTCCTGTGACACTATGGACTATGGCCCGCCAGGCTTCTCTGTCCATGGGATTCTCCAGGCAAGAATACTGGAATGGATAACCACAAATAATTTAGTGCATACAGAAATTCTGTTTCATGACAAAACAATACAAATGAAATATTCCAATCTATAATGTTAATATAATCATATACTTTTTGGCAAAGCATTATTTGCCAAATTTATTTTAGAAAACATAAAGCATCTGAAGACACTATCTTGCAATACAATCTTGCAATACATAGATGGCTTTATTTCTTCCTTAGGAACCCACTTAATGTGAAATCAGTAATACAAAGTCAGCCCTTTGTGACTTTAATTTCAAAAGAATGTAAAGTGAGTTAAATAGAATCCACAGGTGACATACATGCTACATGTCTTATAAGAAGCAAATCTCAATTCTACAATAATATTGTACATTCTTCAAATTTATTTATTGTTGATCCCAAGACTACTGTTCACATTTACTCTCAAAGAGTCATTTGCATTACATCTTCTCTCCCTGCATCTCACTCTGATTTGCCAATTATTTATCTTTTTTTTTTTTTTTTTTTTACCCGCTAAACAAATCAGGTTTAGGGTTCTGTCTTCTCTTCTACTTTGGAACTGGAGAGGTTTATTCAACAAATCTTGGTTTTACTCTCTGTTTCATTTACTTCTGTAGTTTTATTTCATTGTTCTTTTCTAGTTTAAGTTCAGTTCATGATGTCTTTTTATTTGCTAATAGATACCATTAAGACTACAAATTTAGACACCAAACAGGATTTAATTTGTGGAATTCTTGGTCATTTTGAATCAAACAGTCTGTAAATTTAGTATGAATTATTTAAACGGAAAATGTCATAAAATAAATTGCTGCTGGTTTAATTTTTGTATTTTCTAAACTTTTTAAATTTCCAGAGCTATAGATTGGGGTTAGAGATGTAAAAAATACATCTTTTGCTTTGAATTTCTATTTTTATGTCATGGTTGCAAGAAATGTGGTCAAATGAGTATCAATTCTGGAAATGCTGTAGATTTGTCAAGTTTTCCTTGTATTTTGTAATTCTTTTCTAATATTTCAATGTTTTTAAGTTTCTTCTATTTATTACCCAAGAGGTTTAAGCTTTATCTTCTGGTAGACTGGAACTTTTAACAATTGTTTTTCTATCTGATGCATTAGACTCTAAATTACACATTACTTGAGTTTTTTTAAAAAATCATTGAGTTCATTTTGCTTGGTATATTTTTGCCTATTCATTTGCTATAATAGCTCCATCTCCCTAACTGAGCTTTCTTTGTCATTTTAAGTATCACAGAGCTAGGATATACAAACTAATGTAAGAGGTCCTTTCAAACAGAAAACGCACATCTGATTTATCAGTTTGGAATCTTGAGGCTTCGATGAGGTTTGTCTGTCTCTTCCCTCAGTCCATGCCAACATCATCTTTCTCCCAGTCTCAGAGGAGAAAATTCTCACTTAACCTAAACAACTGTTCTCCCAGATGTATCCAGGTTACAAGCACTGAAATCAAGCAGAAGGGCAGAGGGACCCACATGGACCACCCCTTAAGCAGACTGTCTTCAAGAATTCCTGTTTATCACCCTCCCTAAGGGGAAGAAAATTTTTGTGAGGTCCATTGGGAGCAATGTCTCTTTGCTCTGAAGCAAATTTCAGTTTCAACTTTTGTGGTTTGAATTTCTCTCCTCTGATTTCTCCCTTATTCCATTTCGTTTGTTTTACACACTTTAGAAATTCATCAAAGTGGCTTATCTACTGATTATATCCTTTCTGGCTTCTATGATTCTTAAATGGACTCATTTTTTTGCACTTATTTTTTCTGCCATTTCAATGAAATTTGGGCTAAACTCACATGTTAAACCTCTCATCTGAAACTGCAAGTCAATACTCTTAAGTTGTGTTTCCAGCTATACTTTTCCACACAAATAATTGGAAAAACTTTTGCTCAAATTTTCATCCTATTCTACCTACTTCCATAGAAGAAGATTTGAATGGAGAAGTGAAGAATTAGAATTTTTAATGCAATCAATTCCTTGTCACCCATTTCAAGAAGACAGGAAAAAAATTGCCTAAGGTGATGTGGGTGGTGAGCAAAATGTTTATTACAATATTGGAAAATAATATTGAAAAGCTAAACCAAACACATTTTTATTTCTATACAGGATAGTTTGAATTAAACTTATCAAACAAATATGACACAAAAGAGGTTTATGGAGTAACCTAGAGGTAATCAAGCAGTGCAGCATATTATTCATGTGCTAGAGGCAGCCCACAAGGGTGCATATCTCAAAGGCATCACTGATCAGCTGTGTGACTGTAAGGAAGTTACTTAACCTCTCTGACAATTAGTTTCATCACCTATGATAACAGTGTCTACCTAATTAGATAGCAGGTTTAAATAATATATGAAGACACAAAATAAGAATTACTCTAAAATAGTTGCTCAATAAATATTGCTTGAAATTATTAAAAGGTAGAAGCTTCCTTGGAGATCTACTAATTAAACCTCCGTGCTCCCAATGTAGGGGGCAGGGGTTCAGTCCTGGTCGGGGAACTAAGATCCCACATGCCACATGATATGGCAAAAAACAAAAAGCTGTGTTTCTCAGAAAGCATAGAGATGGCAATGCCTGGAAATCTGGACAATATATCCTTTCAACCTTAATTATTTCGGTTACCGGATTCCCTGAAAAGCTATGTCATAGTGAGTAAACTGTTGAGTTACTCTGTACTCAATCCAAAAGCTCAAGAAAAATGACCAAAGTGCTTTGTCTTCAGCTTATTTGCAATTTGTTTTTACTTTCTGTCTAGTAGAAAGTAAAGCCAGAACTGGTAGATTTGGCCAATTCAAAATATGTGGTTTTAATTTCATGTTCTATGCCATAGTAAAATTTTATATTGATTTTATATGAGAAACTTCTCATTTTTCTTGATTATATAAAATTTTCACACTCAAAAACAAAAAAAAAAAACAGGAAGGATATTAGAGTCAGTACTAAAGCAGACTCAAGCAAAAACTACCATCTGTAGCAGGAGGACTTCTTAAAACCCAGGGGTGTCTTTTTACCCAACTGTCAACACCAGGAATTATGCCAAGGGGACAGATGCTAAAACTGGAAAGTCTCATCTAGGGCGTGACATCAGAGTTCTATGATTTCTCTCTAAAAAAGCATCAGTAACAATGGCAACAAAGTATTAAGAAGAAAACAAAAGCACGCTTCTTAATGAAAAATGGCTTCCATTAAACAGTTATACTACTAAAATTTATTAACAAAACTGAACATACTGGTTTGTGGGATGGGAAGTAAAATCTGGATTGAACTGGTTTCCAAGAGACCAGGAGGTATTTTTTTTTTAATCATGGGTGACAACAGGGAACATATGATCAACCAGCAATATAATAACAGAAGCCATTACTAAAAATAGTTTCTCATGACAGTGCAGAGATGATGAAAAACAATAAGGAAATCTCTCCTGCTGTTTTAACAATACAAAGATATAGACCTGATAATGAAAATTGATAATTCAAAGACAGCTTTCAGCATGAAAAATGAAAAACAATCTATAATTAATACCAATACAATGGGGAATTTATGATCCAGAAGCACAGATAGCCTTTAGTAAAACTTATTTCATGCTCATTCAAGTATTCTGAACTTGATATTTTACTCCCTTTAGATTTTCATTCTATCAGAGGAGGAACTTGGCTTTAAAGGTTTCATAGTCTTCAGTTGTTTGTCAATCAGGCTAAATCTGAAAGTATACTTGATGAGTAGGGCTTTATTTTCTAAAGCATAAGCTTGCAAACTTCAAGTGCCAAGCAGGTAACATGGATGAGTGAGGCCAACAGTGTGAGAACTGTGGGGACCAGGAGAGAGAATGGCCCAAGGACAGAGGATGAATTCAGCTTGGTGTGATAAAGCAAGCCTGGTGAAGTTAAATCTCACTTTTCAAATAAAATTTTGAAATTCCATACTTCCAGGAGAAAGTGAAGGACAGAGGAGCCCAGTGTGCTGCAGTCCGTGGGGTCACAAAGAGTCAGACATGACTTAGCAACTGAACAACAACACATCTATTTGAATCTCCAAGTTACATAAGTGTTGTTTTTTAACAAAGAAATACCAAGAATTATTTTAAAACTATGGGCATCATATACATCAATGAACTAAATCCAACACAGGTTGCCAAATGGTAATCTCTTGAAAGGTCTCAAATTTAAGTAAACTCAAAAAGATAAAGAAGGCTGTTTTGTTTGTTCTGCTTTGTTTGGGAAGTATGATACAGCCATGCCATCCAAATATCATATGACTTTTTACATGAAGATGAAGCCTTGTGATTTGTAAATTCTGTTCAGTTTTTGTAAGTAAGAGATATAAACTGGCTAAGAAAAACTGGATTATAAAGCACCCCAATGTCAGAAGTAATTCTAGATTTCTAAAGAAATGAAAAGAAAAATGAGAGAAATCTAGCTGTTATTTCTTTATTTCTAAAAGGTAAGAACAGTATACATTTCTACTTGTGTTTTAGGTGAGAAGGAGCACTAATAATAATAATAATAATAATAATAATAATCCAGTATGGTTATTAACTTATTCAGTGTTTCAGAGGAAAATAAAATCATTAATAAAGCCTATGCTGTCATGAGCTATGATGGGCTTCCCTGGTGGTTCAGACAGTAAAGGGTCTGCCTGCAATGTGGGAGACCCAAGTTCAACCCCTGCATTGAGAAGATTCCACGAAGAAGGGAATGGCCACCCACTCCAGTATTCTTGCCTGGACAATTCCATGGACAGAGGAGCCTGGTGGGCTACAATCCATGGGGTCTCAAAAGAATCAGACATGACTAAGTGACTTAATTAATGAGATATGAGCCACTAAAGACAACTCTATAAAAGAGAATCAAATTAATAAATGTTCCAATGTATGAGAAAAAACAAACACCAATAAATAATCCAAAGAAAAGAATTAATAAAAGAAGTACCATAGGTGAATATTTTAATTTAAAAAGTACCATAGGTGAATATTTTAATTTAAAAAGTACCATAGGTGAATATTTTGTCAACTTCAAATTTTACTTCACCCCAGGAAACCCTAATTATCCACTTGTATTTCATTTCATTCTAAGGCAAACTGATAAGGAGATTTTCTTCCCATCAGCCAGTGTTTTCTATTTCTACACCTCACTGCTTCTCATTTCTACTTACAGAGAAAAAAACTCACATACATGCCTATAAGACACAATACCACCTTAGTCAACTGCCAAACGCAAATGAAAATACTGAATTATTTCCCAGATATCAACATAAAGGCAGAAAGAACATATCTGTCAAAGCATACATTGCAGCTCATATCTTGAACTATTAGCCTAAGTAGGTCAGTATATTTTGTGTGCATTCTCCCCAAGACTGAATTTTGAGGCCCTGTAAATTAAGAGGTTTTCCAGTCTGGCAGGTGAAAATAAGAACACTCCCTGTCAGTTCCCTCTAACCTTTTCAGTGGTTCTTTTCCTCACCTGAGGTAGTTCCCATGCACATGAGTCTGAAGACTGTAGACCTCAGCAGATCTCCAAAAGTCAGTCTGTGTGCATCTCTCTCCTCTGGAATATTCCACCACTTTCATCTCTCTGGGTTCCCTGCTCTTCCCTTTCACTCAGGGAAACCCTCAGGCTCCACTGGCGCTCTCTCCCTGCACCACAGCCTGGAAGCTACACAGGTGTCAAGCAGGGGCAGTCACAGGCTCACTTCACTTGTTTCTTGTCTCAAGAATCAGAGCCTATCCATGTTTAATATCCAATGTCTTGAAAACTGTTGTCTAATACAGTGTGTTCTTTTTTAGATGTTTCAGGCAAGATAATATACTTTGTTTCTGTCAATCTATCTTTGCAGGATGATGATGATTTAGTAGCTAAGTCAGATATCTGGTTTTTTTTCTTTCAAATGTATAGTTTTAAGAGTAAGGGTCTGTTCTTTCCTCCCCACATTCATTATTCTTTACCATTTCTTTTGCTTCAGTAAATACATGCTGTAAACCCTCAGACCGCAAGTTAAAGCAGAGTGGCCACAAGCAGAATTTAATCTTTAGGTCTTTTCATTTTGTTTTGTTTCTTCATACTTAGGACCAGTGACCCCGTCACTTTCTCCTACTTCTTATGGCTTTGAGGATCTCTTACTTTCATGGGGTTTTTTGTTGTTGTTGTTGTTCCTTTTTTGGCTGTGCAGTGCAGCTTGCAAGATCTTAGTTCCCTGACTAGTAACTGAAGCCTGGCCTCCGCTCAGAGTCCTAACCACTGGACAACCAGGGAAGTATCCAGGGCCTATTAGTTTTGAAACAGCCTCAGGTTCTAGACAATGCAGTGACCTGCATTGAGATCTGCAATAACTAAGTTTATGACTTATTATACCAACCAGTGAAGTTCAGGAAAACCTTACATAGTTTATAGCAACAAGAGAGAAAGAAGCACAGGAAACAGAAACTCCAAGAATTATTCAGAAGACACTGCGAATTTTCAAAGAGTAATGCCACACACATGGTACACACTGGCATAGGACATGCATAGAGACACAGTAGCCTTCTTCTAATAGTCAAAAATTATAACTTAAAAATCAGAATTGAGTTTATTATTTACTTCATTGTATCAAATTAGAAGGATAAAGCTAAAATTCTTAAGCCAAACTAGAATATCTTTCTATGAAACAGTCCAGGACCTGTCACTAAAATCAAAATTTCAGTTTTCTTTTGCTTCTCCTAAAATAATATGGGGGAAAAAACTAAGTGATACACAATGACTTTAGAAAATGTAACTTTGACTATTCTGAAGGAAATAAATGTAAAAATGTTAAATAAATAAGCCATCTATAATAATATACAAAGAAAAACAATTCTCAGAGCAATTGGCACTGTGTCTATATATGCCAAGTTTCACTTTTAAAATGGACTTCTTAATATTCAAAGACATTTTGTACTTATATCAATAATTCAAGCAAACTAAGTTAACTACATGCCAGATGAAAACAAAATAATGTAGGATTTTACTAAGCATATTTCCAGGGTCTCCCTTCATGCTTGGAGAAAAACTGCCACAAAATTAGGCCTCTTCTTACCCTGGAAGGCTGACTGCCTTATAATCTCAGGTGGTTTGTGTCAACAAGAACACAGATAAGATACTCACTCCTGTGACCTGGAGACAGACCACAACTGGGTGCAAAGTCCAGTAAGCTAAAGCCAGAGCTATTACTTCACTGAACATAAACAGAACCTGCTTAATGAACAACCTGAATGGGAGGTGAACAGGGAAAAAAAAAAAAAAAGCTTCCTTTTTCTCCACTTAATTCCTTTCAGTTCACTCTGTTGGCTCCTGATTCTTCAATGAATGACAACATCTCAGTTTCTATGGAAAGAATCGTATCTTTGCTGATCATGATAATTCACTTTTACTACTAAATGGCTCAGTCTTGTCTAAAATCAAACTTCAATGTCACTTTTTTTTTTTAACTCCAAATAAGCAGGGGCATATGGCCTGATCCTTCCCTCTCTCTATCACCTCTCTCATCCTTTTTCCACCTGCTGGTTCTGCAAAATTGGAAAGGACAGTAGGAAGAGGGATTAGAGGCAGAGGAGCACAACACTGACAGCTCTTTAGTTTCACCTTGTTAACACCAGTCGGTTGTCTAGGTAAGCTGGCTGGTTTAGTCTCTAAATCTGTATAAGGAAAGTAGATTTCAAGAAACAAAACGTCTACATATCAATAGGTTAAAGCAAAAATCAATACTAAAGCTTTTACTTGCTTGCTTTTTCCAATATCATGGTGGTGAAACTTAGCCTCTGTTTTCTGGAAATGAACTAAACATCTGATTTATTTTCCACTTTTAAAATGAATCACTCATAGAAGCTAAATGTATTTTTGTACTTTCTATCCTTGATTAATCCCTGATACTTTCAAGTGATCTGTAAATAATACATGCTTTTGAATGATATCTTGCCAGATTGTTCTTAGCAGGCCTAGAGCTACACACTGAATTTTGATGGGCAGTTAGTGAAATAATGCAAAGAAGGCAGAAATGAACAGCTAATGAGCTACTTGGGATGCCAGCCTGGCACTGCATCCAAGAAAAACTTCAAACCAAGTGGTGATACAAAGGGAAAAAAAATTGATGAAAGCCACAAATCTTTTTGAATCTTGTTCCAGAATATGACCCTGTAAGACGTTTTTATGTTTCTAAAGAGTCCATTGAAGCCTACCATTGTCTTTCATTTATCTAAATACCAGTGAGTAAGAAAAGTATGGACTGATATGAAGAAAAGGAGGTAAGGGCTGAGAAAGAGAAAAGCCTATAAATACTATGCTAATTAGGAAACAATGACAAATTCCATAGCAACAAAATTGTCCTGGGACACCTAGGACATTTTGAAATTTAAAATTCAAACGTATGCAGAATTCAACACAGCAGACAAACTCACTTTCTATCAAGCTTTATCTCTACAAATGGTTTCAGAGTGGTAGGAAAAATAATAAAGGATACTGCCAGCATGTTTTAAACTATTGGTAGGTATCTTGGCTTACCTTACAAGGTTTAAGTAGAAACTTTGACTTATAAAGAGCAAGATTTTCATTCTAATTTTTTAATGTATTTTTAAATTTATTTTTAATTATAGGATAATTTCTTTTACAATGTTGTGTTGGTTTTTGCCATACAACAAGAATCAGCCATAAGCATACATATATCCCCTCCCTCTTCACCCTCCGTCACAACACCCCCCTCCAACCCCACCCCTCTAGGTCATTAGAGAACACTTGGCTGAGCTCCCTGGGCCATACAGCAACTTCCCACTAGCTATCTGTTTTACACATGGAAATGTATATATGTCAATGCTACTCTCTCCGTTCGTCTCACCCTCTCCTTCCTCACTGTGTCCACAAGTCTGTTTTCTACATTTGTGTCTCTATTCTTGCTTTGCTAATAGATTCATCTGTCTCATTTTTCTAGATTCCATATAAATGTGTTAATGTACAATATTTGTTTTTTTCCTTCTGACTTGCTTCACTCTGTATAAGAGGCTCTAGGTTGATCTACATCAGTTCAACTGACTACATTCGCTCCTTTTTACGGCTGAGTAATCCTGCATTGTATTATTTGATCTAGGGACTTCCCTGGCAGTCCAGTGAAGACTGTGTACTTCCAATGCAGGCGGGGCACAGGTTTGATCCCTGGTTGGGGAACTAAGATCCCACATGCCACAAGGCACGGCCAAAAAAACAAATAAAAGCTTAATAGTCACAATTTGATTTAATCTAAGAAATTATGTACTGCTCAAAATATTCAATCTCTAAAACTCTTTCATGGGTGATAAGAGAGTCAGAGGAGGTTCTGACCCATGCAATGGAGAGAGAATCTGCTAGGAAATTTCCTCTCCTAAATATGATGTATAAGTCTCACTAGGACAGAGCTAGGACAGAGCTCCGTTAGCTTTCCTCCTTCCCCTTCTTTCTGCTTGTAACTTTAAATAATGTCTAAAAGTGAGGCAGCCATAATGGCCACTGGCAGGAAAGACATATGTTAAAGATGGCACAGCAAGAAGAAAGAAGGTGTTTGAGTCTTTAAGCAGTCTTTGAGCAGCTGGACCAGCCTGTCTGCCAGCTTCTGAACATCTTGTTAGAAATGAAAAATAAAGCTCTAGCTGTTGAAATCACTGTTGACTGGATTTTCTACTATTTGCCATCAAATGCATGCCTAATTCATTCAGTATTATTTAGTACTGCAAATATAAATAAAAATTTCTGAGTTAAGGTAATTCTGATTTTAAATTATTTCACTGTAGTTTATTTTATAATAAAACTTATTCATTTGTTTTTAAAATGGATTTACATAGTCTCTAGGATTCCCAGGTAGCACAGTGAAGGAAATGGCAACCAACTCCAGTATTCTTGCCTGGGAAATTCCAAGTACAGAGGAGACTGTGGGCCACAGTCCATGGAGTCACAAAAGAGTTGGATGTGACTAAACAACAACAAAAAAATATAGTCTCTATTGCTCTCTACATGTAGTGTTTTGGTCCCAAGTCCATGATTTTCACTGATGAGAGGTCAGAATAATTAACCTTTTTTTGTCAGTCATTTTATGCCAATATGATTTATTGGCAGTGGCTTATAAAATGATAAAGCTACTGGAAAACACTTTCAAAACTATAGCACCACAGTACAGGAAAAAAAAAAAAGCCTAAATCAATTAGGAGTTAAACATAAAATATCTAAGAATGTTCTGAACACTGGATATTATATTCAGGTTCATGGACCAGTTCAAGAAGAACTTAATTAAATGACCATGGCTGACTCAGTTAAAGGAAAGCTCTTCACTCTTGTTAGAACTTTATGACATTTTACAGCACTTGCAAATAAAAGATAGACGAAATTCCTCCATGTATAGTTAGCAAAAACTATTAGTAAAACTAACTAAACTAAAAACTAACTACCTAAAAACTATTAGTTAGTAATTATAAAACTATATATATACATATATATATATATGTGTATATATATATATATATATAAGATGTTTGCTCCTTGGAAGGAAAGCTATGACAAACCTAGACAGTGTATTAAAAAGGAGAGACATCACTGTGCTGACAAAGATCTGTATAGTCAAAGCTATGGTTTTTCCAGTATGGTTTTCCATCACATGTACAGATGTAAGAGTTAGACCATAAAGAAGATTAAGCACCAAAGAATTGATGCTTTTGAATAGCAGTGGTGGAGAAGACTCCTGAGAGTCCCTTGGACTGAAGGGAGATCAAACCAGTCAATCCTCAAGGAAATCAACCCCAAATTTTCTTTGGAAGGACTGATGCTGAAGCTAAAGCTCCAATACTTTGGCTACCTGATGCCAAGAGCCAACTCACTGGAAAAGACCCTGATGCTGAGAATGATTGAGGGCCGGAGGAAAAGCAGGCAAACAGAGGATGAAATGGTTAGATAGCATCACCAACTCAATGTACATGAATTTGAGCTAACTCTGGGAGACAGTGAAGGACAGGGAAGCTTGGCATGCTGAAGTTCATGGAATCGCAAAGTTGAACATGACTGAACAACAACTGAACAATGACAACAACAATAAATTTTGGGTATAATTCTTCCAAACTGGCATAAATAAATACTATTTTTCAATTCATTATAGTCATGCTAAATCTGCATCTGTCATTTAAAAACCTGCTGAAACTGAAGAAGGCTTAATTTCTGTCACTCATTAATAAAATTTCATTCTAATTTCACGTAAAGGCTTATCATTAGTCAATAGTTTTAGAGCATTAGTCTGAAGAAATTAGTATATATTACATATGTTAATAAGTTATTGAAAAATGAGTTCAACTAAGACCTAAGGATTTTGATGATAGCAACAGCAAGTAGTCATTTTACTGGGTGGCCCTTAAGTCCTAAATATACTAAGCACAATCACTACATTATCTTGTTTTAATATTGTTAGTTTAATACCCCCCATACACACACTAAGAAAAAGAGATGGGAAAATCTTTTACCTTAATTTTACTGATGAAGATATCAAGGTAGAGGAAGATTAATCAACTTTCCTAGAATCAATGTGAATAACAGACAGCATATAGTCTTTAAAAGTCAGGCAATCTAACTCTCAAAGTCTATCTATAATCAATAGATTATAACTTACAGGTGAGTTTACTCTCTCAAATTCAACAAACAACCTAATAACCTCTTACCAATGGACATATTTTACAAATCAGCAAGTTGAAATATCATGCAACACATTCTTTTACAGTGAGTCAACTGTTCAAATACTGAATCTTTTCACTAAGGATGAATAATTTGTTCCAGTGGTTTCAGGAACCCACCCCATAATTCCCAGAAAGTGAAATCACATCCTTGGTAGATTAATAGGAAAGTGGTTTACTGTAACATGACAAAAGTTTTGAGAATTGATGATCTTTTAGATATTCCCCTTTCAAACTGACATCAATATAAGGGAGTTCTGGCTTTAGATGGCTATCCAGCATCAGAGCACAGTATTTTAAAATACACAGACAAGCACAAAACATGGTTTTCTATAAAACAAGGCTTTCTATAAAATAAACAAGCTCAAGAGTATCAGAGGTTTCACTAGCTGTAACTGCATTGCCAAAAAAATAAAGATAAATTTTTATTAAACATCTATGCAAAATGACACAAAATGCTATTGAAATTTTGATACAATCAAAAAAAGAAGAGTTAAAGGAACCTAACTGAAAAACTGTGACATAAATAAAATACTTATAAGATGAAATATGAAAAAGTGATTTGTTATTTCCATTCATCAAAATCATTATATTTTATATATTATGGCATTTAATAATTTCAAAAAATATTAATTATCCTTTGCCTTAGCAAAAACCAGAACAAGGAGTATTATTCATATATTGTAAATGATGAAAATTTTATTCAAGGATATTATTTGACTTGGCATTGATAACATCGCCATTTAGGGGCAGAACTGGATTCTGACTCAGCATTCTAGCACAGTAACTGGCCACACTGGTAGAAGACTACTCTAAATGTCACTTGAAAAAGTTAATACCATACATAACGTCTGCACTCTAGTTTTCAATATAATCAAACTGTTAGTGTGAGAAATCTTGTAAAAGAATCTACAGTATTCTGTAAACACATAAACATTCAGCTTTTGAGTAAATTTGATTTATAATCCTTCCATAAATTAAAATAATCTTCAGGTTATTGGCAGATCTGTGTAGATCACACCAAACAGCTAAAAATGGAGAGTTTAAGAGTATTGTCAAAGGTTAATGAAACAAATAGATTGGAATATTGGGACAGACATAAACACATTACTATATATTAAACAGATAACTAAATAAGGAGCTACTGTATAACACAGGGAACTCTATTCAATACTCTGTAATGATCTATATGGGAATAGAATCTCAAAAAGCGTAGGGATATATATGACTGAATCACTTTGCTCTACATCTGAAACTAACACAATATTGTAAATAAACTATACTGCAATAAAAACTTTAAAAAGAGGAGAAAAGGAGTTAATGAAATAAAGTTTGACAAAAGAAAATTAAGTCAAATATTACCAGGGAAAAACAAAGGAAGCAAAACTATACAAGTTTAAGTTTTCAAAATGGCACAGGTGTGGGTAGAAGTGAAAAATGGAAAACACGGTGAGTTTGAGGATGTTTTACTATGCTGCTGCTGCTAAGTCGCTTCAGTCGTGTCCTACTCTGTGCGACCCCATAGACGGCAGCCCACCTGGCTCCCCCATCCCTGGGATTCTCCAGGCAAGAACACTGGGGTGGGTTGCCATTTCCTTCTCCAATGCATGAAAGTGAAAAGTGAAAGTGAAGTCACTCAGCTGTGTCCAACTCTTAGCGACCCCATGGACTGCAGCCCACCAGGCTTCTCCGTCCACGTGATTTTCCAGGCAAGAGTACTGAAGTGGGGTGCCATTCAAAACTTCAGTTTTGCAAAGCATGGTCTAGGCATCATCCCTTTGAATTTTTAGAATAGGAACTGAGAGGTAAGTGGAGAAGGTATTATTACCAGTTTTAAAAACAGGAATTGTTCAATGATATCTTCCCAAAACACAAAGGTAGTTGGTGGAGGCTGCCAGATACAAAATGTAAAAAGTAGTAAAAGACAAGTTTCCAAAAGAAAATTTTGGAAGGAAAAAAAAAGAAAATAAACATTTATTGTCTGACCAGTGAGTGATGGCAGGAATACGGTCAAAACCAGAAAAAAGTTCAAAGATTTCATTTAAAAAGAAAAAGTCAAAGGCTCTAGTTAATATTATCATCAGTGAAGTTTTATTTCTTGAAGGAGATTTTGAATGTCTAGGAAAATTATTTTTGAAATATGAACCATTAAGCTGCAGAAGAATCTCCCAAATGAAACACTTAAAGTCCAGATGAGTCATAAAAACTCTTTCAGAGTTAAGTAATATTTCATGTCTCAGCTCCACATTAAAGGTACATGTATAGGTTAAAAATAAAATGTAACATTTTACTTTATAAATAATGTAAAGTGAAATATTACATTTACAACATACTAGAATAGAATTTACTTTAACCCATTACATCAGGTTGTATTTATCCAGCCAGTTAAGCTTCTCATCATCCAATTTGAAACAATACTCTATTGAGTATCGTTACACGTATTTCCTTACGTGTTCACTGCTAGTACAATTCCAAGAAATGAAAGATGTGAAGGAAGGCATTTTTCAACAGGTTATGTTCTAATCTCACTTTTGCGTGCAGAGTAAAAATCACTGCATGAGCAGGAACTGTGAAAGTGAAAGTGAAGTCACTCAGTTGTGTGCAACTCTTTCCGACCCCATGGACTGTAACCTACCACGCTCCTCCATCCATGGGATTTTGTATAACAACTTAAATTTCAATATGGCAACACACTGAAAGAAAATTCTTGACTCTAAGGAGAAATGAACTTTTCTATATCCTTTTTCCCGAGATCATTTTGAATAGTATTTTATTCAAAGAAACATGGCAGAATGTACCTATATTCAGCACTCACTGAACTTAATTATTCTTAATATAGCAAAGATAAAAATAATAATAGCAGCTTTTGGTTAATTTTAAGTGTGTTCATCAGAAGACACATTTGTACAGACACACACATCAACATTTTGTAAGTTCAGACACTCACGGTATCATCTTAGATGTTGTCACTAATAGACTAATTTCCATAACTATAAAATTACAATTTTTATCTTCACACAAAGCATTTATCTAATTTTAACACATTTTAAATTTCTGAGATTTTAGTTTTCATCACAGAGTCATAATTTTATCTCTTAAAGAATTCTGAAAGATAAGTGGAGCATAATTCAACAGGGCTCTTTAGGACTTAATTTTAAGTTATACAGTACAAATAAACATTTCAACGGTTCAGAGAGTAAATAATCTGCCTGCAGTGCAGGAGACCTGGGTTTGATCCCTGGGTTGGGAAGATTCCCTGTAGAAATATTTTGCCTGGAGAATTCCACGGACAGAGGAGCCTGGTGAGCTACAGTCTATGGGATCACAAAGAATCGGACGTGACTGAGCAACTAACACAGAGGATTTCTTTACACAGATCTAAAAAAGGTTTTTAAATTCCAATTCTAATTTGACATTTTGGTTTATATACCACACTACAGTAGGTCTTTTAAAAAAAAGACCATGTTGAAGACAAACTCATTCTACGTATCTAAATTAAAGAATAAGTTTTTGCAGCAAATATTGATGGAAAATAATAATTTAGGACCACTTATTTTAACTAAAGTATTGAGCATATCTCATTTGATTTCCAAAATTTACATCTCATATTGATGTAAAGCATTTTTCAAAAGATAAAGGAATTCAAACCATATCCATTTTATTTATCTTTCCTCTCCCAGGAAGTTGAAAATGAACAAAGAAAACAATGAAATGAGAAAGACAATGTTAATTGATACATACACTACTATTATTTTATACATCATTATTCAGAGACCTTTAGGTACAAATCTGATCATAGCACTCTCCTGCTCTAAACACCTGTTATACCTTCTGTTTTCCCTAACACACTGAAGTTCCAGCCCTGAGACCTATCCACGACTTCCCAATACCTTCCCAGCTTTAATTTCTGGGCTTATTCCACTTCATACATCTCTCTCTTTAGTCCAAATATGAATTTAGAAAATCTCGTGCTATATAGTCCCTGTATTTTACATCCCTAAGTCTGCAATTTCCTCATCTTAAGTGTCTTCATCTTCAGACATCAAATTTAATCAGAGGCAATGTGAAATTTTACATACCTCAACAAGACTTTTCAACAAGTCTTTCCCAATATGCTGGCCAAAGTGAAAGTGAAAATCACTCAATCATGTCCAACTCTTTGCAACCCCATGGAATTCTCTAGGTCAGAATACTCAAGTGGGTAGCCATTCCCTTCTCAAGGGGATCTTCCCAATCCAGGGATCGAATCCAGGTCTTCCACACCGCAGGCAGACTCTTTACCAGCTGAGCCACCAGATGCATTTTCACACTTCCCCTAGCAACAGATTATCACTTCTCATCCAAATTACTGCTCTAACACCCTAATTGATCAACTCATCTTTAGTTTTTTCTCCTGATTAATACTTTTGATAAATTCAGCCAGAGTGATTTTTTTTCCTAAAATGTAATTATGATCACATCATTCTTCTACTTAAAAGCCATTTGTGGTTCCTCATTGCTCAAAATAATTAAGTGCAAACACATAAATGTCTTAAAAGTGCTACATTTTCCAGCCTTTATTTTTCCAATACCATTTCCTGAAACTTCTTTATTTCTCCATTACCCCATATATCATCTGCATATGATATTTTCCTAAAGGACATCAACCCTGAATATTCATTGGAAGGACTGATGCTGAAGTTGAAGCCCCAATACTTTGGCTACCTGATGAGAAGAGCCAATTTATTAGAAAAGACCCTGATGCTCAGAAAGATTGAAGACAAAAAGAAAAGAGGGTGGCAGAGGATGAGATGGCTAGCTAGCATCATCAACTCAATGGACATGAAACTGAGCAAACTCTGGGAGACAGTGAAGGACAGGTAAGCCTGACGTGAAGTCGCTCAGTTGTGTCTGACTCTTTGAGACCCCATGGACTGTAGCCTACCAGGCTCCTCTGTCCATGGGATTTTCCAGGCAATAGTCCTGGAGTGGATTGCCTTTTCCTTCTCCAGGGGATCTTCCTGACCCAGGGATCGAATCCAGGTCTCCTGCATTGCAGACAGATGCTTAACCATCTGAGCCACCAGGGAAGTCCAAAAATCTTGCCACCCCAGATGTGCTGCAATCCATGGGGTCACTAAGAGTCAGACATGACTTAGCAGCTGAACTACAACAATAACCCCATATATACTCTATCTCTAATCATGTGACTATCACTCAATACCTTAAACAAAGCAAGTATTCTCTTTCTGTTACACTTGAGGTCTTCCAAGTTTGTTCAGTCTTCCAGTAGTACTCTCTACTCCTTTTTAGCCTGGCTAACTCCCTTACCATTTCTAAGCATAGGTTGTAGCTTTGAGACATCTCCTACTAACTATACCACTAACAGTGTATTTCCCAATTTACATTACTCTCACTGCCTGGGTAAGTGTTAGTTCTCACTGGATCATGAATTTTGCCAACTAGCATCCTCAGACTTTCTTATTCATCACTATGTACCCACTGCCTGGAACCGTGCTTGAAATACACAGTTACTTAATACATAGTTATTGAAAACATGAATGAGCTGGATAACTACCAGTCATATTGTATTTATCCCAAAAAAGGACTTTGCAGTCTTGTTCAAGACCAGGCCTATTTATAAGGCATGCATCTCCTGACTGACCTTCCCCTCTCCTCAGCTGGACAACTAGTTGACCTGATCAAAAACTAAAACTCTAGTAACAGGGAGAAAATCCTTGACATGTCTTAAAAGATACACAATCGCCGTCATTATTAATTATTTTGAAGATGGTAAGCGAGAATTACATTTAAATAAGTGAAGCATTGCTGGTAATGAGAAGAAAGCCTGAATAAGACTCAAAGTGCAAAGATATATTCCAGACTCTTCCATCAACTTGTTCTCAAAAGTCAGGCAAGTTATTTCACCTCATCGAATCAGAGTTTCCATTTCCGTTTCAACTAAAATATCACTAAGGTGCACTTTATCTTTATAATATTATCATTTCAATTCTATTAGCTTTTAAAAATAATAAATGTGCCCCGTTTTTCTTCCTCTCAACTTTCTCTGGTTTTGGTAATATTATGGCTTCTAGTATAAAGAAAAGAAAGAAATACACTTCTTCAGAGCTGAAATAGCATATTAGACTAACCAAGCATATCCAAGCCAAGGAACATATGATACTGGGCAGATATGATTAAATGACCAGTTCAACTAAGGTACAATATTTTAGTTGATATCCACACAACTGGTCTAGGAGAACCTGGAATGTAGAAAGGCACTCTGTAAAGGTTAGGTCCCTTCTTTAGTAATGTTTTAGACATATTTAAAAGATAAGCAAAATTCAGTTTGTTAGACTGAATTTAAACACTAATAAATAACTGAACAAAAAACAACAAACTATCAATGTATTGCATAAGAGAGACATTAAAAGTTTAAGACCAAAGTCTGTCCTCAATTTTGGCAAACAGGCCTTAAAAACTCAAGATTCCTAAACTTTTTAATAAGGGATTATGGTGAGTCACTACCATTCTATAATTTACAGTCTATAAAATGTTAAAACCTTATCTAAATGAAGAAAATAAGCCAAATAAGCTTAACAAACCTTTGCATTTAATGTATATAAATTAAAATGAAGGTAATGAAGCATATTTGGAAAAAAAAAAAAGCCACTGTGAGAAATGTAGAGCAAAGCAAAACTAGAAAGAAACAGATAACACATGTTAAAACATTTTTGGAACCGATAATGCTAATCTGAATAAATACACACATACAAAGAGGCTACATCATTTTCTCTCTACATTCTCTAAGCAGTGCTGCCAAATACGGAAGGATCAGAGCCATTTCTGGGGAACTGCTGAATCAGGAGCGTGAGTCAGAAAGTAAACCCTTAGCACTGAAAAAGTAACAAAAACAGTGCTGGGAGCTTATACATTCTGTTCCGAAGGTCCAAACCTTCCCTAATTATCAAAGCTCTTCCCTTCCCAAAGTTACCCCTTCATATTGTACATTTGGAAGAAAGATTTCCTCTCATGGACTCAGATTTTGTCTGTATCTAAATGCTGAGATATGGTACAGAGTTAATACTACATGTGCCTAAAAAGGGCTCTGAAAACTAAGTGTCATTAAAATGTCACCTACTTTTTTAAATGACAAGAAATCTAAAGTAAAAACAAAATCAAACAAAATAAAAGGCCTAAATTATAATAAAAATTATTTAGAGGTGTACAAAAAGGTTGCTTGACAGATATTTGGAAGACAAAGATGCACTTTTTTCAAAAGCCTTTAAGATCGAATCATCCAGACATCGCTCTCTGAACTACACAGCAGGAATGACTGTAACAAGAGCTACTCTCAGGCTCATGAGTTATTTTTGCCACAAGACCTTCAGAAAATACACATCATCCAGAATCAGCACAAGGAAGTTTAGGCTCCAAAGGGAAGTCATCTTCGGACAACAAAGACGGGATTGTCCTCCTTTTTCTTCTGTCCCAGGATGATAGCTTCTCGGTTTTGTAATGGCACCCTGTTACCATCATTTATGACTAATAAAATACACAGCTTAGGAAATAACTCCATATATTTTTATCTTATTCAACATTCATTTTCAATTGCAACAGTAACAACGGCAGCCATGATTTCTCACTTGAATTGCAGTTCTGAGCTCTCCACTATGAGCTGAAAGGGTTAATGATCTCAGCTCTTCCAAACAGAGCCTAGGACAAAGAAAACTAATCAAAGTGAAGCAATACAAATTGGGTCTAGAATCCTTATTTGTCAAGATAAACTCACTCTATCTGAATCTCAAATCTTACTCACTCATTATCCATTTCCTATTTTAATTTTCTCTTTAATCTCTGCAATTTCCACAAAACTTACCCCAGAAAACAAAGCCCTCAAATCTTTAGCTTTAATGATTAACAACCACGGTTAGTCTTAATGTAAAATTATGAAGAGAAAAAAAAGTCTTATTGAACTTTGCAGTAAACATAATGATAATTCCTCTTGAAAGTGAAAGTGAAGTCGCTCAGTCGTGTCCAACTCTTTGCAACCCTATGGACTGTAGCCTACCAGGCTTCTCCATCCATGGGATTTTCCAGGCAAGCGCACTGGAGTGGATTGACATTTCCTTCTCCAGGGCATCTTGCCAACCCAGGGAAAGAAGCCAGGTCTCCCACATTGCAGGCAGACACTTTACCCTCTGAGCCACCAGGGAAGTCCAGTATTAGCTTTACATAATTTCCATTGTACCCAATGTTCTATTCCAGAGTTTATAGAAATAATATTTAGGTAGATAAGGCGGAAACATAGTAGTACTTTCTCCTGTGATATTAAAGGAAAATAATTCTAATTTTTAAAAATGAGTTTTGTTCACTGGTTCTTTAACTATAGCTATGCTTCCCTGGTGGCTCAGACAGTAAAGCGTCTGCCTGCAGTGCAGGAGACCTGGGTTTGATCCCTGGGTTGGAAAGATCCCCTGGAGAAGGAAATGGCAACCCACTCCAGTGCTCTTGCCTGAAAAATTCCATGAACCGAGAGCCTCCTCAGAGCCTGGTAGGCTACAGTCCATGGGGTCGCAAAGAGTCAGACACGACTGAGCAACTTCACTTTACTTTACTTTAACTATAGATAACGAACTTTGAAATCCTCTCTCAAGACAATGAGTCTCCGCTCCCATACATATAGGTAAGACCTGTCCCCACAGTATAATTAACACTAACATTTGAAAGCTGTTGGCCCTCTTCTGGTTTTAAAGGAAGGATTGGGTCCAAAGGTCTGAGTAACAAAGAAGAGTCATTTATGAAAACTGGAACAGAAGAATCCTCCCATGTAATTGGGCTTAACAGGGGAGGACTAGGTACATATGCCCAATAAGTATGATTGGCACCTACCATGGTAGTTATCACAGATAACATAGCCAAGAACAAGGTAGCCAAGGTCAAAGCTGTCCCTGTTCTTTGACCAATTTTTCCCCTTCAATGGTCAATTTCTTCAATTGACCCCAAGTGGGCCATTTGGCTTTGTTGGTCCTTGGAGCCTGTTCTGGGTGGTTGCGGATTGTCAGTCTTCTTATCCCCCTCACTGGCGGCTCTCCAGGAGCATCAATGTGGAACTATGTCCTCTTCTTTCCTTTCTTTGACATGCCTTCCTGATATTCAATGGTGTTGTCCATCATCCAGTACTTTCACTGTCCTTCAGTCTCTCGGCTGGAATTCCTTGCATCTTTTGGCACCGTTAAAAAACCCTCGAAAGCTCAGGTCCCTGTTTGGGCACCAAATGTTTGGACCAGCACAACAACAAACTGACATGAGGGAGCAGTGCCGCAGAAGAATAAAGAAAAATAAGACTCAGAAATAAGGTGGGGATCAGGGGCTGATGCCATTCACAGGCATAATTCCTCTTATAAAACGGTAAATACTGCATGCATTAAATACTTGCATGCAGTGTTCTGGTCAAGCCCCTATGTAGTGATTTCAGTGATCGGAATACTCTCCAGCAGTGAGTGGCACTAACACTGTTGTTTGGCATTTATATTACATCTTCACACAATGTTCTACAATAGCTATCACATCTTGTTCTTCGTTAAGATGATGAATAGCAATGCATTTTAATTCATACTCCTGATTTTCACTGTTTTCCACCCACATTCATTTGCATTTGGCTACATTGATCAGCACAGTCTGAGTCGACACAAAGCTTCATCTCTGAAGACTTCAGAAATTTAAAGAGCTATGTTCTCTTTCATTAGTCCTTAGTATTTCAGTTGAGTAATTAATTCACTAAATATTTGTGGCTTTACTAGTTGCTGGATTGAGGAGTTCCCAAACTTTAATGTTCTTAATAAGAATCACGGGGGTTCCTATTACAAATGCAAACTCCTTGGTTCACAAACACCAGATATTTGAACAATGTAAGACTAAGTGAGGGCCCCAAAGTCAGTATTTTAATAAGTATCCCATGGGACTCCAATGCAGTCAGTCCCAGGACTTTACCTGGAAATCTCTGAAAAGTACCTACTTAAGGTATAAATCTTGATGTTCCTTGTCCCTGGACTAACCCACATCTTCACCAAAACTGTTTTCCCCAATTACAATCCCTCATGCTTACATTTTAAAAATTAGCTACATTATCTATAAGGTTTGCTGACTTCTTTTTATTGTGCTGGCTTCCCAGGTAGCACAGTGGTAAAGAATCTGCCTGCCAATGCAGGAGATGCAAGAGATGCGGGTTTGATCTCTGGGTCCAGAAGGTCCCCTGGAGTAGGAAGTGGCAACCCACTCTGGTATTCTTGCCTGGAAAAGTCTCGTGGACAGAGGAGCCTGATGGGCTACAGTCCATGGGGTCACTAACAGTCAGACACAACTGAGCATGCACACATTACTACTACTACTTTATCATACCCCCACAGGCAAATTGTGACAAATATAGTGTCAACCCTCCCCAATTCACCTAAGCCTCAGTAACTTACCCATACCACCCTCCTGAACAACAAATGATAAACTTCAATCTAAAACACTGAGGATTGTATTAATTAAATATTCTATACAAGATAGGAAAATAATAGAGAAAGTAACATATGAAAATATTCTTTTTATGTATTTTTGAGAATTCAGTGTTGACAAAGGCAGAATATGGAAAACAGTGGAGTAACTCCAATAATGAGTTTGAGAAGACCTATTCCACTACCAATGAAGCAAACTTCCTCATTATATTGAAGCAGGCCTCTAGCAGGGCTTAATTAACATTCCTGACTGAGAATTTGGGTGACTAACCTTTCCAGTTTGCTCAGAGCTCCTGTAGCACTGAAAGCTACATGCCTCAGAAAACCTTTCAGTTTCAGATTAGTGGAGATAGTTATCCTACTTCATGCCTCACTGTTTAGGCATTAATTTTCTTAAGTCCCTGGGAAAATGTCTTTAATAGCTTATCAAAAGAAAACAATAAACCAAGATTTTGTTTAGAAATTATTCATAAAAGTTCCCTTATATTTTAAAAAGAATTCATGGTTCTCAAAAACCTGAGTTCTATTTCACTCAACAAATTATTCAAAAGCTATCTCTAAAAGAGAGAAAAAAAATCACAATTAAGAAGCTATAAATGTCAAACAAATATATAACCATAGAAGTTACTTGGAGGAGGGTACTTTGAGATTTCCAAAATACACACATCCATGGGTCTTATGTGGCAAGCTAAGTCTTCTGAAACACCACTTACCTTAAAAGGCAATTGCAACCTGGGCAGGAATAGGGAAACCAGAAAATAAACAAGACATCCCTTATTTTGGTCCTGACTACAAAAGGGACAAGGAGCTCATAGGCTAATGATTCAGTACTTTCAATGAGGAAGGATGAATAAAATTTCCAATAGTCAAGAGGAAGCTACATCATTTGCAGTAACACTAGGGGTTTGCTGAACACTCTCTTTGGAAGGATCATTAAAGTGAAACTATTAATTACCACCAATAAAGCTAAATATTATAGACTCATTCACACAGGAAAATTGTAGGCACATCTCAATTATTCACAAGTTGAGCTTCTGCTCTGTGATTTTTTTCATTAGAAAATTTCCAACTGTTTTTCACTAGTAAGAAGTCAGTGGCTTGTTCATGCTGTTTGATTTTTTTTTTTTTTCTCAATTTATCTTATTGTTTCTCTGTCTCAGCTTCTTCTAAATAGCCAGAGGGACTTCAGTGGGAAAGATCCTGGAGCTGATTTTTCCCATTCCTGTTTAATCATAAGTAACAACTTTGGAACCAGAGGCCTTTCTCATTACTTTCAACAGTTATATAGTTGAAAGTAATTGTCTGAGTCAGACAATTTCACGCAGGAACCAATTATCTCTGGTCTGGCCTCTTGTAACAGCTAATGATTGGTCTGCCTCCAGTCTCAGCCCCACTCAATCCATCCTCCACCTGCAGCCAGAGCGATCTTTCGTTCCCGCAAATAGGATTGTGGCATTCTCCTGCTTCAAATCCTTGGAGGGCGTCACTGCTTGTAGAATTATGTTCAAATCATGCCTCAGGGATAGGCTAATCTCCAGGCAATCCCCCTCCACCTGTCCTGTATCTGAACCACATAAAACAATTTGATTTTAACAAAATGAATTATTTGCTGTTCCTTGGGCTGGAATGTCCAGCTCTCCTCACCCTCCTGACCACCTTCTGCTTCACCTTCCTGTCTCAACCCATGCTGTGTCCTCAAGGGGTTTTTCTCAGACTGCTTAAGAACGAATCCATCAGGAACCACTACTATTGGCCTATACTATAGCATGACATACATCTGTTTGAGCACATATTGCTAACAGTCAATTTCGTTCAACTTCTTTCTCCCTTTGGACTGGGGGCTTCCTCCTTTATCACCTTTGTAATATCTTACAACTACCATAGGGGATCCCCAGGTGGCTCAGTGGTAAAGAATCTGCCTGCCAATGCAGGGGGTACAGGAGACGCAGGTTCGATCTCGGGGTCAGGAAAATCCCCTGGGGGAGGAAATGGCAACCCGCTCCAGTACTCTTGCCTGGAAAACTCCAAGGACAGAGGAGCCTGGTGGACTACAGTCCATGGGGTCACAAAGAGCAGGCACGAACGTACACCTACCATAACATGAATCAACAAGGATTTGTTGATTAATTTCCTATAAGAAAATAATGTGTGACTCAGAAAGCTAGCTTATAAACAGAGAGCAACTCTATTAAAATCAGTTAAAAATAACAATAAACACATTAGAAGTGCTTACTGATATCTACTACTATCAATCTATGATACACAATACGTGATATAAAAAATATACCCTCAAAACAAAGTCCTTAATCAATCTTGGCAGTTTATAGTTTATCTTGAGATATTAATAAAGCACACGGGAGATGAATGTGAAAATATATACATGTATATATAATACCGAAATTATTTTGATAATACTATACAGACTACTAGGGATAGTTTTTCAAAATAATGTTCTAATTATATAAGCAATTTATGCATACAATAAATTGCAAGCAAAATGAGCAACAGTGTCTGAGACTTCATGGGATAAAATTCATAGTCAATAAATATCATAATTTCAATCTTGCTAGTAATCAATTAGAATAAAATGATGTCAATTGGCAAAAATAAAACTGATTATAATATCCATTATTGGCAAGGGTATGAAGAAATGGGCACCTTCATACTCAGATGTAAACTGGTATCAACTTTCTATATAGCAACCCTGAAATAGATGTTAAAAACAAATAAATATATATGTTCCTTTACTCAGGAATTACATCTCTAAGAATTAATATAAAATAGTAAAGTTAGTAGTAAATTAAAGCTATGGCCTATAAGGGTATTTATCTCAATAAAAAGGAAATGGCTAAGAATTCCAGACTAGGAGACAGGTAATAAAAATTCAAATACACACAATTGGCATACAATAAAGTCATTAAGATAAAGGGTGTAGAATCCTAATTTGACATGTTGCTGCTGCTGTCCGACTCTGTGCGACCCCAGAGACTGCAGCCCACCAGGCCCCGCCGTCCCTGGGATTCTCCAAGTAAGAACACTAGAGTGGGTTGCCATTTCCTCCTCCAGTGCATGAAAGTGAAAAGTGAAAGTGAAGTTGCTCAGCCGTGTACGACTTTTCGCAACCCCATGGACTGCAGCCTACCAGGCTCCTCAGTCCATGGGCTTTTCCAGGCAAGAGTACTGGAGTGGGTTGCCATTGCCTTCTCCGTAATTTGACATGAGAGATGTTAAACACATATTATACAATAAAGAATGTTATAAAACAGCATATGTTTAATAACAATATACCTGAATACACATACTCGAAAGGTTAATGATCTATACATTAACTGTACAGTAGCTGAAAATAAGAGTAAAGTCTTTATTTTGCATATTTGCATTTTTAATTTTTTTCTATAATGAAAATGCATTTAATAGCCCTTTCATAATAAAAAGTAAAACAGCATTTTAAGTGAGTTATTAAAGGAAAGCACATAGACTACAGAGTCCAGGGATAACTAAACAAATATGGCAGTTCTCATACCATGTAGGAAAAGACAGAAATGCTGTCTTAGGTAATGAAAATGGTATTATCGCAGATATAGGAGCAAAAGGGAGCATCAGTGTATGGACACTATAGGAAGCAGAGCAGCCTAATTTTCTTAGGAAGGAATGCATGCATTAGGGCTTTTTGAGCACAGGTTTATTATGATAGTAGTGTTGAAGCAAATTCACCAAGCAACCATTCAATGCACAGTCTCCATGTAAGCAAATACTAAATCCATTCCTGAGACAACTACTGTGATTTATAAGTGAACTTAAAGAGGAAGAGTTGAATTAAGAAACATCACTAAGAGAGATCAGAAGCCAGTTACCGGCTCTCCTGGAGCACTTACAATTGCTGAAGCTCTATCCAGAATCCCTTTCAAAGAAAAGGAATTTGCTTTACTCAAGGTACTGTGTTTGGACTTAAAAGTCATCTTCTCATTGCAGCCTACCCTGACTTCCCTACAACTCTAATCCCTCTTGCCTTGTTTTCTTATTTTTTTTCCATAGCATTTATTTTCTAACATTCTAAATGAGGAACTTCTTCATTTTATTGTCTGATTTCCACATGTGATTATAACAGGAATTGTGTTTTGTTAACATGTCCCCAGAGTCTAGAATACTGTTTAGCCTGTAACAGGTACTCAATAGATATTTGTGAAATGATTTAATTGGATAATTTTTAAAGAAGAAGAAAAGGGAAGAGATCTTAGATAAAACAGCCATGATTAAAAGGGAGAAACTTTCCAGATGAGGATGTAATTTGAGGATAAGATGATTACTTGGTATTTAGACAAGTTGACTCTGAATCAAAAAAGTGACATCTGAGTAGAATGTCCTGGAAATTGATGGCATGTATAAGGCCGGTGAGAGACTTCATAACAGCAGTTTAGCCGCTAAGTCGTGTCCAACTCTTGTGACCCTATGAAGTGTAGCTTCCCAGGCTCCTCTGTCCATGGGTTTCTCCAGGCAAGAATACTGGAGTGGGTTGCCATTTCCTTCTCATAGCTGGAGATAAGAGAAATAATGGACTTGAAAGTACTTTGTGGATTCATTCAAAAAAAATCAAGTAGTTTGATTCAAAAGGAAAGAAGGGAAGGGCAGCAATCCAGGAAAAAATATAGGGAGAGGCAGTCATACAGGTTATAAGGAACAACTGGGAAATAACAATTAGAAGAAACAAAAAAGAAGGAGAGAGAGAATGTGATGTCTCTGAATTCCAGAAAGAACCTTGAGTATAAAGGAATAAATAATTGGATTATGTTTTTCATCATGAAAACACTGGAACACATTTGAGAGAAATGAGAGTCAGTTATTTCAAGTATTAGGTATGATAAGTATTGGCACTTGAGTTACAGGTAATAAACATAATGATAAAGGAGATGGAATAAAGACATTTTACCCACAGACACCAGCAAAGAAAAGGAGAAGATAGTCATGAGAAATGGACAAAGAGGGCAAAAAAAAGGTATCAAAATTGAAGTGTCACATTCTTTTTGATAGACTAGATGGAAATACAGTATGCTAAGGCATAGGACAGCTGGGACTGGGGGCATGGAAAGAGAGAAAAGGGCTAAAATAGATCCCATGGGGACAGAGCCTGGGAGTGCAGAAAAGACAATTAAGAAGACTGCCAAATAGCAGCGGAGAGCAGATTGAAGTTTGAAAGCATCGAGTTCTAATGAGCCAAATCTGCAATGCTGTTTGCCGCTAGCAGTGCTCTCCCTCCTGGGAGAAGCAGCAAAGAGAGCAAGAGTTGGAGGTAACCTATGTTTAGAAATTTGCTATGTGAGCCAAGAAGCAGAGGTTATTCATGAAGAGGTGGATGTTCTGTTCCTTGATGGAAGTGAAAGACCAGCTCATTAGAAGCAAACAAGGCAGCATCCCTGAACCTGATCACTGAGGAGTATTTCCAAGGAGGTGGGGAAAGTAATTATTTGTGAGTCTTCAGCGGGAAGCTGAGACTCTCAAGGAAATGAGAAAGCTTCTAATTTTCCACCCTTTCCCCCTCCCATCACCACCACCACTCCCACTGTGACTACAGAAAAGAGGCAAAAACCAAATGACATCAGAAGATTCTCATCAGAGGATTGCAGCCAAGTGAGCAATGGTGTGCCTGTGTTGGGGGGTAAAGGCTGTAAGTTTAGTACTATTAATACAAAAACTGTCAAAAGTTTAATACATTCCCTAGGCATTGGGGTCATTTGTTTTTAAGTAAACTGCATGCAATCCAGTTTATATGAAAAAAAGCTTTCTGTTAGTTATATAGAGTTTGAGATTAATAAATTACTACTCTTAGCATTTCAATGCAGGCTTTGCTTATGAATCAAATCCCGGCACTTTGCTGCAGCAATGCAATAAAATTGTCTGTCATGTAGAGGTGCCCCCCACCTCTCTGACTTCTCACTCCACACTCCACGTTGCTCACTCTATCCTAACCACCACCTCCCTCTTTTAGTTCCTGGAATCAGTCAGGTTGGTTCCTGACTCAGGATCCTTGTACCAGTTGCTTCTCAGCCTCTGCTGTGCTCTCCTCCAGACAGGCCCAGAAGGTCCTTCTTGACAGGCAAGTCTCCACTTTGGTATCACCTTCTCAGAAAGATGCTTCCTGACTGTCAACCTAAGACTGGGAAGCAAGCTTTATATTGCCAGAATTTCAAATGTTTTCCAAGTACAGAGCATGTATTCATATATTTATCCAGTGAATGAATGAGTGATTTAAAAAAATCTTAGTGGTTTAATGTTAAGTTGATGAAAAGTAACATTGGGTAAACAGTCAGTCACAAGCCTGTAAAACAAAAACAAAAACATTGGAGCTAAAATGGTATTCAATTCAGTTCAGTCACTCAGTCGTGTCAGACTCTGTGCGACCCCATGAACTGCAGCACACCGGGCCTCCCTGTCCATCACCAACTCCCGGAGTTCACTCAAACTCATGTCCATCGAGTCGATGATGCCATCCAGCCATCTCATCCTCTGTCGTCCCCTTCTCCTCCTGTCCCCAATCCCTCCCAGCATCGGAGTCTTTTCCAATGAGTCAACTCTTCTCATGATGTGGCCAAAGTATTGGAGTTTCAGCTTTAGCATCAGTCCTTCCAAAGAATACTTTGCATATAAGCAGGGTGCATATAAGCAGGGTGATAATATTTAAAAAATGGTATTACTGATGTTCAAAACATCCCCAAAGATCATATTTGCCTTATTCTAAGCAAATAACTATTATGAGAAAGTATTATGAATGAAAGGATAAAGGAGGAAACATCCTGAAAAATGAATCTAAATAAATCTCAGTATAATTTTAAGTGATCATATGGATGTAAGAATGTTTATGATATTTTTACCAGACTCAGGAAGGTCTGAGAATATAGACAGATTTTACAGAGTTTGAACAGTACATGATTTAATTAGTTAGGGCATATATACAAAATGTCAGATAAATTTTCCATGAAATAACATGTATAAATTATGAGTAATGTTTTGCTATTTTTCTTGCTATACTGGATCTAGAAAACAGGCTTAGTTAAGAGGTTAAGATGAGGTAGACTTTACTCTTTTCTCCATGAAAGGCAATCTCTAAATAAATTCAGTTTCTAGTCAAGTTTTCACATTTTCTGTGGAAAGTACTCTCTGCCAGTTCATTATTTTTCAAAAAGGAAAAGGGAGAAATTGTTAAAATGAAATCTACAGTCCTAATGAATAATTTAATGTTACAAAACTCCAAATTACTTTATGTAAAATATCATTTACTAACCATGATCCTCTGAAATCTGATGGAGACACATCAGTTCAGTCAAGAACACATATGAGTATTTTAAAAACAGTCTGCTTCAGTATTCCCTTAAGATGCCCATGTAGAAGTCAAAATTTGAAAGAACTAATGAATAAGGAAGGCTCAGACAAATCCAAGTTGAGAGACTTCCTACTAAATACCTGGCCTTTATACTTCAAGTACATCAAGGTCAAGAACACAAAGTAAGGTTAAGGGACTCTTCCATCTTGAGACTGAGAAGACAAGCAAACAAATAAGGGCATAATCCTTAAATTGATGTTGAACCAGGAAAAAATAGCCATGATGGAAATTACTAAACCACTGATAGTAGAGCAACTGAAGGTAGCCTATGAGCTAAGTAATAGTACTGTATCATTGTCTAATATTCTGATTTTTTTTCTTAATTACATTGTGATTTTGTAGAAGAATTTTCTCATTCTTAAGAGGTACACACTAACTAGAGATAAGTAGGGAAAAATGGATGAATGGATAGATAGGTAGACAGAAAGAACTAGTGAAATGTTTCTGAGACTGTCAAGTGAAACAGAAACTTCACTGTGGCAGTGATTAGAATAATAATCAATTAATAAACAATAACCAGCTGTGTCAAAAGTAGAACCATATGTTATAAAAACAAATCAATAAAAACCATCTGCTGTTTAAGTGCTAACAATATATTATTACTTCAATAAATGAGGCGAATAAAACTGAAATTTAAAGATTTCCTGAACTAGAAGTTTTTACAGATTGGTTTCATCATTTATCAATATATTTTTTAAAACATACTATTAATGATTTCAACTGTAAGTTAAAAATCTAGAGAATCTAAACCATAAAATTGTCCATAGAAATCAAATTCCAGATAAAGATTGATGAATTAAGTCTTTACTCATTGTCCTCCAAACCTTAAATTTTAAAGTCAACCACTAATGTTAACAAAATAATAGTAATACAACAAGTAGCTTCAAGGTGATTATTATATCTTTCTCCTTTTAGAGAGAAGAGAAAGAAGTTTCTAGAGATTAAGTATCTTGCCCGCATTTCAAATACGTATTATGTAGATCTATAATAGTACAATGGCTTGCCTCACCCTGCTCCTTGGACAAAGCTTTATGTCAAGGTGGGAGATTCTTTCCTTATGTAACATCTACCTTGACTTAAGGCTTGAATGCATCTATGTTATTGCCTATGTTATTAAAACTTTCAGTGCTATAGTTTATACATAATAACTAGCACTTTAAGATGACTAGAAAGATATTGGCAGAAAAAAATGGAAAGTGAAAATATTTCTGCTTTCTCACTATTTGTAGCAAGGATAAAATTCAAGAGAGACAGACAGATAGATATAACTATGTAGATATTCCATTGTTAGTCTCAAGCATCCAGCAGATTGCGAACCAACTGGCAATGCTTAGGTCCCAAATAATATACTCTGATTTACTGTTATTTTTCTTTTGCCAACCTTGTTCTCCTCAGAGAGTAGCAAATTGTGAGTATTCGCAGCATTACCAACATTGCATCTTAAAGAATAGCATACAGCACACAGCTAGCTATAGCAAAGCAGAAAAGGAAGAAATTATCTTTTTTAAAAATTTTTGGTCAAGGTTCAGCTGGGGAAATCTACTGACCTACTTTGAAATTAAAATGCTGCTTTAGCACACGCACACACACACACCCACACATACACATGTACACACAGGGAATTTTCCACTGAGGTTGCACTTAGTAGCATATCAAAGCTCTATCAGTGACACCCGAATCACCATCCCTAAGGCAAGAATATGCCTGCAGAGTTCAGGCTGCTCACTAATTGCCCTGAATTTATTTTAACCTTAAACCTTTTAAAAAATATGATTATAGGAAATCCAACTCCACAATTAAACTAGAACATCATAACCATTTCTAGGATACATCTCAGTTCCCTTTTTTTGTCTTGCAGTAAGTACTTCTGAGTTAACATTACACATGCAATCATCACAACAATAAATCTTCATTTTCAAAGCAGTATCAACTGAATGCTACAAAGAAATAACAGACAAATCATTACTTTCATTTGCGAGCTGAGACATTCAGCCCAATCTATGAGAAGTATTATGCATGTAATATAAAGTTATTATGGAATAAAGAAATTTGATGGCATAGCTATGTTTTTACTCACCAGTTGTTTCCACAATGCCTTCTAGGATGACGACAATCTCGAACTGTTCACTTTGCATGCTTCGCTGAGATAGGTCATAAAAGGGGCTTTTGGCATCGATCACGTGGCAAATCGTGAGGGGGGAAACAAGAAAAAGTTGATCTGCCCCTGTACTAAAACCTACATCCAGTTCAAGTTGATCAAGGGGAAGGAACTCACCCTCAGGTGTCTGCCGAGACTAGACAAGCACACAGAAAAAGAGAAGAAATCACCACTTGTACTGAAATTTGCAAGGAAGCCCAACAGTAATTTACATTATTGCCAACATTCTGCACTATCAATCATCTGCAACAAAATCCAAACAAATCATTATGCAGCTATGTTCTAGCAAATGGGCCTAAATCCCACATAACTCATGTGGAACATACATGCATTATTTATAATATACGACTTACTATAATTACCACTCCCTAACTCATGAGCTTTGGAGAAACGCCTGGTCCAACAATGGCTGTTAACACAAACTGTGGAACTAACTGTACATGTGCTATGGCTTGACATAAATCACTAAATGATAACACACTGCATGCCAGATGTTTCTTCCTCTCAAAACATGTAAGTAGGCAATTCTTACGGAGTTAGTTAAAGATAAAAGGTTGATCGTAATTTAAAAACAGATTTACTGCATTATTACAAAGCAAGCATAATAATTTATTTTTCCAGGACCTTTGAAAAGTAATAAATAGATATAAACTAGAATAGGATAGTGAAGATGTTATCATATTAAATGTTATGTACACAACAGCTCACATAATAAAAATAAAGGCAGATGCTGTTAACTACTGGTTTTCGAACTACTACTAAATAATTGCATTAAAGTTGTTTATTTCTCTACCTATTTAATGAATTGCAAAAATAGTGAAAATTTATGCCCAAATGAATTTAAGTCAAAATGTAGTTTAAAATATCTGTATTAGACAAACCTGTAGCTTACTAAAATTGTTATAAGACAGTGGCATTCAATAAAAATCACTGAAAAGGTTAATTCAACAAACTGCTTACATGTGGAAAAAAGTAAACACATGATTATAAACAATTAGCAAGCCACGGAAATAAACTTATTTCCCTTTTCTATTCATTTTCCATATCTGGTCTTTCCATATTCGTATTCCCTATCTAACTTACAAGGACCACAAAAGGCAAATATTTAGGTTTATATACTGATGCTGGTAAATTAAAAGCTGGGTTAAGCAGCTGCATACAGAAAAATCAGGGTGGAGGGAGGCTTGCTGCTGGTCAAATGGGGTTTCGAAGAATCCAATATATTTTAAGAGACTCTTTGCAAAGCTAATTTAATAAACAAAACAGACTCTATAACACTGGTCTGTCCAATGAATCAGTATATTGAAGACAGAGTCTTTCCTCTTATGGAGTTCCAGAAGAGACAAAGGTTTTGTAAATGAGCCTGAAAACACTAAGAACTATGGTATATAGTAAGCTGCCCTCCCATAGCAAAATAGAATCAAGACTTTAAAGTTGGTGACAAACTTGTTATAGCAGAAATTGCAGATTCTTAAAAACAAAGCTAGTCAGTTAATGAAGGTACTTTGTAATTAGTGATACTCAGGAGTTTTGAGTAGGAAAAACATCCAATGAAAAGACAGAGACTATTTTTCTTCTCTGCCCTAGGAGTAGTTGATTAAATTTTTAAAAAGAAGAAGAAAATGATTACTGACAAGGGAAAAAAAAAAACACACACACACAGCAAAACCTGATAGTGCAAAAATAAAAACAGCAGCTCTAACAACCAATGTTGGAGAAAACTAATCATTTCTAAGCCAGCAGAACTCATTTATCTTTCAGTATATATTCTCAAATTGGTAAAATACAGATGAGACTAGTATCTTTCCAAGTATACAGTTGTATAGTTATATTGATTATGCAGCAAAAGCTAAATACAAAGCAAAAATAAAAGCAAAAATTCTGGGTCATTGTTCTCCCACTTACTAAGAAACAGGTGCTATATAAACACAAGGTGGTATTCTGACATTTATAGTTAATATCAGAATTTGGGTCATTTTACCAACTATTCTAAGCTCTGCTTTTTCTGCATGAAACAAAAATATTCACAAATATAATTTTAAGCTCACTTTCCCATTCATTTTAAAATAATTTCCCCTAAAGAACATATATTTTTCTTACTTTTATATAATACACCGAGACTGAAATTCATCTCCCTCATTCATGAGTTTATTTATACATGTGCCTCATTCTCAGAGTAAGCTATTAGCTTCATATTCTCTGCTCATTCTACAACCCATGAAAAGAAGTGGCCTAGAAACAGACTGGCTATCAGGAAAACGCCAACCTAGAACAAGAAATATCTTATTTTTAGCAAAGCAGTTAATTCATATGTAGGTAATTTACACTTAAATATGCATGAATCTATTCCATTCAGACTCCATGTTATCTTCTGATTTTAAAAATGTGTTCCATATACTCAAAATTATGCCTATACCCTCCTCCAAATGCTTTATATCCTAAGTCTTGGCCTAAATGAAGTTAACAACTGCATTTATTTTGTGATACTACAGGGAAAGTAATACTTCATTTCACTGAATAAAGTTTTTCACAATTATATCTTTCTTAGATAAGTGAAATTCTCTGCACATTCATTGAAAATTATTTCCCAGGGGTAAACCTAAACCTTTTATTAAATGACTCTGAGGTACTACATATATCCACAATTTTATCTTTCAAGTCTTCTTCCATTTTGTTTGGTTAAGAGACATTTCAGCTATCAATATGCTTACCTCACTAATTTCTGTTTGCTTCTCTGACTTTGTAGTAGATTGGGGGAAGCCTATTAATCACTGTGAATTAAAAGGAAAGCTTTTCTATTTAAAGGTTGGGAACGGATTGGCAGGTGCTTGTAGAACTGGAATTGTTTGAAGTCAGAGCTCCTGGCAAGAGCAAGGTTATCTTATCAACGCTTAGCCAAATACAATATTCCAGAAACTGATATATGCCTACCAAATATATCTTTAGAAGCAGGCACATTCTATTCTAGGCTTACAAGGAATTCTAATCTAGGATTTTCTAATTCTGAAGCAATTCTAGAGATTTTCTGGAGTAAGGGGGGGAAAAGCCTATGATAGTTTTAAGTTTCTCAACTTGTGTAACTAGAGTTTGAGAACTTTTCCTCAAGGAATTGTAATACATACATGAGAAACACAAAGAAAAAAGAGGTTAGGTATGTGCCTTTATAAAGTTAAACTATGATCTGTACCTTGAGTATGTAATAAATTAGTAGCAATAATATTTCATCTATTTCTAATAATCTTATTTATATAACAATTACTGTATTTCACTCAGAAATGATAATAGGCAGAAAAAATTTAGAGAAAAACCTATTTAACCCTAATTTATTATGTTATTTTAAGAATTATGATAAAAGAAGAGTCTTTCATTAATAGAGCAGTTTGCACCTAGTCTACATGGTGTCTTTTAGCTCTATCAACCTCCTAATTCCAAAGGGAACACAGAGTCATGATCATTTTTACGTAAAAATATGTAAACAGATACAGTCAAAATCAAAAAGTTAATTCAAAACACCTGCTAAAGGTGAAGATTAATGTGGTAAATTATTAAGAGTCTTGAAACTATTGGATCAATAAGTGGGGGAAAGGGAGAATGAAAAACAGCTCATGGAAAATTAGTTAATTCTTTAAAATTTAGAACATAATTTGAAAACACTAGGACTTCAGAATGACTTCCATATAACTTTTATTTTCATTTGTATAGAATAACTTTTCAAAAGGAAATAAAGATCTCTTTGAAATTTTAAAGCTTTTCTGGTTGGTTGCATATAGAAAATTCTGGGAATTAAGAGAAAAATCAAGGAAATCTAAGGCATAAAGTTTGTTTAAATGTATTGTTCAAATAAATTATAAGTAGAATATCATAGATATTTGAAATTATTTTATACAATTTAGATTTTGGCAATACAGTTATTCTTTGTAATAAAATATTATTACTGAAATATATAATTTCTGTTATATATACTTCAGTCAGAAGTCACATGGATCGTCTAGAACTTAAGGATTGTGACTCATTTTATAGTCACAAGTACTAATTTCAAAGAAGCAGCTAATGTCAAATGACTTTGAACTCCCTTAGAGTCCAAAAAGGCCTGCAAGATAATCAATTACAAATTCTGACTATAGGTGAAAAAAGAATCAAAAGTCACAGATGCTTGGAAGGGATTATCATGGTCATGTACTTTACAGACAAATACCTTTCTTATTATAGTGAAAGACTTGCTGAGTACATATCCAAAGACACACACACACATACATACACACACACACACTGCTCTGGGATACAGTTACAACTGCCCTTGGCATAACCAGATCCACATTTGTTCATTCTCCTTCTGGGAAATTTGTGGTCAGTTGCCCACATTCATTCAACATGGACAAACTTTACCAACACAATCAATCTCTTTGCTCTTTCTCCCATCTCTCTAACCCATAACTGTGTTGTAATTATAACTATTGTGCCCTTTCCTAGCTCAGAGGCGAGCAAGGGGAATCTGGGGGAAAAAGAAAGAAAACATTTAATCACTAACATCTGACATGTGAGATGCACCTTTATCATATTCTAAGACTTGATCTACCCCTCTACCACCTTTCACATGTCTCCATTGGAAAAGGCAATGAGGGCCAGTGGTTCAGAAAGGAAAAGAGAACAAAGTAGGTGAAGATGGAGAGAGTGGCTCTTCTTGCCTACCATCTCTCCACTATTCTATCTGAAATTTCACTT